>NC_133334.1:43782431-44137431 GCF_042186555.1 Aquarana catesbeiana | reverse complement strand
ATCATTTTTAATATAGGATTCATGGCGAAAAGTTAAAATTAAGGCAGTGTTATTGTTTTAATAAAGCAGAGCGCCTACAGGCGGCCTAGTAGCACTGCTCAGCACCAAAGGAAAACACCCCTAAGAAAATAGATGTTATCTGAATACAATTTAACTTTAGCTTAAATATAATATAAACACATTATCCTATGTATCTATAAGCAGCTACTATAAAATGAATAAAACATAAAAAAATATATAACATTAAAAGTCCAATGCAATTTGTGTCCTTAGAATGCCATAGCAGCGCTTGTGTCAATCAATCCAATTATGACACACTCTTATAAAGTTCCACACATATAAGAATGTAAAACTGAGGTTTCTTTTGGAGGTATAAAGTTCTTGCTACTGTGATCCTAGTTCCTGTCACTCGTGTACCTCATCCCAAGATTGACACCACGTGAGAAAACGTATTCCCTTTGGGAATAAACTCAACAGATATTCAAAAGCCTTTTGTAATAATCTTTAGTTGTCACTTCATATAAACATCCAGTGGGTCTGCTAGGAATCTTTACTGGGTATAATTGGCTCCAATGTAACGGGATCATGTGAAAGAATAAAATAACCACATAGCGTAATCCCATTTACGACAGTTTTATTGTAACCAAAAAAGGCCCCCCTTACAAGATATATGTACTAGCGCGTTTCGTCACTTCCGACTCCAGTGGATGTTTTTATGACGTGTTATATAATAGTGTAGCGCTATGTGTATAAGTAAATGATAAATCTTACATAAATAGACAGTGAGCAAAATTCTAGTCATCCCTTGCAGGGCTAGGATAATATAGAAACAACACTAAGTGCTTCAAAATAGCATTTGAGATACAGTGAATATAATAAACCAATAACACAAAAATAGTGTGGTAAATCTGGAAAATCGTACATATGTGACAAATCAACCAATATAGTCCATAAATAAAAATTAATAGTGACTAGTGGAATAGAAAACGACCACCAAAAAGCCTGAGGGTTGTGTGTTGAAAAATGAAACTCACAAGCTTTTTCATAGACAAAATTAATCACTTCTGGCAGATGAATAAATGGATAGATAAGGAACCACGGATGATGTGACAACTAAAGTGACAACTAAAGATTATTACAAAAGGCTTTTGAATATCTGTTATCTGGTGAGTTTATTCCCAAAGGAGACAAGTTTTCTCACGTGGCGTCAATCTTGGGATGAGGTTCTTATATGTGTGGAACTTTATAAAAGTGTATCATAATTGGATTGATTGACACAAGCGCTGCTATGGCATTCTAAGGACACAAATCGCATTGGACTTTTAATGTTTTATATTTTTTTAAGTGTTATTGTTTTCCCGTAATTGGCACAACCAGAATAAAAGCTAACTATTCTGGTCAGTAAGCCATTACACATCTTTTGGTAAATCCAAAGCAGGCATACATTCAGATTGAACTGTCTGTGGTGAGCTCAATGCCTCATTAATTTTGACTAGTGTGAATATAGTCTGCTGTTGTGAATGGTAACTTGTATGGAAGTTAGTTAAGTAACTGGATGATAACAAATATATATTGGGGGGCATATAGAATTGATCTACTGTATATGCCCTTATTTGGAGATTTCTGATCCTGAAAGACCCTAAAGTTGTGTTACTTCATGAACTGCTCTTGGGCAGACCTCACAGCTCCCAGTGGTTAATCCATTCTTTTTTTTGGTTTGCTGCTCACTGCTATCATTTCTAATACAAGAGTCTGGAGACTTCCAATCTCTATCTCCCCCGGACAGCTAACGTCTCTTGGATCATGGTGCACAAGAAATTAGCAAGCATTCTAAGTGAAAAAAAAAGTGCACAATCTGAAAATATGTGGAATGCCTGGGTTTAATACCAACAAGCTGTGTTAAGCCATGTACACACGACCAGACTTTGACCGGACTGGTGCTATGGAACAAATCCGTCGGACAATCCGACCGTGTGTAGGCTTCATCGGATCTCCAGTGGACTTTTTCTGTCGAAAATCAGACGGACTTTAGATTTGGAACATGTTTCAAATCTTTCCGATGGACTCGAGTCCAGTCGAAAAATCCGTTTGCCTGTATGCTAGTCCGACGGACAAAAAAGGACGCAGGAGCAGCTATTGGCTACTGGCTATGAACTTCATTATTCTAGTCCCTTCGTATGTCATCACGTCCAAATCAACGGACTTTTGAACGGACTTTAGTCGTTCGCAAGTCCGTCGTAACTCCATCAAAAGTCAGTCGGAAAGACCGTTGGACGTTTGATGCTGAAAAGTCCGCCCGTGTGTACGCGGCATAACACTCTTAATTAGCAGGCAGAAGTCCTTGTGGTTGTAGGTTAACGTGGTCCGGAATGCCTCTTTACTCTCTAACTCTTTCTTTTGCTAACTTTTGTCAGAGCTGTATGGCTTTTGAATATTATGGATTTCAGTTGGCAAAATTTGCATGCCTTTTAAGCCCTGGTTCAGAATATGAATCGCACAGGAACACTCTGCGCATTCCTATTTGATTCACATGCTATTCAGTGCGGTGTGATTTGAGCCCATTCATTTTGAATGGGCTCAAATCCCACCAAAAGTAGTGCATGCACCACAGGATTATGTACTGCAATAAACACTTACTTTTTCTACAAAAAAAAAAAGTGTTTATTGCAGTTTGTATTTCCATAAAAAAAAAAACATTAAAACCAGTATTAAAACCCAAAAAACAAAAATGTATTATATTGCAGCTTACCGATTCTTAAATGTGATAGCCTAAAAAAGGAACTACGGTAATTCCGCCTTCTTCTATTTTAATCTAGTGATCAAGCTAGCAGATCCGTTTTTCAAAAGCACAAGCTCTCCAGCAGAATGTATCAGTTTGAATGAATGAGACAAACCACTTAAAGAGGAAGTAAACCCTGATGAGTTTTACTTCCTCTTTCCCCTGCAAAATAAAAGCATAATGGGCTAGTATGCATCGCATACTAGCCCATTATGTTGCACTTGCCTGCAAACGAAGGCGGCGATGTCCCCGAGGTGGCCGTGTCCATCTTCACCCCTCTTCCTTCCGGGGGCTGTGGACTCTGGCTCTGTGACTGTCTGGAGTTGCGTGACGTCACTCCCGCACATGCGCGCGGGAGCTGACGGTCACGACACGGGCCCTTTAGAAACGTCACGATCGTGCCCTTTCTTCAGTGCGCATGAGCCGATGACATCAGCGCAAGGGTATAAGGTAAATATCTCCTAAACCGTGTGTAGGAGATATTTCCAGTACCTACAGGTAAGCCTTATTATAGGTTTACCTGTAGGGAAAAGTGGTGTGTAAGGGTTTACAACCACTTTAACACTTGCAGGGGTGATTTTAAAATGACAAGCTTTTATTTATACATGTAAAACCTTCATCCCAAAAGGGGTAAAAAAACTGCTGTAACTGATTACAAAATGTAAACGGGAGCTTGGCTTCAATTTGTTAGTGTATTTAAATCTGCTAATACATTTACCACTCCCCCCCCCCCTTTCCCCTAGACCAGAGGTCTCCAAACTTTCTAAACAAAGGGCCAAGTGTATGGACTTTCAGATTTTGGGTGGGGGGGGCGGCAGAGTGTGGCCAGAGGGAGAAGGAAGTGTCCAGGCATCGTTGGTGTCAGTGAAAGAAATAGTCCCCATTGTTGGTTTAAATTGCCCCATTGTTGGTGTCAGCAAGAGGAAGAGTTCCTCATGGTTGGTGTCAGTGGGAGGAATAGTGCCCCAAGGACCAGATAAAGGGAAGTTTGAAGACCACTGCTTTAGACTGACAATACCTAATAAGAGCTCTATCACTTCCCGGTCCAGTGATACGGTTTCACTAGACACACACAGGTTATCACTAGGACTGGAAGTCATGAGAAATCCCTTCCATGGGAAAAAAAAAAAAAACAGCTGTGAAAACCTCATAGACGTTCTAATCTGTCCCTACTCTATCCAAAACAAAGAATAATATACTTTCAGTATAGCGCATAAGCAGTGTTTAACCACAAACATTGCAACATGGAAAGGTGTGGAGCCCTCTACTTACACTTCTCGTATGTCTACTCACATTGTTCATAATCTTTCCTTTTTTTTTTTTTTTTAGTCTCATCTTCAGAACTGCCCTTCCTAGTAATGGCCTGAGGAAATGTTTACACTTTTTTGGTTTTAGACCTATTTTTGTTGAAACGCTGCTTCTGATATTCTCACTGTTGCATCTCCGTACTTGAATAAAAAGCAGAGGGATTAAATGGCTTTTGACTGTCACTTAAACTAGCCAGCTTTCTAAGAACAGAGCCTGTGATCAATATTCCCTCCCTAGACTGGTGTAATGAAAGCTCAATGGGCTCTATTCATGTTGTCTGCGGTAGAGGTTCATCCCGCCTAAACCATTAATATGATGCTTACATCATTTACAGAAAGTTTTGAAAGTTTCTCTTGTAAAACAGCTGTGTTTATAATCGGGAATTGCCAAGAAAGTGAAATATACCCTATATTGTCAAAAGTATTGGGACACCTGCCTTTACATGCACATGAATTTTAATGGCTTCCCAGTCTTAGTCTGTAGGGTTCAATATTGAGTTGGCCCACCCTTGGCAGCTATAACAGTTTCAACTCTTTTGGAAAGGCTGTCCACAAGGTTTAGGAGTGTGTCTATGGGAATGTTTGACCATTCTTCCAGAAGTACATTTGTGAGGTCAGGCACTGATTTTGGATGAGAAGGCCTGGCTCGCAGTCTCCTCTCTAATGCATCACAAAGGTGTTCTATTGGTTGAGGTCAGGACTCTGTGCAAATCAGTCAAATCCCTACACCCCAAACTCGCTCATCCATGTCGTTATGGATCTTGCTTTTTGCACTAATGCGCAGTCATGTTGGAACAGGAAGGGGCCATCTCCAAACTGTTCCCCCAAAGTTTGGAGCCTGAAATTGTCCAAAATGTCTTGGTATGCTGATGCCTTAAGAGTTCCCATCACTGGAACTAAGGGACCAAGCCCAACCCCTGAAAAACAACCCCACATCATACTCCCCCCCCCCCCCCCCCCCCCACCACCACCACCACCACCACCACCACCACCACCACCACCAAATGACATTGGACCAGTGCACAAAGCAAGGTCCATAAAGACATGGATGAGCGAGTTTGGGGTGGAGGAACTAAATCCTGACCTCAACCGGATAAAACACCTTTGGGATGAATTCGAGTGGAGACTGTGAGCCAGGCCTTCTCGTCCAACATCAGTGCCTGACCCCACAAATGCGCTTCTGGAAGAATGATCAGACATTCCCATAGACACACTCCTAAACCTTGTGGACAGCCTTTCTAGAAGAGCTGAAGCTTTTATAGCTGCACAGGGTGGGCCAACTCAATATTGAACCCTACGGACCAAGACTGGGATGCCATTAAAGTTCATGTGCGTGTAAAGGCAGGTGTCCCAATACTTTTGACAATATAGTGTAGCTGTGTCCATACCATTATTCAGAGATGTTTATTTTTACGAAGAGCCAACACTGAAGGTCATAGTAGTCCTCAGTAGTTAGAAGGTAAGGATCAGTGGATTAGAAACAGTTGAAGCAGTTTGAGCATTGATTGTGCGCCTTACCTTTGATCATCATTGTGGCATTAGCGGGAGACTTGATTTTTTTAAGGGGTAATAGCAACGATCTCCACTAGCCTCGTGTAACTTGTCCAGAGTCTTTCACTGTCTTCTACAGCATGTCTCCAGTCTCCATCCAAACCTGTAGGCATGTCCAGTCTCTAGCAATCATTTACAGTCTCTAGCAATCATTTCCTTTAGTATGTCTGAAATCTGACTTCCAGTATTACACATAAGGAAGTTTATGTGTGGCCCTTTGGTGATGTCACCGGACGCAGTTGAGGCTCCCTATACCTCATACATTGACAACAATGGACTAAAGTCTCATTAAGTACATTTGTGTACCAAATGCATGCTTTACTATACCATAAAACAGTTTATAAATGCAGTGCATAATATATAGTTGGGGGCTGCAGTCTCAGCTCCTAAACGGCACACTGTTTCAAGCTATTTGTGCTATTAACAACCTGGCAAAGACAGATTTTGTGAGGTACAATATGATGGCTGCATGTCTTAATCTTCCTTTCCATAGTCTCCTATTATTGTCAACCTGTACCTCCTCACTGCCTAGGCTAAAAGTAGGTGATTTTCCTGTGTCTCTGCATGTTAATGTAGCACCTTCCTAGATGGGCTACTTGGATAATGGGTACATTTAGTTTTTTGGCTCCTCCTGTAATCATTGGAGCAGTTATTGATTTATTTTGGGCTGTTCTGATCTCACAGGTTGCACATTTTAACTGTTTTCCTCTGCTTTCTTCAGGCTTCTAGAACATAGGGTCTAGGAGGGTCAAATGGCATTGCTCTTGCTGGCCCAGACTGTACAGGGGTAGTGGTTTCTTTGGATGTTAAGCATTTGATTCTGTTGAATGGAACTACCTCAGGACCGCCCTCTGTAAGTTTTAGTTTTGTCCCAATTGATGACAAACTAGCCCTCTACGCAGATATCCTCTGGGATTATGGTCAATTGGGACAAATCTCTCATCTTTCCCTATGGTCAGTTGCAACCTAGGCCTAATACCAATACTCCGCTCAATTGGGTTGATGAGTTTAGATACCTGGGGATAAGTCTTTAGAACTCTACAGTCCTATGCTGACCTTAATTTGTCACCCCTCCTACAACCCTTCTCCTAAAGGATCAACCTGCTTAAAATTATTTTCTTACCTAAATTTTTGTATTTTTTCTGAAACATTACCCATACCTAAATCCCTTTTGCCAAATTATTCTCTTTTTGTATGGGCAGGAAAGACCCCTTGCCTTGCGAAAGACTCTACAACTCCCTTTTTTTTTTTTAAACTCAATGGGGTTTATCCCTTCCAGATTTTCAGCTGTATTATTGGGCTGTGTTCTTGGTTATCTTGTGTTGGTGATTCTCACAGCCGGTGTACAACCCAGCAGTCACTTTGGAGGCGGTACTCGTGGGTTCTTATGCCACTTAGCAAATTTTTTATTTTTTAAGGCCCCGCGCTGACTCTTTCCTCACCTTTCTGATAACCACTATCATAGTCTGGAATCAGGCATGGGCAAGGTGTCGTTCACCCCTGTCTGTTTCTCCCCATATGCCTTTATGGGCTAATCCTACCCCTTCTCGACTTACAAGCCCTACCAGATCCACAGATTTGGGCTACTGAAGGTGTCGGAGTGTTAAAACATTTTATGTTTTGGCGGAAGATTGATGAGCTTGGCTGAGCTTAACTGGATGTTATTTAGATATTTACAGTTGCAAAATGCAGTGCTAACAGTTTCCCGCCCCTATCACCTCCCCCCCCCCCTCCCCATTAGGGAGATTCACCCTCTCGGTTTGTCCTGTCTACTATTAACTTTAAAGTACTTGTAAAGTCTAGTTTTTTTTTTTTTCTCTTAAAATAACAAAAATGTTATACTTACCTGCTCTGTGCAGTTGGTTTTGCACAGAGCAGCCTGGATCCTCCTCTTCTTGGGTTCCTCTTTAGCTCTCCTGGCCCCTCCCTCCTTTGAGTGCCCCCACAGCAAGCAGCCCAAGCTGAGCTGCAGCTCCCTGTGTCCATTCAGACACAGAGCTGCGGTTTGGCCCCGCCCCTTCTCTCTCCTCATTGGCTAACTTTGACTGCAGCGGGTACCAATGGCACCGCTGCTGTATTTCAGCCAATGAGGAGGGGAGTCCCGGACAGCCAAGGCCTTCATGGACATTGCTGGATAGAGATGGGGCTCAGGTAAGTATTACGGAGGCTGCTGCCCTCAGAAGGCTTTTCATCTTAATGCTTAGAATGCATTAAGATAAAAAAACCCTTTGGCTTTATAACCCCTTTAAAAGTAAAAGAAAATCCCCAATTTTGGGTTGTTCCCAGAAAAGTAATAGAGGGGAAATCTTCCCATGAGGGCACTAGTTCTGGTGACCTGGGTGGCCCCAATGGATTCCCTTAATTTCCTCTCACTTCCTGTTTTGACTATGGGACAGGAAGTGAGAGTTAAAGGGGTTGTAAACCCTTGTGTTTTTTCACCTTAATGCATCCAATGCATTAAGGTGAAAGAACACCTGGCAGTCACCGGCCTCCCCGTTTTACTTACCTGAGCCCCTTCATCTCCTCGGCTGGGATGCGCTGTCCCTCTCTCCACGGGGTACCAGCTCTTGATAGGATACATTGATAGCAGCACAGCCATTGGTGCCCGCAAGGTAACCCCCTCGGGCGAGCGCTTCTCCTAGGGGGTTATCTGATGCGGGGAGGAGCCGCGAGAGCCGCCGGGGGACCCCAGAAGAGGATGTTCGGGGCCACTCTGTGCAAAACGAGCTGCACAGTGGAGGTAAGTATGATATGTTTGTAATTTAAAAAAAATAAAAAATGATCCTTTTACAATCACTTTAATCTCTGCAATGGGAAACGGATGGCAAGAAAACTGATGGTCTATAACCCTCCCTTACTCTCAATGCTGTATCCTGGCCTAGGGTGACAAGGCCCAGGCCTAGGGCAGCACTTTGCAGGGGGACAGCACGGAAAGTGTCCCCGCTGGCTTGCGCTACACTGCGCGCGGCTGGCATTCCGCAACTGGGGGGGCGCTTCTAATTTTGACTGTCCTATCATCCAGGACCACAAACCTTCCTCACTGTGCTATATGGTTTCTTCTGCACTGTTGGCATGGTTACCTTCTTAGTCCTCTCCATGTAATTATCAGAAATGTGTGCTTAAAGCAGAACTATAGGCAACGCTTTTTTTTTTTCTTTCATTTTGGATAGAGTAGGGGAGGGTTATAGCCCCTGTCAGTTTATTTTTTACCATCCCTGTTCCGTTGCAGAGATTTCCCTACACTTCCTGCCCCATAGCCAAACAGAAAGTGAGAGGAAAACTATGCAATTTAAGGGAATCCATTGCCCCCCCCCCCCCGGCCCTCAGAACTAGTGTCCCCACTGGAAAATTTCAGGGCGGGTCTTAAACAACATGGGGTGTGGCCTTGACAGGAAGGGGTGGGTCATATTTAAATTGGGGGGTGCACGAGTTTAGTCAGGCCTAGGACAGCACAAAACCTAAATACACTACTGCTTACTCTATCCATTAATATCACTCTAATGCCTTAATACTTGTCTCTGTTTGCTTCTGAGTGTGATGTGATGGTGTGTAACCACTATGACTGTCTTCTACTGGTAGTGTCGCCCTAAGCTAAAAAGAAAAATGTATATGGTCCTGCTGGTACTCAGGAATAGGGTGCTGGCATGAAATATCATCATCCAGTAGTGTATAATATACTTAGAAAAATTGTCGCTCTTCCAATCCAGTCTGTGTAATTTAACATGTAAGCGATGGCCTCAGCCTTGTACTGCATGGCTTGTGGAGTGGTACAAGACTGAGGCCATCTCACACATGGTAATTACACAGACTGGTTTGGGAGAGCAGCACATTTTCTAAGTATATTATAGACTACTGGATGGATGTAAACACTAGTTATTACCTTTAAATAATACTGTACGTGTTTCATGTCATCCCTGTGATGTAGATTATGACCAGAATTTATATTGTACTGTCTGCAAACCCTATAAGCCTATGTGACGAATGGAGATGTTAGCTGCACTTATGTAAATGCTTCTATTTCTAATAAACATTTCTTGCAGCAGACAGACTTGTAGTTTCAATAAGCTGCGGAGACGCTGGTGAGCGATTTTTTTTTTTTTTTTTTTTACCACTTCAAACAGCCAGATAACATGTCTGCAGGAGCCCACATTGCACACATGATCTACAGGGAGGCTCCTGCAGGAACAAATAATAAATGCATTTTTTTTTTTTTTTCGTGTAAAAATTGCATTTTATTACTATTTTTTTTTTTTTTTTTTTTTTGTAAAGGTGAACTTGGCTTTTAACACAGCTCGGTATTTATTATTCAATAAATGTATCTTGTACGTGCAGCTAGTACAATTCTCTCTTAAATTCAGTTAGTATAAGTACCTGAATTTACCTTGCCTTTATATAATCTCCTGTACAGCAGCGCTCACGCTAGGAGAAGGAGAGGCAGCACTGAGCGCCAATTAGTTGAGCTGCATTTAGAAGTGCAGAAAAGAACACGCTGACAGGATCAGAGTACAGACTTATGACCTCATCAATCGCCTGCTGCTCCTATTCCTATCTAATTAGCAGGCCGTATGTTGTCGCTGTATTCCTCAACTAGAACAGAGCTATCCCCCCTGGCTGTGCTGTATGGTAGAACTGTGTGATGCTTAGGACTGAATTGCTAGCAATGCAAAACTTTGGCAGGTACAATTGCTTTCCTATATGGATCTTGCATGTATTTTGATGATTACGCGGCCAGCAGCTACCATCTGGCTGCCGCCAAACACCCTATTTTATCTTCTAAGTTTCTGAAGATGCAAATTTTGATTGCATGCAACAGCGATACCAGATGGTTCCCCTGCATCGTACAGCATTCTGACCTGTTTCTAGGCACCATTTTTTTCTGTGACTGGAAGGAAGAAAAGACCTTTAGCAAAAACATAGAATAATTATATGGCTTGGTGTGAACAACAAGCCTATGACAGCAAGGATGTGGCAGCCAGACGTAATGTGAGTCGTCTGCACTGTTATTATATTTAGCTTTAATTATAAGCTAGACCTATCTTCAGGGTGTATCACAACTTGTGTCAATGGGGACCCCCCAGGAGAAGGGGTATTTCTGAATCTGCACAATGGAATTTACCAGAGATGCATAAATAACATGGACATCTTTTACTATATCTTTTTATTCACATACTGTAATTGTGTTTCCCTGCTCTACAGGTATTACCAGCCTACTTGCTAATGGCGTGTACAGTGCTGCCTATCCTCAGCATGATGTAAGTATTCATGACATCTCTAAAAATTTGGACTTTGGGAATAGATACTGCCAATTTTAATTACACTTTAATTACACTTTTTCAATGCCTCGCCTTCTCATGATTACTACAATGATTGGCATCCAGCACGCACTGCATTCTAGCAAAATTGTGTGCATATGTTATATCAACCCATTGATAGTAATGGCCATTTCTGTCTTTAGTTACATAGGTAGTCTAGTTGAAAAAAAGACACAAGTCCTTCCACTTTAGCTTGACGCATACATCAAGAATGGCCACATATTCTATAGCCAAGTCTAGCACATGTGCATTATTTAACAGCCTGGGCATATCCTGCAGTAAAAATGCTACTCAAATCTGATGTATGTACTGTACTTCCAAATCTGCTGAGAGGGTCAATGGGAGGTGAAATCTGAGATATGATGAAAGAGCATTTGGAATCTAGATCTACATTCCTGATCTGCATGCTTATTTAGTGCCTCAATGTGCATACTTGGATGACCCAAATATACAGTACATGGGCAATGGGGATCTACTAGAAGAAGCCAGCTCGAGTCTTCTACTTTTCTCTGAGAACAGTTTGCCAACTGGGCTGTGTGCACTATTTTGGAGGTGCTTACACACAATTGCCATCTTGTGTATTGGTTTAGTCATCAGAGTTTACAATGGCACGCTTCTGGCCAAATCGGATTTAGGCAGCAGTTTGACAACTTGGGTCACTGGTACCCAACCTGCGGCCCCTTGGCATCTACTGTGTGGCCCTCAGAGACTCTGCAGACAATGGTCTGTTTTGGTTGTTGCTCAAGCTAGTGAAGGGAAAATATTTTTTAGAGTGACTACTAGAAAGTAATGGTTTAGTTTATTTCCTTTAAAATATTTTTTTTTTCTTTTTTTAGAAATAGCAGTGGGGCAGTCTCATGTAATGTGCTTCCAGGCAATGGCTGTCTTGTGAAGCTTGTCATCAGTCCTCCCCAACAACTCCTCCTATAGCATGTCTGCAGCATCGGACCATCTTCTGTTGCACGTCTTCAGTTTCAATTTTTTCTGAAGCGTTACATTTACTGAATAATGAGCACAGCCCTTTGGTGATATCGGGGACAGCACTTGAGGCCCCATATATAAAGTGTTGTAGTGGGTAGTAGTAAAAAGGGTCGCTGGTTCGAATCCCAACCACGGCACTACCTGCCTGGAGTTTGCATGTTCTCCCTGTGTCTGCGTGGGTTTCCTCCGGGTACTCTGGTTTCCTCCCACACTCCAAAGACATGCTGGTAGGTTGATTGGCTTCTGTCCAAAATTGGCCCTAGTATATGAATGTGAGTCGGGGACCTTGGATTGTGGGCTCCTTGAGGGTAGGGACCGATGTGAGTGTGCGATGTATCTGTGGAGCGCTGCATAAATTGACGGCGCTATATGGGTACCTTAAATTAAAAAAATAATATATAATAGAGGAGCATCTTAATGAGACACAATGTACAGGGATAGGGACAATTGTAGACACTCACCCACACCCACTCAGGTTGAACTGGATGGACTGGTGTCTTTATTCAACCTTACTAACTATGTAACTAAGTCAGAGTTGCAGTGCATATTTTGTCATAGTGTAATAGAAGGTGCTGCAATGCTCAACAAAGCCCCTTATGGAATGAGTATGGGGCTGTGTCTGCTACTTTTCAGGTTTTTTACAGGTGGCGTAGAAGAGGTTTGAACTCCCCAGAGCAGATGTAATTGGTTGGAATTTGCTGGCTGCAGAGTATCATGCAGCTGCAAGCTATTTAAGCCCATGCCAGAAGCACCACCAACAGGAGTGACAGCCGCCCTCCCACCTACCCATGTTAATTAACTTGTTGCTGTGTTGGTTAGCAGCGTTTAGTCATTCAACAATTAGGTTGGAAAGACAAAAGTTAATTTTATTAAAATTTGGTCATTATGTGAATTGTTAGCCTGAGCCTTTAAGGCTATTTGTTTCTGAAATAGTAATATCTATGGATTATTGGGCTACCCCATAATAAACTGTGTCCTTTTGTAAGCCATTAAAACTATTTGTGTGTGAGTGTGTGTGTGTTATTTCGGGTTTGTTATTGCAATTTGGGCTTCTATGTCCCATACAATGTAATGCTGGCTATTTGAGCTAGCTGTTTATTGGAATCACAAAGTTCTGTGAGTTATACCCTGTGTGTTAACTAGAGTCATGATCTGTTGTGACAGCAAGGCATAGTCATGTATTACGAGGATCAGGGGATGAAAGCTGGGTCCCAATCAGCAGTGTTACTATGTTACTTTACCTCAAGGGAAATTAATCTTCCAAATATTTTTCTTTTCTTCCAGGGGGACTTTGAGGATGATTGTGAACCCAATGACCGGAAGGTATGTTTCTGTGATGTTTAAGGTGTTCTTCAATGCCTCCTTTTTTTTTTTTTTTTTACTTTCTTAGAAATACATGTGAAGGTGATCAGCAGACTATAAACATTCTTATCAAGTGTGTTGAATATTTAAAAAAAAAAAAAAAAAAACAGATCTTTATCTTCGTACATAGGGACAGCCATTTTTGCTCAATACATATGCGGGTTTTGGTACTGGTTGTGCTTTTTTGATCTTATCACACTGCAAGTTTTACCATACCCAAGGGCAGCATTTTGTATCTATTACAAGAATTCCTTCTTTATTTTTTTGAGTTAAAAAAAAAAAAACTGTGATTTGGCAATGCTACAGTACATGTAACTTACTGACGTGACATTCAAATTTAATGGTAATAGAGGGGGATTTACCAGGAAATTAAATTCCAGATTCCAGTCCTGATATTATCAAGGGCAATCAGATTCTTTTCTTTAACCACTTGCTTACTGAGCACCTAAACCCCCTCCTGCCCAGACCAATTTTCAGCTTTTAGCGATGTCACTCTTTGAATGACAATTGCGCTGTCATACAACACTGTAGCCAAATTAAATTTTTATCATTTTTTTTCCCCACAAATAGAGCTTTCTTTTGGTGGTATTTGATCACCTCTGGGTTTTTTATTTTTTGTTAAAAAATAAAGACCAGATTTAAAAAAAAAAAAAAAAAAATCCAAAACCATTTTATATTTTGTTAATAAATTTTGCAAACAGGTAATTTTTCTCCTTCATTGATGTACGCTGATGAGGCTGCACTGATGGGCACCGATAGGCTGCACTGATGGGCACCGATAGGCTGCACTGATGGGCACCGATAGGCTGCACTGATGGGCACCGATAGGCTGCACTGATGGGCACCGATAGGCTGCACTGATGGGCACCGATAGGCTGCACTGATGGGCACCGATAGGCTGCACTGATGGGCTCCGATAGGCTGCACTGATGGGCTCCGATAGGCTGCACTGATGGGCTCCGATAGGCTGCACTGATGGGCTCCGATAGGCTGCACTGATGGGCTCCGATAGGCTGCACTGATGGGCTCCGATAGGCTGCACTGATGGGCTCCGATAGGCTGCACTGATGGGCTCCGATAGGCTGCACTGATGGGCTCCGATAGGCTGCACTGATGGGCTCCGATAGGCTGCACTGATGGGCTCCGATAGGCTGCACTGATGGGCTCCGATAGGCTGCACTGATGGGCTCCGATAGGCTGCACTGATAAGGCGACACTGATGAGCACTAATGGGTGGCACTGATAGCACTGTTGGGTGGCACTGATAGCACTGTTGGGTGGCAGTGATGGGTACTGGTAGGTGACACTGACGGGCAGCACTGCTAGGTGGCACTGATTGGCACCACTGGTGGGCATTGATAGGTGGCACTGATTTCTGGCACTTATGTACTCGTGGGCACTGATTCGTGGCACTGGCAGGCGGTACTGGTGGGCACATATGAGGCAGCTTTGCTCTTCCTCTTCAGACCGATGTCCCTTCAACACTACCCAGTGATCTGCTTTTTTTTTCTCCTCACGCTGTTAGCGTGAGAAGAAAAAAACAATTACTGATCTTCTGTTTACATCACGTGATCAGCAGTCATTTGCTGACAGCTGATCACGTGGTATGCGGTCGGGATCAACCCCTTACTCCGATCTGTGATCAGTCGAGTCCCATTAGATCCTATAGATCACAGCGCACCCCCTTCAGGGGTGTGTGGCGAGAATGCAAAGGGGAGGACGTCAATAGACGTACTCCCGACCAAGCAGATCCGCGCTGTAGCCGTCATTCGGCTATAGCGCAGATCTGAAGGGGTTTTAAAGAACATACACTTTTTTTGAACAGCATGAGCTGTGTATGGTCTTAAAACGTTTAATTTTAGACAAATCTTTTTTAGTTTTGAATAGAAATGGGAGAGGTCAGAATCTCTGTCTGGCTTTTTTACTGCTTATCTGCCCCAGTGACAAAATTGCCACTAGGATGCAGTGGCGGCCCATCCTTACGGGGTGCACGGGTGCCGCCCCTTAATCTACATGCAGGGCGCCGGACGCATGGATTTCAATGGGGTTTATTTTTTTGAAGCACATGATTAGAGCCCGAGGATCTAATTGGCTTCAATAAAAGGGTGAGCACGGGGGGCAGAGCACTGCGCCCCGAGCCCACCCACTTGTGTGACAATAGCGAATTAATATTCGCTATTGTCTTCCTGATTTTCCTTCTGGCCAATCAGGATGCAGTTCATGAGACCCAATTGGCCAGGGAGTCTTAGGACTCCCAGCCAATCAGGTCTGTCAGGACCCACTTCCTGTTCAGCCTGGAGGAGAAGCAGTGGCCCCGGAGTGAGGACTCCATGTCTGCCTGATCTGCCTCCTTCCTAAGGTAAGGAGGCCTCTGATCACCGCTGCATTCCCATCTATCTCCTGCAGTGGGGGGGGAGCACCAGCCAACACTGCTAGGGTAGGAAGTCAGTAGAAATTCCTTTATCATGGACACAACAGAAATAATTTTTAGTACGGTGTAGAAATGCAAGAATGTACTTCCACGTTTTATGTTCTTGTTCCCTTTGGAGAGTTTACCTTATTTCCTGTTATAGTGACCACCTTGTCGCTAATACAAGATGCAAAGTAAAATCAGATATTGAGAGGGTAGGCAAGTTGGCATTGGATCCCCAGAAAGAGTCATCCGGTTCCTCAGAGTGGCGTGGAATGGACAGATCTTTAGGATCTGTTCGCACTGAGCCAGCAGTTCACACACACAGATGGGTATCTTAAAAGGAGAACACTTTATACTGAAACTGGAAAAAAAGAAAATAGGAGAGCCACACTCAAAAGGTCCTACTTTCAATTCCAATAATATAAACCTGACCAAGTTATTTTTTTTTAGGATGTCCATAGTACAGACTAAAAAATGTGATACAGGTTTTTGTTTTATGTAATAGTTACTTATCCTAACCCTTACCAAGAAGTCAGTGTGGGTGTGATGGGATTGATGGGAAAATTAAATACTGATACATTAGTGCTAATTAAATGGGTGTTTCCTGGCTGGCTCTGTCAGTGAACCAACAGGAGGTTTCTTGCAGATGTGGTTTATTGTTACACACCGGCCAACATCTATAGAGCTGTAATCGGCAACAGTGCGGTGTACTGCAGCTGTACAAGACCGAGCCAGTGTGACGAACAGTAAATGTCAGGTTACTTGTGCTAATCAATGCACACAGCTCTTACACCAATTGGAAATAGCGGAACTGCACCCTATACTTTGACTTTGATGATGACCCTGCCACTGTACTTCTGGCTGTCAGGATCCAGCTGTGTTTTGTTCCTTCAAATAGATTCTATAGCTGTGTAATGTTGGGAGGTAGTGAGCTGTTCTCAGCATTGCTGACTATTTTATTGTTCATTATGGCAGGTGTTTGAACTATTTCAATAAGGAATATTTAAACAGAACTCCAAATTTCTGATAAGTTTTGGCTTTTTTTTTTTAACAGAAATAAAGTTTGACATTTTAAAGTGTTTACGGAGTAGGGAATGGTTAAAGGATAGCTAAGCCAAAGAACAAAAATGCTATTTATTGCAGCTTGGATGTGGTAGCTGCAGTTTTCTTCTTTTTTTTTTTTTTTTTCTCAGGCTAAGCACATTTTCACTAAATACAATATATTACCAAAAGTATTGGGACACCTGCCTTTACACGCACATGAACTTTAATGGCATCCCAGTCTTAGTCTGTAGGGTCCAATATTGAGTTGGTCCACCCTTTGCAGCTATAACCGCTTCAACTCTTCTGGCTGTCCACAAGGTTTAGGAGTGTGTCTATGGGAATGTTTGACATTTCTTCCAGAAGCACATTTGTGAGGTCCCCAAAAAGTGTCAATTAGGTGTCCGATTTGTCCGCTGCAATGTCGCAGTCCCGCTATAAGTCGCTGATCACCACCATTACTACCATAATTTGAGACGCTATAACTTTTGCACAAACCAATCCATATACACATATTGGGATTTTGTTTACAAAAAATATGTAGCAGAATACATATTGGCCTAAATTGAAGATATAATTAGATTTTTTTTTTAAATTATTGGTAATGTTTTACAGCAAAAAGTAATAAATATTGTTTTTTTTTTTCAAAATTGTCAGCCTTTTTTTGTATATACAGGGTCACACAACGGCACAATTGTCAGTTAAAGTAACACAGTGCCGTATCGCAAAAAATGGCCTGGTCATGAAGGGGGGTAAACCTTCCTGAGCTGAAGTGGTTAATAGACATTTGAAAACCAAAATCTGTGATTTTTGTTCCACTCTAACCTCCACGTTCCATGAGGTCTTGAGAACAAAGTTTTGTCTACTCTTGTGCTGGTTGGACCCAAAGTTGTTTTAATTATGTACATCTATGACCTGCCATGAAAAAGAATGTACTGCATTGCATCTGCACTTAAAGTTTCCCCATTCCCTGTGCTAAGTCCCACAAATACCTATTGATCTTGCCAGTGAACGCCCTCTAATGCAGATTCATGTGATGGTGTGATAACGATACTGTACTGCTCCTGAATTCAGAGCAGAGTTGTCCCTTTCATGTAGGCTGTGTCTGTTTGCACCACAGCCGGATGAGACGATGGAGGGATCGTGGCTATCGGCATGATCACTGCTGATTTGTAAGCCTGTAGCTTGTCAGTCACACCACACTTAGACCCGCCCACTACTTTCTAGATTGTTAGCACTTCCAGTTGTAGCTGAAACCTTCCAACTGTGAGCTGCAGTGTCTAGGAGAGGGAGCGTGTGAGACACAAATGAGTGAGAATTTAGCTCAGTCAGGGAAGGTAAAGGGGGTGGGAAGTGTATTAAAAACCTCTGTGTCGACGCCCTTAAAGTGGTTGTAAACTCTCCCCCACAACTTTGTCCCATGTGACTCAGCATAAAAAAACTTAATGCACACTGCTTGTAGATATCTCCTTACTTGCATAGTATTGTTGTAATCCTTTTTGTTCTTTAGAATGATGTCACTGAGCATGCCCATATCTCCTATGGTTTACGGCACACTCTGTGTGCTTGTCTATCTATTATCAGGACTTCCTACAGCACAACGCTGAAATCCCAGGAGACTGCATAATCACTCGCTCCTACTACTCCTCATATGACCATGTGACATCACATGGAGTGGAAAAAAAGGCATCAGACAGCATTACTGCAGTCTTATCAGCTGAAGCTGATAAGACTGACATAGGCAAATACTAGATAATCGGCACAAGTAAATACTATGAAATAAAACAAGTCGGCTATGAGCAGGGAAACAGGGTTGCCATAGACACATTGGATTGAGAAGGAGGCTTGGTTAACAGTACAGGAAGTGCTCAATGTAAGGGCGGAAATACACTCTACTGTGGACTCAGAAAACAATACTTAAGATGGCGCTGCCTTACCCCTGGAAACAAGTTTTTTAAAGTTTCTTTAAACAGTAAGTAATATGCAATTTGGGCTGGATTACAGTGGCTATAGTTTGATAATTATTATAATGGACTAAATGAAAAGAAGCATCAGAGTGGGAGAATTTACTTCCTCTTTAAAGCTCTGTTGTAAAATATAAACTATACATGTTTGTTTTGTTTTTTTGTTTTTTTGTTTTATCTTCTACCCCATAGCACAGATGTACACCAGCATGACCACGAGAGATGCTCAAGTTTAGCTCTCGCTCTCTCTCGCTCTCTTTGGCTCTCGCTCTCTTTCGCTCTCTCTCTCTCCCTCTCTCTCTCCCTCTCTCTCTCTCTCTCTCGCGCTCTCTCTTGCGCTCTCGCGCTCTCTCGCTCTCTCGCTCTTTTACTCTTTCGCTCTCGCTCTTTCGCTCGCTCTCTCTCTCTTTCGCTCTCGCTCTTTCGCTCGCTCTCTCTTTCGCTCGCTCTCTCTTTCGCTCGCTCTTTCGCTCTTTCTCTCTTTCGCTCTTTCTCTCTTTCGATCTTTCTCTCTTTCGATCTTTCTCTCTTTCGCTCTCTCTTTCGCTCTCTCTTTCGCTCTCTCTTTCGCTCTCTCTTTCGCGCGCTCGCTCTCTTTTGCGCTCGCTCTCTCTCTTTTGCGCTCGCTCTCTCTCTTTCGCGCTCGCTCTCTCTTTCGCGCTCGCTCTCTCTCTTTCGCGCTCGCTCTCTCTCTTTCGCGCTCGCTCTCTCTCTTTCGCTCGCGCTCGCTCTCTCTCTCGCTCGCGCTCGCTCTCTCTCGCGCTCGCTCTCTTTCGCTCGCGCTCGCTCTCTTTCGCTCGCGCTCTCTCTCTTTCGCTCGCGCTCTCTCTTTCGCGCTCTCTCTTTCGCGCTCTCTCTTTCGCGCTCTCTCTCTTTCGCGCTCTCTCTTTCGCGCTCTCTCTTTCGCGCTCTCTCTTTCGCGCTCTCTCTCTTTCGCGCTCTCTCTCTTTCGCGCTCTCTTTCGCTCTCTCTCTCTTTCTCGCTCGCTCTCTCGCTCGCTCTCTCGCTCGCTCTCTCTCTTTTGCTCTCTCTCTTTTGCTCTCTCTCTTTTGCTCTCTCTCTTTTGCTCTCTCTCTTTTGCTCTCTCTCTTTTGCTCTCTCTCTCTTTCGCTCTCTCTCTCTTTCGCTCTCTCTCTCTTTCGCTCTCTCTCTCTTTCGCTCTCTCGCTCTTTCGCTCTCTCGCTCTCTCGCTCTCTCTTTCGCTCTCTCGCTCTCTCTTTCGCTCTCTCGCTCTCTCGCTCTCTCTTTCGCTCTCTCTTTCGCTCTCTCTTTCGCTCTCTCTTTCGCTCTCTCTTTCGCTCTCTCTTTCGCTCTCTCGCACTCTCTCTTTCGCTCTCTCGCACTCTTTCTCTCCCTTTCTCGCACTCTTTCTCTCCCTTTCTCGCACTCTTTCTCTCCCTTTCTCGCACTCTTTCTCTCCCTTTCTCGCACTCTTTCTCTCCCTTTCTCGCACTCTTTCTCTCCCTTTCTCGCACTCTTTCTCTCTTGCTCTTTTTCGCACTCTTTCTCTCTTGCTCTTTTTCGCACTCTTTCTCTCTTGCTCTTTTTCGCACTCTTTCTCTTTTTCTTTCTCTCGCGCTCTTTCTTTCTCTCGCGCTCTCTCTCGTGCTCTCTCGCGCTCTTTTTCTCCTGGACTCTTTTGGGACACTCCTCTCCCTCTATTTCTTTCCTTTCCCTGCCTCTTCTTCTTTGCTCCCTGTTGATTTTTTAACAAATGACTACCATTCACTTTCTTTTTCTTCTCTTTTGACCCTCTAATCTGACAAGCCTACATACTGATTCCCTTCGAAATATGCTTGTTATAGTTTTGGATTATACGATTGCATATCCTAGCCCTAGCTAGTTTTGGGGCCAACATATCTATGGCATAACTCTGAAAGGTGAATATACACCTTGTACTGTTTTACCTTTTTTTTTTTTTTTTTTTTTTCATGCAAAATAAAAATATATATTTACCTCTAAAAAACCTCTGTGATGCCCTCCTTAGCAGTAATGACTAAATTTTCAAAAATATGTCAAATCCTAATTAATGTTATATTTTAGCTGCTTTGTGATGAGTGGGCCAGTTATGGAGTATTCTACAAATATCAGCCCATTGACCTGGTCAGGTGAGTCATCGAAAAGTAGTTTTGTTCTTTAGATTTGATTTTTATTAACATATTGAAAAGAACCGTTTAATTTTAAGCTATTCTTTTTGATATCAGGAAATATTTTGGAGAGAAGATTGCCCTGTATTTTGCCTGGCTGGGAGTATACACCCAAATGCTTATTCCAGCATCCATTGTCGGTATCATCGTGTTCCTCTATGGCTGTGCTACTGTAGACCAGGACATCCCAAGGTATGGTGTTGCAATGTGAAGTCCTTTTCAACAATTAAGCTAGTATATCTGACAACTTGTGTACAAAAAAAAAAATCTGGCTCAATACTGTATATCACAATCAGAAATAAATATGGGGGGTGGGATGAGGCATTAGGTGTGACTGAAATAATTAGTTGCCAGGATGTCTTAGTTGTCTTTATAACCCTCCTTTCTGTTAGTAGCAACATATCTAAATGATGTCTTATTATCAGTATAATAACTTAAAGTGGTTGTAAACCTCAGACATGAAATATGAACAAAGCATATCCCTCCATAGTGTGTACT
This sequence comes from Aquarana catesbeiana, assembly GCF_042186555.1. NCBI lineage: Eukaryota > Metazoa > Chordata > Amphibia > Anura > Ranidae > Aquarana > Aquarana catesbeiana. The sequence continues at coordinate 44,116,076 of NC_133334.1, read as the reverse complement.
TGTCTCCGTTAAAGCCGAGTTCCACTCGTTTGCAAGTTTTATTAAAAGTCAGCAGCTACAAAAAGTGTAGCTGCTGACTTTTAATAAACAGCCACTCACCTGTCCCACGCTCCAGCAATGCGGCCGCCCAAAGCCCATCACTCCTCTCCCCCGCTCTCTGCGGCGCCAGCATTGTATGTATGGGCACCCGGCTATGATAGCTTGTGGCTTCACAGCTGGGTGCGCACTGTGAATGCGTGAGTCGCGCTGTGCTCTCTTGGTGGCCAGACAATCTTCTGGGACCAGTGACGAGTGCCAGAAGATTGCAGAGAGGATGGGGGCGATGAGTAGTCGCCTAGGCAACGAGAACAGGAAGTGGGAGCTGGGTACCTGTCAAAACTAGGTACCCCCTCCCCCCAAAAAAAATTACATGCCAAATGTGGCATGTAAGAGGGCGAGGAGTGCTTAAAGTGGAAGTTCCACTTTTGGGTGGAACTCCGCTTTACGAGCAGGAAGTGTCACTTTCGTCTGCTGCCACGTTCCTCTGCTATCAGCATGAATCACTTCTGACCAGTTTTCTGACACCAAAAAAGGTGACGAGAGGGATCTCCAGCTGATCTGTGAGCTGTGTGGAGGGGGGTGTGTCCCTTCTCTCCAATCAGCTCTCAGAGCTCTCCTCACTGAGCTCTGCAGAGTGTATTTTCAGCTCCCCCCCCCCTTTTTTTTTTTTAAACTCTCACACAAGCTTTAAAAAAACTGGACTTTGAATGGATGTAGAGAAGACTGCAGATAAACAGGTACAACTTATGGATATGTTTCATCTCTGTGTATCACCTGAGGTCAGTCATTTCACTGGTTTGCAACCACTTTAATCATAACATACATAAATACAACAAAAACCATACACTAAACGTTTAAGGCTGAGGCTTGCCATACATGGTTTATTTGTCTCGCTCAGCCCCACTGGCTTAACGTGAGAAATCAGTCAATTCCCCAATCGATGCTAAACAGTGTGGATGGAGGAATCTCCACTGCCAGCTGTTGTATTCAGCAAGGCTATCAAACATTTACCCTATGTTCACACCTATGCATTTTTTAGTGCATTTTGCAGAAACTCACTACAGTCCATTTAACATGGTTTCCTATGGTGCTAGTTCATATTTATGCGTTTTGTGACTGGTGCGTTTTTGAAAAGGGTCGGGGAATTTTTTTCCCGCGATTTGCGGCTAATAGATTTCAATGGAGCTGCAGTAGAACTGCAAGTGGTGCGTTTGTGATGCAATTTTTGATGTGTTTTGCGGTTCTTATTTTACCACTGTATATAGCTGGTTGCTAACCAGGGGGCCGGGAAGCGGTCGCCACGTTCTTGGCAACCAATGAGTTATCAGCTGTCAGTGGGTTTCCCCGCTGAAAGCTGAATGTAAAAAACAAAAATGCCGGGAAAAAAATTTGTGAAAAAAACCCTTCGGGTCTGGTATGGATTCGGAGGGGACCCCCACGCCAAAGTTTAAAAAAAATCACCAAACGAGACCCTTATTCGAGCATGCCGCCCAGCAGGTCAGGAAAGGATGGGGACAAGCGAGCGCCCCCCCCCCGAACCATACCAGTCCGCATGCCCTCAACATGGGGGAGCCCCCAACCCAAAGCACCCTGCCCCATGTTGATGAGGACAAAGGCCTCTTCTCAACAACCCTTTCTGGTGGTTGTTGGGGTCTGCGGGCGGGGGGCTTACCGAAATGTGAATGGATATCGGGTACATCAAATTTTTGGCTGAATTCAGACCTGAAACAGATCAGAACACGCACAGGACTCCTGTGCAATTTGCACTGGATCCGCTCTGGAGATATGTGAATCAGCTCCATAGGGAGCCGGTCACAATATCCTGACATGCGAATTGGATGCGGAAAAAGCAGCTTCCAAATCGCACTGGTGTGAACCAAGCCTAAAACTCAACAATCCATTTGGCTGTGGAGAGGTCATCAATGGCGCAAGGTATCAGCAGCAGGGAGAAAGCAGCAGACCAGGGGTTAATAGCTGGCAGTCAGCAGTGTAACAGCAAGAGACAGGGCACCAAAATAGTCTGTGTGTAGGGGGAGAACGGTGGCATCTATGGCCGCATACAGGGTTTAGCAGCTGTCCTATAGCCAGGTTGATGTCGGGAGTGGGCGGGCATAACGTGTTTCAGGGGCCCCAACCCCTTTGTCAAATGTATTTCCATTAGTTCTGCATTAACCAAGCAGATAACAGACGGATAACAGGAAAAACATCCTGTGCTGAAATGCCCATTCATAAAAATAAACCCATCAGAGACCACCCAACTGGAGACACAGCTTTAAGCCCCCCCTTCAATAATTCCAATAGCAAACGTATTTTCCATTATGACAAGTAGAGGCTAGACTTGTCTGACAAATCACAAACTCCTTCAGTACACTGAACAGAACTGACAAGGTTGTGCCCCTGTGTACAATTTAGAGATGAGCATATATGAGTCCCAGCAGCGTATGGAAGTTTCTTTACGTCTGACAGTCATTTGTTTATAATAATTATATTCTAAATTGAACCTGACTGAGATCCTTAATCCTTTTGTGTAAACTGTGTTTGTTCTGACTTTTCCATCTTCATTATCCTAGCTTAGAAATGTGTGACCAACGAAATAACATCACCATGTGCCCCCTATGTGACAAGACATGTAACTACTGGAAGATCAGCTCTGCCTGCGCTACAGCTCGAGCCAGCCATCTCTTCGACAACCCAGCTACTGTCTTCTTCTCAGTCTTCATGGCCTTGTGGGGTAGGACCAATTGTTTTCTTAGCTGCCTCCTCTATCCTAGACAATATAGTATAATCTTATGTACTATTGCTTTCTAAACTTCACTGTACATTTTGAGTCAAATTAGGTTTTTATTAAGGTAAGGCATATGTGGGCAGCACGGTGGCTAAGCAGCATTAGGGTCATCGGTTCAAATCCCAAACACAGCACCACCTGCTTGGAGTTTGCATGTTCTCCCTTTGCCGGCTTGGGTTTCCTCTGGGTACACCAGTTTCCTTCCACTCTCCAAAGACAAGGTGATAGGTTAATTGGCTACTTTCAAAACTGGCCCTAGTATGTGTATGCATGCTTGTGAATTAGGGACCTTAGATTGTAAGCTCCTTGAGGGCAGGAACTAATGTGAATATACAATATACTGTATGTGTAAAGCGTTGCATAAATTGACGGCGCTATATAATAATCTGTAATAAATATACCATTTTACAGAAAGGCATAATATTGTGTATAACATTATGTTGGGTTGGTTTGGTTAGTTCAGGAAATTATCTGATGTAATGGCTTGAGGTGGGTCAAGGTTCCAAGTCAAGTGTTCTATTTAGGAGACTACAACATTCTGTAGGACTTTAGAACTTTGGGTGATCTCAGCGCATTTTATTCAAGTTTTGTTTTCTGAATTGTAGTAATAGGAAGGTTGGACACTTGGGGTAAGCAGCCGCACTAATAGTTTTCATTTTAACTTTGGAGAATATATCTGTGCCCACCTGCAGTGTGGAGGAGTGCTGTTATTGCAGCCATCTTTTAAAGGGAAGGGGCGCTGATAGGTCCTACTGTGCAGTGGAGGAGACAAGGTGGTGCTATTACATACAGTGCATTCTGTTATGTTACAGCCATATTCCAAAATTTGATTAAATGCATTATTTTCTTCAAAATTCTATAAACAATACCCCATTCATTTGTTTGAAACCTTTTCAAATTTATTAAAAATAAAAAATGAGAAAAATCCTGTGTACATAAGTATTTAGAGCCTTTCTTCAATACTTTTGTTGAAGCACCTTTGGCACCGATTACAGCCTCAAGTCCCCCCCCCCCCAGGAAGAGTCCTGGTGGTTCCAAACTTCTTCCATTTACGGATAATGGAGGTCACTGTGCTCATTGGGACCTTCAATGCTGCAGAAATTTTTCTGTACCCTTCCCTAGATCTGTGCCTCGATCAATCTTGTCTCTGAGGTCTACAGACAATTCCTTGGACTTCATGGCCTAGTTTGTGCTCTGACATGCACTGTTTACTGTGGGACCTTACATAGACAGGTGTGTGCCTTTCCAAAACATGTCCAATCAACTAAATTTACCATAGGTGGACTCCAATTAAGTTGTAGAAACATCTCAAGGGTGATCAGTGGAAACAGGATGCACCTAAGCTCAATTTTGAGTGTCATGGCAAAGGCTGTGAATACTTATGTACATGTGATTTTTTTTTTTTTTTTTTTTAGTTTTTTTATTTTTTGCAAAGATTTTAGGTTGAATATATTTTTATTATTAATTGCAGCGTATAGGAAAAAAGTTGTGGGTACAGAATAAAAAAGAAAGGAGAGATGAAAGTGAAGTGTAACCTTCCACAAAAACATACAAAATCAAGACAATAAGGAGGGCCCTTCAGAGGCCTCAAGTTACAATAAGCCACAACATACATACAGTGGGGACGGAAAGTATTCATACCCCCTTAAATTTTGCACTCTTTGTTAAATTGCAGCCATTTGCTAAAATCATTTAAGTTCACTTTTTTCCCTCATTAATGTACACACAGCACCACATATTGACAGAAAAACACAGAATTGTTGACATTTTTGCAGAGTTATTAAAAAAGAAAAACTGAAATATCACATGGTCCTAAGTATTCAGTCCCTTTGCTGTGACACTCATATATTTAACTCAGGTGCTGTCCATTTCTTCTGATCATCCTTGAGATGGTTCTACACCTTCATTTGAGTCCAGCTGTGTTTGATTATACTGATTGGACTTGATTAGGAAAGCCATACGCTTGTCTATATAAGAACTTACAGCTCACAGTGCATGTCAGAGCAAATGAGAATCATGAGGTCAAAGGAACTGCCTGAAGAGCTCAGAGACAGAATTGTGGCAAGGCACAGGTCTGGCCAAGGTTACAAAAAAATGTCTGCTGCACATAAGGTTCCTAAGAGCACAGTGGCCTCCATAATCCTTAAATGGAAGACGTTTGGGACGACCAGAACCCTTCCTAGAGCTGGCCATCCGACCAAACTGAGCTATCGGGGGAGAAGAGCCTTGGTGAGAGAGGTAAAGAAGAACCCAAAGATCACTGTGGCTGAGCTCCAGAGATGCAGTCGGGAGATGGGAGAAAGTTGTAGAAATTCAACCATCACTGCAGCCCTCCACCAGCCGGGGCTTTATGGCAGAGTGGCCCAACGGAAGCCTCTCCTCAGTGCAAGACACATGAAAGCCCGCATGGAGTTTGCTAAAAAACACCTGAAAGACTCCAAGATGGTGAGAAATAAATAAGATTCTCTGGTCTGATGAGACCAAGATAGAACTTTTTGGCCTTAATTCTAAGCGTTATGTGTGGAGAAAACCAGGCACTGCTCATCACCTGTCTAATACAGTCCCAACAGTGAAGCATGGTGGTGGCAGCATCATGCTGTGGGGGTGTTTTTCAGCTGCAGGGACAGGAGAACTGGTTGCAATCGAGGGAAAGATGAATGCAGCCAAGTACAGGGATATCCTGGACGAAAACCTTCTCCAGAATGCTCAGGAGTGGACCTCAGACTGGGCCATAGGTTTACCTTCCAACAAGACAATGACTCTAAGCACACAGCTAAAATAACAAAGGAGTGGCTTCACAACAACTCCGTGACTGTTCTTGAATGGCCCAGCCAGAGCCCTGACTTAAACCCAATTGAGCATCTCTGGAGAGACCTAAAAATGGCTGTCCACCAACGTTTACCATCCAACCTGACAGAACTGGAGAGGATCTGCAAGGAGGAATGGCAGAGGATCCCCAAATCCAGGTGTGAAAAACTTGTATCTTTCCCAAAAAGACTCATGGCTGTATTAGATCAAAAGGGTGCTTCTACTAAATACTGAGCAAAGGGTCTGAATACTTAGGACCATGTGATATTTCAGTTTTTCTTTTTTAATAAATCTGCAAAAATGTCAACAATTCTGTGTTTTTCTGTCAATATGGGGTGCTGTGTGTACATTAATGAGGAAAAAAATGAACTGAAATGATTTTAGCAAATGGCTGCAATATAACAGTGAAAAATTTAAGGGGGTCTGAATACTTTCCGTCCCCTCTGTATATTGAGCATATTATCAATAAGAATAGGAGAGTAAAGGAAAGGAGATATATAAAGGAGTAGTAGAAGAGAGAAAGGAAAGAAGAGTTACGTGACTAGGGGGGACACGATGCTAACCACAGACAAAAAAGTAATACAGTCCTTCTGAAGGGTCCAAGTGAAAAATAAGAGGCATAGGTTGGAGGGAAGGGGGAGGTATTGGGGAAGTATCCTGATTCAGTTACGAGGAAAGTCTGCCTCCTAGTTTACCTGAAGTCGGGTAGTGAAACCACAAATTATGTTTTTCCCATGCGTCTAATTGCCCAACTTGCTTCTCCTCCATGAGCATGTTATCATTTGATTAAATCAACCCATAAATTCAGAGGTGGTAAAGTATTGGATTTCCAGAACCTGGAAATAAAATGTCGTGCAGCAGATAAAAAAAATCTAGTGCCACGTACACGTGACCGTTTTTGTCGTCGGAATGAACTCTGACATTTTTTTCGACGGAGTTCCGCTGAAACGGACTTGCCTACACACGATCACACCAAAGTCCCATCGTTTAGAATGTGATGACGTACGACGGGACTAGAAAAAGGACGTTCAATAGCCAGTAGCCAATAGCTGCCCTTGCGTCGTTTTTGGTCGGTAGGAATTGCATACAGACGAACGGTTTTTCCGATAGGAATTGATTCCGTCGGAAAGATTTAAAACATGTTCTATTTCTAGGTCCGTCAGAATTTTCGAAAAGTCCGATGAAGCACACACACGATCGGAATGTCCGATGGAATGATTCCGTTGGACCTTTTCTGCCTGAAAGTCCGGTCGTGTGTACGCGGCATAAGAAAAGATTTTTGAGCTTTGGGTGGGCCTGGCAAAATGCATAGTAGGGCGATCTTAGGGGAAGGGATTAGAGACTCATCATAGATTTCATTGCAGATATTAAATATCTGCTTCCACAAGGGGCGGATTCTGCTACAATACCACCATATGTGCAGATAACTTCCCTTTGTCCTGCAACAGCACCGACAAACATCAGAAGCTTCTGGAAAAATCTTTGTAATTGAAACCGGATCTCTGTACCACCTTGAGAGCAATTTGAAATTCATCTCTTGCACATAACAGGAAATAAAGGATTTGTGTGTGAACAAAAATGAAGTTTGCCACTCCTCCGAGGTGATCTCAACCCCCAAATCCCTGGACCATAATCTAGTGTAAGTGGGGAGCACACAGTGTGTATGATATATCTATATCTATATATCTATATATATATATCTATCTCTATCAATCAGTGACAGTGTATGGCGAGGTGTCTGAGTGAGAGCGCACAGACCCTCAAAAGTCGTCAAGGGCCTATGGACCTGTCCCGAGGCATGTAGAGTCTTGCAATATTTAGGAAATTTGTTAACCAATTCATCTGTGAAATTTGCAAAGATTTTAAACAAACTTTATTCACGTTTTCATTATGGGGTAATGTTTGTAGAATTTTGAGGAAAATAATTAATTTAATCAATTTTGGAATGAGGCTGTAACATAACAAAATTAGGAAAAAGTGAAGCACTGTGAATACTTTCCGGATGCACTGTATATCCCCTGGAAGCATGGGTGCTCAACCTGTGGCCCCCAAGCTGCTGCAGAACTAAAAGTCCTATGAGGCATTGCAAGCCGCAGACTGTTACAAGCATGACTCCCAAAGGCATGATGGGACTTGTAGTTCTGCAAAACCTGGAGGGCTACAGGTTAAGCACCCATGCCTTAAAGAGAAAAGGCTCAGTATGGATCTATGGTAACTAGGTCCCACTGTTTAAGGTGAAAGTCCATTTTTTTTATAAATTGGGAAAGGAACACTGAGTAGTGTCAGTGCCAGATTTTTAAGGGGGCAAAAGAGGCAATTGCCCCGGGCCCCAGACTCCCTTTATAAAAAATTTAACTATTATAAAACTAGTTTTAATATTAAAAAAAAATTACAAAGCGTGTGTCAGGATACGCAACAGTTAAATCTGACTTCAGAAGCAAAGAAATGAATGAGGGCTTCTGGCAGATCTTTTACATTTCAATTTCTTACTGGTCGAGATGTTTGTTTTAAATGACTGTCGCAGAATTTCATTGCCTTGCTTATGAGAAACAAGTGGGTGGGACAAGGGAAAAGTTACAAAAAAGTTGGAAAGTGCCAGGCAACAGATCCGACCCCATCATGCGGGAGTATAATTAGTGACCATGTAGGTAGCCTCCTCACATAGAGTTAACTGTGACAGGACAGTCTTGCTGGCTGAGAGAAGTGGGACTACAATTGTATCATACTTACATTCTCATGCAGAAATGTCATGTTATATTTAGAATGTGTTTGTGTTTTCCGGCTGTTTTGTAAAATCCTATTGAGGCTGTAACTGTTCTCTGAACTTGTCTCCAGCAGCCATCTTGGGGAAGCGTCATCTTTTCTCGAGATTTTGCCTACCATTTTCTGTTAGCTTTGATATAAAAGAGAGCCTAGCCACCATTTTGGGAGACGTGTGTGGAATTGATGAGGGAAAGATACACTGCTTGTGAGGGAAAGCTAGGCCTTACTCAGGGAGATTGTTCCAGCCTGCAGGGACAGAACAGGGATCCTCAGGAGTCCTGCCTATCAGCACTACTGCTGTGATTGTGATAGAAGATCATCTGAGACAGTGTATCATCCTGTTAAATAATCTCTGCTGCATCGATGGAACCTGCTTATGGACATCAGCCTTGTATACCACTGATGTGCCTGAAGAGAGGAATAGTAACTACAGTGCCAGTTTACAGGGCTGCATTCTGTATCTTTGGTGAATGGACTGTGACTCTGTGCTTTATATGCGAACAAGAGAACTGTTTACTCCACTTTTGTAAATATCATTTTCCATTGCTGCTTATCCGGCAATTAAAGTTACTTAACAATACCACGCAGTGTGTTTCCCTCTATAATACAGCCACGCTAATTCCCTTGCTTACAACCAGCATCAATTTATCGCAGTGAGAGACATGATAGAGAAGCTCACTCCCCCGCTTGACCCTTAATAGGTCAAGGGGCGAATCCAACACTCAACGAATAGGGTAAAACTTTGTTAGCAAGTTTTTCCCCAAATTACGAGATTGGTCAAATTCGGGACAGGCATGACCCTGGATCGAAATTCAGCCAGAATTAGATGGCAAAGTGTCCTTAGAAAACTTGTAGCACTGCTCAAAGCCCCGGTATTCAATGCTGCCCCGCCAGATCTGAGAAAGACTCGCTCTAGTGTGAAATGCGTTGTGTAGAGCTTGTTACATGACGTCATGCCGCTACAGCGGAGAGACGGATGACAGTGTTAGATGTGAGCGTTGGTGGTTTACTTTTATCTCATCTTACTATGTTTTAACTGCTTACCTTTGCTATAGAACAAATAAATACTATACTATATGGTACCCTTCTATTTACCACCTATGGCGTTTGGCGGATTTTAACCTGAGTGTTGCCCTCTGGAGGATCTTCAAAGGAGAGTAAAAAAAGGGCTATTCCAGATTGATGCCTGTGGTTTCCATCCACATAATGTTTATTACTGCACAGTCACCTGGCAGCATTTACAGCGGTAAATTGCATGTGGGTGGAGGCTGGTGATTGGTGGTTACAACTTTTCACTTTGAGTGGCACTAGATGCACAGGTGTTGTGTTTTTATAGCTGATTTGTAGCAATTTCCATTATATGGTCTTCTTGCTTTTTGATACAGCCAGATTTCCAGTTTAAGTTTTTTTTTTTTAAGTTTGGCACATACCAGAAGAGATCTGAGCTGTTTTCCGCCAATATAGAAAGCATGAGAGGCCGCTCTGCGACCCAATGTTTAAAGCGCATCTTCAGTAATTTTTTTCAACTTTCCATCTAGTAAATCTTCTGCCCTTGTTGTTTTAACTTTGGATAGTACATTTTTTTTTCTGCCAGTAAATATCTTATACAGCGCACTTCCCGATTCTTGGCTAGTAAAAGGCCTAGGCTTATGACATCATGCACAGCGCGCTCTCTATCTCACACTCTCTCCCTCTCCCTCTCTCTCTCTCTCTCTCACGCTCCCTCTCTCTCTCTCTCTCTCTCACGCTCTCTCTCTCTCTCTCTCTCTCACTCTCTCTCTCTCTCTCACTCTCTCTCTCACTCTCTCTCTCACTCTCACTCACTCTCTCACTCTCTCTCTCACTCTCATGAGAGTTTGCTAGGAAGGGAGGGGGGGATGAGTCATAAGAGGGCCAATGAGGGCTACAGAGCTGGGTGTGTGTCTGTGTAAATCCAGGAAGTGAACAGACAGCAGCTTCAGCTGCCCACGGTTAAAATGGCTGCAGCCAGACTCAGTGGAGGTAGATTTCTGCAGCAAAATGCAAAATAATATGCAAAGTGGTTGTAGGAAAGCTACAGAATGGCAAAGATGTTTTTATTACAAATTATGTGAGCAGACTGCAGTTCCTCTTTAAGAATATGTGAATGGCCTCAGCCAGCGCTGCTCTGCCAGCCACGCCCCCCTGATGCCTTTTGCCCTGCCCACCAGGGCTTAGTCATAGGTCTTTCAACTAAGCCTCAGTGGGTGGAGCGCAACATGTTTTCAGGCAAGCAAGTGTGAAAATTGGCATGTGCAATAATGAGCTTGTTCATGGTTGGAAATGCTTCCTACTGCACCATGCAATAGTCTCTAAGTGCTGGGACCTCACCTGAGCATCACCCCGTGCTTTCAAATCAGGGATGGGATCGGGCCATTTACTGATACACCAAGTGCGGGGAATTATTTTTCAATGTTGGTAACCATTGACAACTTTACCTATATACTTATATGTTTTGGTGAACAGCATTATAGCCAAGAACTGTAGAGAATGCATTAGTAAGAACCGGCAACATGACGTATGGGTGACTTTTTGGTGCCCTGGCCAGCCCTGCTCCTCTACCCTGCAGCTTTGCAGAAATCTGGCCCCATCTGACTGGCTAGAATTATTAGTCGTTAGCGTTCCTATGGCTTGCTGACAGAAGAACACTTTATACCTTGCATGAAACTTCAACCTACAGAGAGATGCATGCTTTTATCATTTCTGGATTATATCATTTTGGGACAGGGCCATTTATTAAGTAATTAGCTGAAGAAAAAAAAAGGTTGTCTTCATCTGAGAAAACATCCCAGCTGCTCTGACTTCCGATCACAGTCTGTTTCTCATGTTCTGAAATCTCTATCTCTTTCCAGGACACTGTCCAGGGAGTATTCTACTGCTCTCTCCACTTGTCTTCTGTCCCTCCAGGATTTGGTTTGGTGTTCTTATTTTGGCTTTCGTAGCTTTATTTATATTTTTTTTCTTTTAATGTGCACGATGAGGATGAAAAAGGCACATCTGTTAGTGTTTAGTTCAGGGAACCTCCAAGGATCACGGCCTCCCTATGGAATAACCTTTATAACAATTACAGTGTTTGCCATATGCTGAAGTGTTGTTCCCAGACAGACATTTTTGCTATACTTCCTCTGAGAATTTGCTGTGCATGGTAATCCAAAATGGTGTGTATGCATGCATATATGTCTGTGTGTGTATAGATGCACAAGTTGCTTTGGCATAGGGTGGCTAACAGGGTGCAAGGACTTTACCAACATATAATGTCGAGCTGTACTTTCCTCCTTGGTACTATCCACAATGTTATATACAGTGATGTGCTATACCTTATTAAAAAGTGTCAAATTACCAACACAATAAAAAAAGGTGAATATCATATGCCAAAAGTGTTAAAAAAGGTGGGCAAAGTCCATGCAATCATGGTATTCCAGGCAGGTGGTATTCATAAATTCCTTGGTACTGTGGGTTCTTTAATTCGCAAATCTGTGAGATGGTATCTCAATACAGTATATCCGTGCCGTTGTGCTCAATATTAATCCCCTATGTCACCACACTCGTGGTCTCTACCCCCCCCCCCCCCCCCTCCCATTCTCCTCACCTCAGAGCTTGTGACCTAACAATTAAGTTTTGTCAAAATACGCAGGTGAACCTCTCCTGGGTTCAATCAGTAAACCTCAATCATGGAACCTCCACGCTGCTGTTTTAATCCTCTGAATTTTATCTCCATCAATGGAGTCCGTGGGTTACATGTAAGCAAACAAGCTCCAGATGTGCTTATATCTTTAAAGACTGCAAGTTTATTAAAATACAAATGGGTACTCACACTTTCCTGGTGCTTCCAGCCCACCAGGCCACAACAGGCTAAGAATGTGCAAGGATTGCTGTGTTTTTGTGTATACAAGTAATATACATTGACAGTGATGGGCACACTGATCAGGCTGCACTGCTGGGGGCACGCTGGTGAGGCCGCAGTCCTGAGCACTGATCAGGCTGCATTTGATGGGCACTGATCAGGCTGCATTTGATGGGCACTGATCAGGCTGCATTTGATGGGCACTGAGGAGTGAGCAGCCCGGGGCATAGGCCCCACTTTGCACAATCATACCGGTGGCCTGAGGACATTGTGTGTATGTATGTATGTATGTGTGTGTGTGTGTGTGTGTGTGTGTGTGTGTGTGTGTGTGTATGTATGTGTGTATATATATATATATATATATATATATATACACACACACACATATATACACACACTTTTTTATTTTTGAGGTTGGGGCGGTATTCTTGGATGAGTTCCCCCACACGTTTTTTCCCAGGACTTGACACCTGTATATCTGTGTCTATACAGTGTTGCTTTAGTTATAAAGTAGGAGCTGGTATGTCAGAAGGGAAATTGGGCCAAATCTACACACTGTTAAGTCCGTACTACCAGTAGCCTGAAACAAAAGTATTGGGCAACTCATGTCATGTCTGAGTGCCATAAGGACCTTGTCACACTAGCAAATGTGTAACAAAGATTTGTATCCGCTTACATCACTCTGCTTATTTGCACTAGATATTTGTAGCTGGCAACAGAGTTGCTTTTGTAGCTGAGTTCGATATGCAGCTACAAAACACTGGTGTGCCATATTCACTAGCAGACAGTTGCATTCGATAACCAGATTGGCTACAGAAAGTGGTAGCTCTGTATCTAGCTAAAATACTGCAAAAAATTAGTTGTCCAGTGACAGAACTCCAGATTGCTGAAATCGCTGTAACGCAGACCTTTTTATTGGCTGGAACACAATTTTTCTAGTAACAGAATAGAATGGAGCAGTCAGGAGTATGTAAAAGCTGTGCTGTACATTCTATTTCCAAACCATCCAATACTGGGTGTTGTGCTGAACTTTGCCTATTTGACATCACCAGATTTTGTATGCTGGGCTGTATATTTTGTGTTCCACACAATCCCATAATGTATACTGGGCTTTACATCCCCTCTTCTGCTCTATTCCATTCCAATTGCTATACATATCCTGTTGCACCTTTGCCTATTCTATATATTCCTTATTCTGCACTGCCAGATTTTGTGGCTTGGGCTGTACAATACTTTTTAGAACCCATTCTGCATACTCTACTGTATACTGTATATTCCCTATTCCACATGACCTTGTTCTGTACATTTCCTATACCATGATGCCCTATTCTGTGCACTGCTTGTTGGAATAATATTCTGGCCAAAATGAGAATCACAATTTTTTTGCTTAGAATAAAAAGATCACGATTCTCGCGATGTAAAATCTTTCACATTATACAAAAAAATTGGGCTAACTTTACTGGTTTAGTTTTTTTTTTTTTTTTTTTTTTTATTCATTAAAGTAATTTTTTCCCAAAAAAATGCATTTGAAAGACCGCTGTGCAAATACAGTGTGACATAAAATATTGCAACCACCATTTTATTCTATAGGGTCTCTACTAAAAAAAAAAAATTATATATATATATATATATATATATATATATATATATATATATATATATATATATATATATATATATATATATATGTTTCGGGGTTCTAAGTAATTTTCTAGCAAAAAAAAATATTTGAACTTGAAACCAACAAATGTCAGAAAAAGGTTTAGTGTTTAAGTGGTTAAACTTTCCTCATTTACACACGAAGTCTATTCCTTTGACAAATTGTTACAATGTTTATACTTGGTGCCACTGCTAAAGAATGTTGTGATTCTTAGCAGACTGCCCATTTTTTTTCTTCCTTTCTTTTGACGGCTGTGGCTTCAGAAGAGCAGAGAGAATTCTTTTTTTTTTTTTTTTTTTTAACAAGAAAGCAGAGAGAATTCTTTGCATAGAAAGAACCCTGAAACATTTTTGTCAAGATCGCAACGGGGGAAAAAATTGCGATAACCATTCCTGACGATTAATCGTGCAGCTAGTTTGTATCTTGGTAGGGCCTATGTGTAGCCTGGGCTTTCTATGAAAGGACCAGTTGGGCCCCTTTCACACTGCCAAGACTTGATTGAAGCTGCGATTTTTGCGGCCGCAATTTTGACCTTGGAATTGTAATGCCTGTGTAAACTTGAGGTCTATGGACCTCAACTCGCATCAAAGTTGGACCAAAGTAGTGCAGGGACTACTTTTGAAGGCGGAGCGTCTTGAAGTCGCAATGATATGAATGGCACTCATTGGAAGTCATGGGGTATGACTTGTCGTGCAATTTTGCAGTCCCGAGTCGCAGGACAAATCACACAAGTGTGAAAGGGGCCTTAGTATTTTTTCACACGCTATAGGTTCCCAGTAATCTCATGGTCTTTAAAATTAGGTTAAAAGGTTTAGTCCAGCAAATGGGTAAGCACCAAGCAGGCTTCTCTCCCATGGATAAATGTGGGAGATCTCCTGTCTTATAAAGAAAATAAGGCTAAACTAAAGGTGGCCATACCCTAGTAGAGCTATGATGGAACGTTCTTAAAAACAATTATACCAAAATTCTCATCGGTACATTCAATGACATGACGAATGTCATTTTATAGGACTTCAAAATTTTGGTTTGCTTTTAACATTCAATTTTGAAATGAATGTAATTTTCCCAAATGAAAACCACATCTATTCTTTGCACAACTGCATCCACTCAGATTTGTTGGGTAAAAAAAATTTCCATCCTGTTCCTTCGAATTTTCTCATCACTGTGGTTGAAAATGAACATTGATTTGACACCACTAACCATTTGAAAGCCGAACAAAATGTTCTTGAAACATTTTCCAACTAAATTTTTCTGGTATCTGGCCAGCTATAGACAAAGGATAGTGGCTGATTCTGAAGACGAATTTTGACGTGAACGTGTATAGTCAGTCATTGTAGCTAGTTGCATGTGCAGGAGACACCATGGCGGAACAATTGAGACCCATCCATGTTGATCAATTCTTCAGTCAGACTGGGGATGTCTGCTGAAGCCACAGACTGTCCATAGAAATATGATTTCACCTTTTAAGTCTGACCATAATGGGCCAGATCAGGTGACTGTCTCTTGTCTGTAGGTCTCCTAATTTGATGGTGATGAAGTAAAGGCCAATGCCAAGTATAGAGGTTCTTGGAAACTGCAAATTATGAGGAGACTGGTTGAAAATGAGGTCCTGTGGACTTGATTATGTACAAAATCTCCATAGCAAACTATCTGTAACACATGGATGTGTGTGTAGTAGAAGAGGGAAGGTTGATGAATGTCAAATTAAAACGATAAAACTGAACCTTAGGAAATTAAGGCAAAGCAGTGTATATAAAGATGGACAATGATTTTCCTTTAAAGTTCTAATTGTTCCGTAGGAGTTAACATGCACAGAGAACGAAGTCTCCACATTCAAGGAAACTGAGACACTTTAACAAAACATTAATTATGTGTGGATTAGTTACTTTTAGAACTTGTCCAGCATCTTGTAGGGAGCCGCAAAGTTAAATAAATCCAGCTATGTTTGAATACAGATGTGTCACCAGCTTGAAGGATGGAGCTGGAAGTTGTACATTTCCTGAACTAATTTAGCCTCTTGTGTACTTATGAACCATTGCACTCAAGAGCCTGGGCTCTGCTGGTGACAACTGAATTTGTACTTCCAGAGAGCAGATCTCCAGCCTGTACCTGCCAAGTACAAACATAACAGTGCTTATTTCAAGAGTCTTACATAACCTTGTATTGGATTTATTATGGGAGATCGGCTGTTTGCCTCTGCCTTTCTACACTGTGTGCTAAAAGCAATAATTTAGGGAATGGACTTGAAACTAAATCTAGCTGTAGCAAACACCTTTAAACTAGGCAGAAAGATATACAGTATGTATAGCAAAACTAAAAAAAAAAAAAAAAATGAAAAAAGTAAGCGTGATTTGGCTGTGTAAACTATCCATCATATCATGGAGTAGTTTGTGTCTCTGAAATGTGTGACGTGGGTGTGTAGCAGAATCCTAATGCTATGCGTGTTAGAGAAATCTCTAGTGTATGAGTAAGCTGTTCAAGTGTCACCTCAGGGTGCTTCCCGATAACATGACATGTTCCCAGAGGAAATATTCTGATGTAATCTCATCGGTAAGATGAGATGGTGTATTTGTGTGTTTAGTATGTGTCATACAGTATATGTTAAAACTGGCCATATGACTCGGTTCTTTCAGTCAGCCAGTGGGCTGATCAAAAGAAAACTGAATGGATTCCACCATCCACACAAGCAGGGCAGCCATCAGAAATTTTAGGGCCCCTCACACAGCTTTAGGCCAGGGCCCGCCCACTGGTTGTCCCACCGAATCCGCCCACAGGCCATCCCACCGAGTCCTTCGGTCCATCCACTTTTATTTTAACACTCTTACGCCTTTGGAGACTGGAGGGATGGATGGTGCTGGGTGTGGGTTGCGATGCATTGTGGAGACTGGAGGGATGGATGGTGCTGGGTGTGGGTTGCGATGCATTGTGGAGACTGGAGGGATGGATGGTGCTGGGTGTGGGTTGCGATGCATTGTGGAGACTGGAGGGATGGATGGTGCTGGGTGTGGGTTGCGATGCATTGTGGAGACTGGAGGGATGGATGGTGCTGGGTGTGGGTTGCGATGCATTGTGGAGACTGGAGGGATGGATGGTGCTGGGTGTGGGTTGCGATGCATTGTGGAGACTGGAGGGATGGATGGTGCTGGGCGCTGGTGGCAATGTGTTGTGGAGACTGGAGGGATGGTGCTACAATACAGTTAACTGATTTAATCTGCATTTGTTCACTGTGGCTATTGAATAAAATTAAGACATTTTAAGAGCAACAACCGGAGTGTGGATCATTTTTTTTCTATATTACTCTACTCAGCCAGCGACTGTGGTTCGAGCACCTGGGAGTTCTGCTATTTATGTGGTGTATGGGTAGTAGCACTAACTTTTTTGTTTATAATCAGGAGGAGTGTCTCGGATGGCATAGACATTTGCGGACATCGCTGGAGAGAGAAGGGGCTCAGGTAAGTAATTAGGGGGTGCTGGGGGGGGGGGCTGCTACACACAAGGTTTTTTTTTTATCTTAATGCATAGAATGCATTAAGATAAAACAAAAACTTCTGCCTTTACAACTCCTTTAATTACCGCCTGCATCTTGCCTCAAGCTAAACAGACTTTGGAATACAGGCACACTGTGTGTCTGCGCAGTATCCCACTATCAGAAAGAAGAGATGCATAGTCACATGACAGAACTTTTTACCTAGTAAAAAAGGTAAGCAAGATCATTTCTGAAATTAAGCAAAAGTAGTTATGGTGTCTGCATAGATATAACTATATTAGAAAGTGTCTATAACATTGTATGTACTATAAGTACCTGGACTATCTCAAAACCTTCTCAACGTATTCAACATTTAAAACAATGTCTTTGCCTTTAGACATTTTCTAGGCGTAAGGATGAAGAGAAACAGTTTTGCTCTCACAAGGATGTATGGAAAAATTAGATATTTATTTAAACTGTTAGATTCCTGGTGAGAGTAGATCTCATGTGGGATGACAGTTTGATTACATAGCTATGAGAAAACTGTGAACGAATACTCCCCATAATCTATATGTCAATGAATGGCTTGATGCTGAAACCACATGGCTTACCTAATATGGCGAAGGGCAGTAAACTGTAACTGATATCAAAATTCGTTCATTCATCTTCGGTAAGCAGAAATCTGAGTGTTTGCCGTGTGTTTCTACGCTTTGTAAAAAGTGATCACTGAACAAGACTGGAAATGTCCATCTACACTGCGATCAAGCTTGCCTTAGATTTTAGTTGTTCATATATTCATATACGTGATTAACATGGCGGCTGTTTGTCTGGTTTCAGCTGCAACGTTCATGGAGCACTGGAAGAGAAGACAAATGCGACTGAACTATCGATGGGATCTCACAAGTTTTGAAGAAGAACAAGTAAGTGGGAGGGAAAGAAACCCGCTGTGTTCACAGGGTGTGAGCAGTTGGCTGTCTTCAGTGCATTTCAAGCATCTATCAGTAGTTCTAAATGACTTTTTATTTGGTGCAGCCAGGGGCGTCACTAGGATTTTGAAAAACCTGGGTTACCCTCGACCACCTAGAGAAGAGGGAGCAGGCGGTGAACTATGCACACCATGCTGAGCTGAGGGTGTGTCCTAATTGCACAAATTTATAGGAGGGGCTTAAAGGATCATGGTTAAAAAAAAAAACTGAGACCGCTTTAACCGCTTCCCGACCGCCTCACGCAGATATACTGCGGCAGAAGGGCACGTACAGGCAGGGAGCTCCGTGACCGTGGGTCCCGCGGACTCGACGTCCGCGGGGATAGATGCCCGCGATCGTCTCACTGTGAGGAAGAACCGAGAGATGCTAATGTAAACTAGCATCTCCCCGTTCTACCTAATGACACTGTCACTGATCACAGCTCCCTGTGATCGGGAGCAGTGATCAGTGTAGTGTCACACATATAGCCCCTCCCCCCCCCCACAGTTAGAATCACTCCCTAGGACACACTTAACCCCTACAGAGCCACCTAGTGGTTAACCCCTTCACTGCCAGTCACATTTACACAGTAATTAATGCATTTTTAATCGCACTGATTGCTGTATAAATGTGAATGGTCCCAAAATAGCGCCAAGTGTCCGATGTGTCCGCCATAATGTCACAGTCACGATTAAAAATCGCTGATCGCCGCCATTACTAGTAAAAAAAAAAAAAATTGTCAATAAAAATGCCATAAAACTATCCCCTATTTTGTAGACGCTATAACTTTTGCGCAAACCAATCCATAAACACTTATTGCAATTTTTTTTTTTTTACCAAAAATATGTAGAAGAATACATATCGGCCTAAACTGAGGAAAAAAAAAGGTTTTTTTTTTATATATTTTTGGGGGATATTTATTATAGCAAAAAAGTAATGCGTTTTTTTCAAAATTGTCGCTATTTTTTTGTTTATAGCGCAAAAAATAAAAACCGCAGAGGTGATCAAATACCACCAAAAAAAGCTCTATTTGTGAGAAAAAAAGGACGTCAACTTTGGGAGCCACATCGCACGACTGCGCAATTGTCAGTTAAAGCGACGCAGTGCCAAATCGCAAAGTGCTCTGGTCTTTGGCCAGCCAAATAGTCCCGGGGCTTAAGTGGTTAAAGGTTAACTCCATCTTTCTTTCCATGGTACACCCATATTTGCGGTGACAATGCTTTTGCAGGTTCCTATGCAAAAAAAAAAAAAATACCATAAATGCACATTTGTTGCCCTGCAAATGTGTGCATATATTACTTTTTGGTGCCAAGGGTGGACTTAGCCTTTAATTATGGTGCCACAAGCAAGAGTTTCACAGACCTGTATAAACCTCAGCACAAGCTATTAAAAAAAATCTTCCATTACATACTTACATATGCTTATCTGCTTAAAGAAAATAGAGAGCAAAACCCTTTGTCTGAGCCTTGCACAGCCAGCAGCTATTGAGACCATAAATAACTTGCTCAAGAGTATAAAATGTACAACATTGTGTATATAGTACAGAGACTGCTGGGCTTAGGTATAAGTAACACACAGAGCAGAGGGATCAGGAGTGCATAACGTGCATGGTTTAGGAGCATGGGACAAGAGTCCAGGGATCTGGAGGATGTAATGCCAGAGTCACTGCTTCATATGCCAAACACACATACACCTATTTGGTGTGCTGTGCAAAAATTGACTTCTCCAAATGCAGCAAAACTGAATGCTAACTATAATAGGGTTGCAGCGATACCAGATTTTTATCAGCAAGTACAAGTACCCAAAGATTCGGTGAAGTACTCACCAATACCATTTTGGTGCAATTTGAGCCCATACAAAATGAATGGGCTCAAAACGCACTGCAAAGAATCACATGTGTGGTGAACAGGAATGTAGTGCAATTCCTGTCCGAATCGCATGTGATTTCCCCCACCACTCCTGTGTGAACCCAGGCTTAAAATCACTATGACTAGCCTGGGTTCACACAGGAGCGGTGCAGCAAACTGCATGCGATTCAGACAGGAATTGCACTGCATTCCTACTAAATTTGCATGCTATTCTTTACTGTGCGATTTTGAGCCCATTCATTTTGTGTGGGCTCAAATTGCACTGCAAAGGTATTGGTTTCAGGCATCGGAGCATTTTCACAAGTACAAGTTCTCATGAATATACTCAGTATCAGCACAACCCTAAACCCTAAGTCCCATGGGTTGGACTTGATGGACGTGTGTCTTTTTCAACCTCGCCTACTATGTAACTATGTAAATAAACTACACCATACAATGTTCACCCATCAACTACTATAACGCTACACCTTTCAATTAAAAAGGTAAAGTAGCAGAACCATAATACTACAAGTAAAACCTTGAGTAAGGTCTGTATAGTAATTTCTTCTTCTCTGTCTGTCCAGCAGGACTTCTTGCTGTTAGTCAGGTTATCCTAACACTAAATGATGTGTGAATAAGAATTCATACTTTTATTGCTCAAGCAAGTCCATTGAGAAGGCACCCAAGCATCAGCGTAATCTATGGGGAATGATCACAATTGGCCTGGAAAATCCAGCACAACTGAGGTTTTGTCCTCTTCCTCCAAGTCCAATTTGCTTGGACTTGGAGGATGTCTTATCACATCTGAATTTGCCCATAGGAATTGCAGTTATCAGTCATCTGATGGCTATGGGTCCGCCTTAAGTTACATTTTTTTTGTAACTTGTATTAAAAACAATTTTACAGGTCTTTTGTGCCTCTAGAGTTCCCTTCACCAGATGGACAATGTACCTTGGTGCAAACGCTTACATAAGTACTTTTGTGTCTTAATATTTAATATCTCCTTTACATTACCAGCTTCTTGTTATCTGGGTTAAGGTGGTGGTGTCATTTTTTTTTTTAAATGTTCTGCGTGAGACTGATGGTGTACATCAAAGTGTTTGTGTGACAACAGTGCCCTGGTGGATGTCAATTATGTTTCATTGTGGTGTTTTATAACATGCTGTGTCTTAATCCTGTCCCAGTTCTTCTCAACTAAACATGTATGGAGCTCCTTTAAACAAAATCACAGGTAGTGACACAACCAGACATGAAACAGGTTTTTCTGTTTTGGGTGTAGTTGGGCAGGGTTCCTGTGCCAGATTTCTGCTGCTGTCCAGGCCCTTGGTGGAATGTGGTATTCTATGATTGCTGAGCAAGATGAACGTGGCATTTTAGCCAAGTTACCCTTGTCAACTGAGTTTTACATGCTGTTTTATGGAAATGCCACCAAAGACCCAGATGGTGTACCCTCTGAACTTACCTGGGCTCCTCTGAGAATATCCACAATGCTTATATTGCAGTCTGGTGTGAAAACTGCTGTGATAATGTTTAGTAAATAGGTATTCTATAAAATTGAAGGTTTTGCCCATTTTTTTTCTGCTAGAAGCTAAATAGTGTTATCCTATGTATCCATGCACACTACTTCAGGCTAGTAGTATTTTTTGAGATTCAGCATCTAGGAGAAGAAAAATAATTGTTTTTGTAGAATTTCTTGGAGCATTTTTTCCAGCAGAAACGCTCCTTAACGCTACGAATAGCGTTTTTGTAGCTTTCTTTTCCCTTTTACTGCAAAAAATGCTACTAAAACGCTAATTCTTCTAAAAAATGCTACTACACAAAGCTATTACCAGCACTTTTTATTCAGCATTTTTTTTAGCTTAAAAAAAAAAAGCTAGTGTGCATGGAGCCTTAGGCCCCTTTCACACTGGGGCGGTGGGGGCGTCGGCGGTACAACAGCGCTATTTTTAGCGCTGCTGTACCGTCGTTCTTGCAGCTGTATTCGCCCGCTAGCGGTGCGGTTTTAACCCCCGCTGGCGGCCGAAAAAGGGTTAAAACCACTCGTACAGCGCGGCTATAGCCGCGGTATTGCCACGGTATAGCCACGCTGTCCCATTGATTTCAATGGGCAGGAGCGGTGAATACACCGCTCCTTCACCGCTCCAAAGAAGCGGTTTGCAGGACTTTTTTCACCATCCTGCCAGCGCACCAACAAACAGCAGAGGCTGTTTAGGGGCGGTTTGCAGGCGGTATTTTTAGTGCAATACCGTCTGCAAACCGCCCCAGTGTGAAAGGGGTCTTAGAGTTTGTACATATTTATACACTGGGAGCAATAGTAGGTGGTTTCCTTCCTTTTTTTTTTTTTTTTTTTTTTTTTTTTTTTTTTTTTGGAGCCTGTGAATATTAAACTTTGAGAGAACACCATAGTGGTCCACAAAGTGAGGTTTAATTGGTCTGGCTTGGTCCTCCATTGTCACCATCAGTAAACTGTTCCAGAGCAAGGGTATACAGATGATGCTGGAGTGAATGTATATGTGGAGGAAGTGACTGAAAGAAGCTCTAGAAGACTGGCAATGCCAAGATGTTACAATGGTGATTAAATTTGAAAACAAATTGGCAATTGTCTGATACACAGTGCTTTACAGTGTGAACTGAGGCTCATACACACCATAGTACATAGATAGTGTGTCCATGGCATGAACACACATGTGCTTTTACGTTGTAATGCGCTGCCATGTGTGGTTTGCATATTTTTTTACTTTTTTTTTTTTCTATTTGGAGTTCTACGTATTATAAAACATAATAAAAGTTTACTATGCACTGCAGCACATTACGACATGCAAAAATGCGACCTGTCCTATATACACCAATACAGCTCATTGGTGTGAACTTACCCTATAGAAAATAAGGCTATTTGCCATGTTTTTGCATTCAAACTGAATTGGGTAATGCTGCCCAATGCTGCTAGTTTGAATGAGCCCTAAATATCATCCAATTCAGCTCTAGATGGCCTTCTTTTCAAAAGCGGGTGTAAAATGAAATCCAAAATATTATGGGCATCACCTTCAATTTTATAGAGCACCTCTAAAAAATGTATTTTATTCCCTGAATCAAATCACTGTCCTCATTTGTGTTAGCATGAATACCCAAGACACTAATCCTAACATTACCTGGGACCCGAAATAATAATTATGTCTTTTTTTTTTTCCTTTTGTGTGTGTGTGTGTGTGCTGTTTTGTTTCCTGAAGGGCATGGTCAAGGTTTGAAAACTTATTAATATTATTTTTCTATCTTCCTCTTTTAGCAAGTTTTACTTTGCACCCTTCTTTGAATCACACAAATCTCTTTGTCCAGCAAAGGACTAATGTCTATGTTGACTACTGCACCCTTTCTGTTTCTCCAGCGCACCAAGCCAATGACTATGTCGCACGTTGTTTTGTTTCTGGAAATGTTCTCTATTTTGTGTCTGATATTCCATGTTGCATTGTGGCTGTACCCATCACAAATCATTGTGTATGTTTCACAGCGTTGTATGTCAGCAAGTGCTAATTGCGCTGTGTCACTTTTTGTGATGATCTGCTGCCTGCGCCGACTGAGCCTTGAGATCTCTGCTGCTTATCCGACTTGTCAGGCTGCGTGTCTTGTCTGTTCATGTCTTCATCCATCTTTCTCTTCCACAGGACCATCCCAGGGCAGAGTATGAGGCTAAAGTCCTTCAGAAGTCCCTCAAAAAGGAGTACAGACGCAAAGAGGTAATAATAACTAGTTATGTTTTAAAAAAAAAAAAAAAAAAAGTCAACGGCCCCAGTTATAACATAACTTCACTTCATGCAAGTGCTCTCCCCATTATGTGACCCAGTTACTTCTTCACTAAGGACAATTTTTGTTGCCAGAACTATTGCTAATGTATGAAAAAAAAAAAAAAAAAATTTAAGAGACTAATGCTGAAAGCTAGGATATGCTTGCATCAGGGCTCTCCAAACTTTTTAAACAAAGGGCCAAGTTTACTGTCCCTCAGATTTTTGGGGACTAGAGTGTGGCCAGCGGAAGTAGAAAATGCCCTGGCATCAGTGATTTAAACAATGCCCCATCTTTGGCGTCAGTGGGAGGAATCGTATACAACTACTGGTGTCAGTGGGAGGAATCGTATACAACTATTGGTGTCAGTGGGAGGAATCGTATACAACTACTGGTGTCAGTGGCAGGAATAGTGCCCCATTGTTATCAGTGGGAATATCGATGCCTGATTGCTTGTGTCCGTGGAAGAAATAGTGCCACATTCTTGCTGACAGTGGGAGGAAAAGTGCCCCAATGTCCAGATAAAGGCAAGCAAAGGGCTGCTTGTGGCCCCTCGGGCCACCGTTTGGAGACCACTGGCTTATATAAAACAAAATACTTTGTGCTATCAGTCAGCATTTTTTTTTTGTCTATTAAGGGTCATCACATTTTATTACCATGGTTATCCACTGCATAGGTGTTTGACCAGCACAGTATGGAGAAATAATATGGCCAAGAGCTTGTGGACACCTGATCATCACACCTGTATGAACTTGATGGGCATCCTATTGTAAATCTATGGGCAAAAATATGCAGGTGGCTCTTACTGTAACTACAGCAGCCTCTACACATCTGGGAAGACTTTTTTTAATATTTCCGTAAAGTTTTGGAGCGTGTCTGTGGGAAATTGTACCCATTTAGCCAAAAGAGGATTTGTCAGGTACTAATGTTGGATGAGAAACAGTTGCAGCTGGTGCTCGATATTTGGGGGGGGCTTCAGACCCCCCCCCCCTCCGGGCCGGTCAGGCAGGAAGTTGGCGATCCCTACCCCGATCTGGATCTCGGGTAGGACTCCTTGAAGCGGCTGTTGCTGCCCCTCTGCCCATTGCTCCTCATCCTGCTTGCCGAGGGAAGACCCGGGGCTATTGCTTCTCCTCCCGGCCGAACAGGAAGTGGGTCTTGAGACCCGATTGGCTGGGAGTCCTAAGACTCCCTGGCCAATCGGATCTCAGGACCCGCTTTCTGATTGGCCTTGAGGAGAAGCGGGAAGATATTAGCGAATATTCGCTAATGTGTCACAACTGGGTGGGCTCAGGGTGAAGTGCTATGCTCCCCGAGCCCACCCTTTTTTGAAACCTCAGGCTCTAATCATGTGCTTCTAAAAAAATAAATAAATAAAAAAAAATTAAAAAAAAAACAAAAAAAATAACATTGAAATCTGTGAGTTTGGCTCCCTACATGGAGATTAGAGGTTGGGCGCATGGATTGGGGGGCGCACCCCTAATGAAGAAGCTGCCACTGATGAGAAGCATTCCAGTTTATGTCACAGTATTCAGTAGGTTTGAGGTCAGGGCTCTGTGCAGATCTCTCAAGTTTCTTCACGCCAAACTACTCAAATGCGTTTATGGAGCTGGCTTTGTGCGTAAAGGCAGTCATGCTGGAACAGAAAATGGCCTTCCCCAAACTTTTGCGACAAGGTTGGAAGCAAACCATTATCTACAATGTCTTTGTATGCTGGCGCATTGACAGATACAGTGCCTTGAAAAAGTATTCATACCCCTTGACGTTTTCTACATTTTGCCATGTTACAACCAAAAATTTTATTTTATTGGGATTTTATGTGATAGACCAACACAAAGTGGCACATATTTGTGAAGTGGAAGGAAAATGATTAATGGTTTTCAAAATTTTTTTACAACTAAATATCTAAAAAGTGCGGTATGCATTTGTATTCGGCCCCCCTGAGTCAATACTTTGTAGAATCACCTTTTTGGGGATGTCTCTACCAGCTTTGTACATCTAGAGAGTGACATTTTTGCCCATTCTTTGCAACATAGTCCAAGCTCTGTCAGATTGGATGGAGAGCGTCTGTGAACAGCAATTTTCAAGTCTTGCTGAAGATTCTCAATTGGATTTAGGTCTGGACTTTGACTGGGCCATTCTAACACATATATATGCTTTCATCTAAACCATTCCATTATAGCTCTGGCTGTATGTTTAGGGTTGCTGTCCTGCTGGAAGGTGGTCATATTGCATAGGTTCTGGATATCCATCTGGATGTTCTTACTGCCTTCGCTGCTCCTTACATGAGTGGTATATCAAAAAGACGATAACAATCATTCTCAAGAAAGGGTCTCATTGTTACAGGCGACAGTTTTTTTTTATAATGAGGTCCGTGACACCTTACCCCTTATTCCACCAATAATTGCAAAATTGCCTATTGTATGATGTTGTAGTAGGTGATGATTACTGCTATGACCAAGTGCTTTTACCTGTGTCCAGTGTTGATATAACC
The DNA here is from genome assembly GCF_042186555.1 of Aquarana catesbeiana. Lineage (NCBI taxonomy): Eukaryota > Metazoa > Chordata > Amphibia > Anura > Ranidae > Aquarana > Aquarana catesbeiana. The sequence continues at coordinate 44,089,610 of NC_133334.1, read as the reverse complement.
AAATCCTGAGCTGTGGTTACAAAGAGAACAAATATGTACTTTCTACAGTTCATTAAGTGAACTTCTATTCATTGTTATGTGCACAGATGTGTCTCTGGCCTATTCAGCTTATTTCCCTGTGTAAATTAGAAGCATGTTACTAACATTCACTTAAATGCAGGAGATCTACAATGCAAACTGAAAATACATCAGATTTAAATGTGAATGTAATGTAAAGATTTTCAATGGTTGTAGTGCTTGGTATACAAATAACAAAAAGGTCTTCTTTATACCTATCAGCAGCTGCTTTTACTGCCTATTGTACGACAGACATTGAATGAGTATGTGTCACTGCCCCTTCCACAGTCACTGGTATACCTGTGTGCAATACTGAACCTGCCTCAGTGTCTCTGATGGAGAAAGCCCATTATAACCTGGATGTGTACTGGAGGCATGGGTCATTGAGCACCAATATCACACAAAACTGCCCAATGAACACTAGAGGGACTTGCATACCTCCCAACTGTCCCTGATTTCGAGGGACTGTCCCTGATTTGGAGATATGTCCCTCATTCTTCCTCATTTGTCCCTCATTTTGGTCTGATCTATATAGATGTATATAAAATGCACTTTTTATCTATCAAAAAGTGTTTTCCAGCACTAAACCTTTGATCTGATTTATAAATTGCTGCATTTGTAAATTTCAAAAGCCAATATAACAGAATAGTAATGGTAAAAAAGCACTTGTTGGTTTAACCAATCTTGTTTTTTTTTTTTTTTTTTTTTTTTTTGTACAATTTTCCTTTAAGGGGGCGTGGCAGGGGATGTGTCCTATACCTGCATCCTTTTGCTGATAGGTGTCCCTCATTCCCATCTCAAAAAGTTGGGAGGTATGGACTTGGCCCACCAGTACCTTACATATACATAGTTATTAAGGTTGAAAAAAGACACCAGTCCATCTAGTTCAAGCTGTGTGGGTGTTCGTCTCTATGTGAACAACACAGTGGGCTGACAGGACAAGTCAAAGGGATTAGTGAGAAGTTTATACTTTATTCTACATTTAAAAGAGGATTTATAATCTTTTAAAAGTATATTAGTCTGATCACATTCACAAACATGAACTTCAATGTGTGCGAATGATTAATAGAAAAGTCTACAACTTAGCTTGTACATGTTATATAGATTTGTCACCTTTCTCTAGTTAGAAGAACGTTGTGGTCCACCTATCGCCCTGCTCAGCCTATCCTTCACTTCTCAGTCACTCTTGAGACAATGAACAGTCATATGCTTGTTTTTGTATTTTTTTTTTTTTTGAGGGATTTGAATTTGGATAGGGATGGGAATTTATGGGATGTCCAGTACAGTTTTAGAACCGTCAATTTGGGACAGAACTATGTACACTCCTTGTACATAACACTTCTTCAAACTCCTCCTGCACAACACTTGACTCCAGGCTCAGCTAGCACATGGTTAGGCTCAACACTCACACAGTCAGGCCCTAGCGACGGACATGTACAGGAAGGGACCATGGGTCCCTTTGATGTAGCAGCAAAATAGGAAAAGAGTCTTTAGTGCTAGCTGACCTATAGTGGACTACAGCCCGACTCCACTGCCCATGACATCACAGTCTCTCCCACTGGCTCTACATCAATCTCAGACTGCACACTCCCAGTCCGCTTCGGCATGCCTTCCCAGCTTTCCCAACTGTAGCTGCCACTCACCGACACCTGGTGGATCCCTCCTGGAGACTTTGCCTGGCAGTATTTTCCACTGTCCTCTCCTGCTCATGGTCAGAATGCCCCTGTGGTTTGTACGAGGGTCCCTTCCACTCCCGAGCTCCAGGCCCCAAGGTCACCCCCCCAGACTGGGGAGCTCCTTCAAGACCCCGACAGCTAGTACTCCATCTCCCAGTTCTTCCACCTGACAACTCCTCCCCAGCAGGGCTGACTCTAGGTATTTAAGGAGGCCTGCGCCCTGCCAATCAAGTTGGGGATTGCTCAGGGCTCCTTAGAACATCCCAGGCAGCTCCACCTCTCTTCCCCTCCTATATTCTAGAATCCTCTAGAAGCCAGAGGGAGGTAACTGAGAAGTGACGCTGCATGTGAGTCACCTGCTGCTACTCTAGCCCACTCCCAGCCCACACAAATCAAAACAGCTAGGCTAGGCCTAATTAAATTTACCTGCACTCACAACAATCCTACTTCTAGCACCTACCTAAAGTAGAGGGGCAAACTGCTTGTATATATGAAATTTGGCCTACTTTAAAATGTACCTAAAAGCAAAACTTTTTTCGTTTTGGATATATTGAGAGAGGGTTTTTTTTTTTTTTTTTTTTAATATATATTTTGGATATATTAAAGGATTATCTCTGTCCGATGTGGGATATTTCCTTTCACTTCCTGTCCCATAGCCAAAACAGGAAGTGAGAAGAAATCCCTCCAAAGTGAGGGAATCCTTGGTTATCATCGGGGTCAGCAAAACTAGTGTCCCCATTGGAAGATTTCCCCTCAATTCTTATTCTGATGTCTACCCACAATTTGGGATTTTCTTTTACTTTCGCTTTCAATGATAATGATAAACAGGACAAATAGAGAAGGTGAAGATCCTGAACGGGGGCACAGACCACAATAAAAACTGACTGGTGTCCTAATCCCTCTCCGCTCTATCCCAAAACTAAAAAGAAAAATGTTGCCTTTAATTACACTTTGTTTGTCTGTCTTGAGTCTCACTCGAAGGAAAGATATTGTAGATTTACTTAATAACATTGTATTCCTAATCTAGTTATATAAAAGATCCATTACCTGTATCTGATTTCACTGGGCCCTACCCAGCCTGGACGTGAAGGGGCAGTGCACACATGCAACGTTTTTCATTCATTGCCACTGATTGATGCTTTATAACACTATTGCATGGTCCTTTTTGTTTCCTCCAAATGCAATCAGAAGCATCAGCCTGTTCCTGAGGACAACACAAACAAATGGAGGCAGAGAGTTAAGACTGCCATGGCTGGGGTGAAATTGGTACCTTTTTTTTTTTTTTTTTTTTTACCCAATCTCCAGAAATGGTTTATCGGAAGTGAAATCTCCGTCACGTTGTGGTTTATTTTGTTCAGCAAACTGAGGGGATTATGATGAGTGTGCTACTTAAAGGGTGAAGCTTGACATTACCAGGCTGGAAACGATCAGTATTAAGCCACCAGCCTGTCTTCTAATAATAATATTTGAAATGATCCCCTCGGGCTGCTATGTATGTTAACACCACTTTAGTTGTCTTTCTGGTGTCACCACACTCCAATCTCTGCATGGCACGTGATCACTGTGAATGGCTGGGTTATGCTGCACCTGAGCCTTATTTATGCATGTTGCACCTTGTGTTAGAGGATTGCTTTTACTGTTTTTTAGTTTTTTTTTTTTTTTTTTTTTTTTTTTTTTTTTTTTAAATATATTTGTATAAAATGAAATATCCATTGTTAAATGCTATTTAACGGCTCAGTCCATTCACAGCTGGCATTTCAGTTTTCACCGATCTGGAAACTCACTTCATCTTATCCTTTCTTAAATTGTGTGTCTGAGATAAAAAAAAAAAAATAATAATAATAAAATCAGTGCATCTCTGCAATACATGCACAATTTCCCATATGTTGTTTATTGTTTATTTTTTATTTTTTAACTATTAATCCAGAAATCTAGTAAGCTCCTAACTTCCTGTTGGAGCTGACAACACATTGGGGGTTATTTGCTAAAGGAAAATCCACTTTGCACTGCAAGTGCACATGGAAGTGAAGTCGCTGTAGATCCGAGGGGGACATGCAAGGAAAATAAAAAAAAAACAGCATTTTAGCTTGCACATGATTGGATGATAAAATCAGCAGAGCTTCCACTCATTTCAGATCTACCCCTTAGATTTAGAGCGACTGCACTTCCAAGTGAACTTGCAGTGCAAAGTGGATTTGCCTTTCGTAAATAACCCCCATTGCCTTGCACTTCTTTCCAAGCACTATTGTCAGCCCTGCACTGCACTCTTTAAGGGCTCTTTTACATTCATGGCTGGGACATGGTAAAACCCCGTTGCTGAGCTATTTTTTTTTTTTACTGCCCCTCAACTGCTCCCCCTTTACCTGGAAAGGCAGCAAGCTGGGGGTGTTTTACTATGCACCCTATTGTGTTCGGTGGGCACTACTGCCTGCCGAACGGGACCTATTCAAGTGAATGGGGACACGCTGCAACTGCCCTGCAACCATATGTAGTGCACACGGATGAGGAATGGTAGTCCGACATTTAGGGGGTTAAAGCAGAGTGCACAGGGAGTTGAGAACTTGCTGGATTTTTTGGCCAAGGTCAACTGGTATCTTTGCAGGAAAGTATAAAACATTGACAAATGTAGATGTATTGCAGAGATGTGCTGAACATGTCTGTTTTTGCACAAACATATTAAGTTGCTCAGGGAGTTACTGGTGAGAACACTATGCCCGGTGTTGCAAAATGCAATAAGAGCAGTTTGATTGGCCTTGTAGCTTGAGAAATGGATGGGAATAGAGCCAAGATTTAGAGTGGAAACTCTCACCATTGCAGATGTCAGGAGATTACTGCAAAAACAGGAGCCGCATCTCTTCAAACTACATAGAACTGAAATGTCACTTTTTATGTGGACTGGTCCTTTAAAAAAATGCATTTTGTCAAGATATCAAGAACCTGAGCTTGTAGAGGTCTCTAGTCAAATGGGTATAGCTAAAATGCATGACCATAGTGGTTATTTATTGTGAATTAACTTTTATTACGATTGAATTTACCTGTTTTTTGTCAGTAGACTATTTTAAATTCTAAATTTAATTGAGGAGAGTACAATTTGTCTGTACAGTTTACATTACAGGAAGGATGCCAGAAATAATAAATGCAAATGTATGCTCTTAAATCTTCATATTTAGTCTAAATGATAAAAGGCATCTGTAGACAGGGCAAAATTGTTGCAGCAATTTAAAATATTTTAGCACTGTTGACATAAGGCTTAGGAAGCCAAAAACGACTGAATAATTGACATAATAAACCAGGTGCAAACTCATTTTGTAGTTGCGCTATTTCAACCATAACCACACACTAGGTAGCAAAAGATGTATTTGGTAGGCCCCCAAAACCAGTGGCGGCCCGTCCGTTATGGGCGCCCCCCCCCCCCCCCCCCATCCATGCATCGGGCCCCCTGATCTACATACAGGGCACCGGACTATGGATTCCAATGGCGGGGGTGGGTTTTTTTTTTTAAAGCACGTGATTAGAGCCAGAGGCTCTAATAGGCTTCAAAAAAGGGTGGGCTCGGGGTGCAGAGCCCGATCCCACCCACCCAATTTAATATTTGCTATTTTCACATCAAATCTCCTCCTGGCCAATCGGGAAGCGGGTTGTGAGAACCGTTTCCCGATTGGCCAAAACGTCAGGCGATCCTATTGGACGCCTAGCGCCTATAAAGAGGCGAGAGTAAATGCACGGTATGCTGGAGGAGAGGACACCGAGGCCACAGCCTGCTGCCCACCAACCACCACCTAGATGGGGTCCGCCGTGCTGAATGGAGGACACTGAAGCAGCTGCCAGCAGCCCGCCACTGGACCGACCGGTAGACGTACAAAACCTACATCTACTGCATTGTCATCCACCTAATGTGTTATTAGAAACCATATTATGTGTATAATAAAATATACACAGTGCTGAAATAATTATGACTTTTAACCTGTAAATCCATCAAAAGTCAGTTTGGTCCATAAATCCAATTCCCTAAGGGCACTAAACTAAAGTGTTTTCTTACAAAAATCCTTATAGACATGTTACAAAAGTGATGTGTAATTAAAAATGGTAAATTATCTAATCCACTGCAACAGTATATACTGATGCATCAGATCCACATACCCATGGCCCCTTTTTTAAAGGATGCCATGAATAATTCTAGCACATACAAGAGTGACATACACATGTATAGACCTTAGGAGGCCAATATATTGCAGGAAAACTTGTATGGTGGAACATTTCTGACTATTAGCTAGACATCTTTATGGATGGGTGAAAACCCCTGTAATTCAATGTTTTGCTGTCTTTGTCCTATTGGGCCAGTTTCCAATACAACAGAGGAAATCTCTACAAATGACGCAAGTTCCCCACTTAGGGCTGGTTCACACTGATGCGATGTCCGAGATCGGATGTGATTCGCACCGCACTGGAGTGCAAATCACATGCAATCCCTGTGATGCGATTTCAGCCATGCAGGTAGTATGGCTGAATTTGCATTGCATTTGGACCAAACGCACACAGGACCCTTTTTTGGTCCGCAGCAGAATCTTATCGCATGGGTGTTCACACCCATATGATTCGATTCCGGTCCGAATTTGCAGATCGCACTGCGATATGCAAACTGATTTGCGGGTGTCATTAACTTTTAACTGACACTCCCAGCAGTTCGCATAGGGCAGTGTGAACTGCCGCCAGGAGACATGTGATGCGGAAACCCGCAGTGGATTCGCAGGGTTCCCGCATTGTAGCAGTGTGAACCGGCCCTTAAGCAATTGTCAATGGAATAGATGACAATGAGGTTTAGAGATTTCATTTAATTTTAAAAGATAAGCATAGGGAAAGCTTTTTTGGCCATACTTTTCTTGAGGGTCACAGGAGTGCACTTACTTTTTGTTCGCCTGTGACCCAGAGTCAGCTAATAGCGGGCTTAAAGCCTGCTGTCGGCTGACATCACAGTGTTGCTCCAGACTTTGGAAGAATTCAGACAATGTCGGAATCCACCCAGATGCCTGATCAGCAATTGGCTTAGCCTCTCAGTGCACTGCTGAGAGCCTGAGCCAGCCACTGCTGCCCGGCGAGTTCCGGTAAGGCCGAGCAGAGGCTGACAGTCACCGCTCTCTGCTCAGAATGGATCGAGAACTGAGCGATCAGCGGTATGTAATCACTCAGTTCTCAGGCTTAGAACTGGTGAGGGACAGCTGCAGCATCTGACTGGAGGAGAATGTATGTGTTTTTTTTCTTTTTCCATTGACCACAATTCTCCTTTAGCGGCAGCATGTCTTGGTGGTGGTCTGTACAGATAGAGAAAATAAATCTGCAATAAAACATGACAGGTTTTAACCCTTCCCCACTCTAGGAAAAAAACAAACCGTTTTGACCATACATTAAACCTACCTTAGTGCCCAATGCACAGTGGGCACCAGCCATAAATCTAATGTAAGTAGTAGTGTTCAGGTCTAGGTTGTTTGTGACTCTATACTCGAAGCTTTAGCTACTTAGCTGGCACAAAATAAAAGGCTGAGGGAACATTTATGATCTCCTCTATATTCCAATTTACAGAGTTATTGTGTAGGGGGAAAAAATGTATAATAATTTCCCACCACAGTGTAGACATTGATTCTTCTGCAGCAAAGCTGAATGAACGCACGTAGGGATTTTCTTTTTGTCAAGCAATGCCTCCTTTCTTGTACATGTATAAACAGTTCTATGAATTCCAGACACTGACGTCTGTTTGGCTGTGGTTTCAGTGTAGCTCCATCGGTTTTGTGTGTGTTTTCACGCTGTGATGTCATCCACCGCTATCACTTTATCTGCCATGAATCTATTATGACTCTGTTCCCCTTCTGGATTTTAGACCGAAAAGGAGAAGCTGACATGGAGGGACAGAACTCCGGCCTATTTTACAAACTTTGTTGGCATCATTTTTATGGTGAGTGTGTAGCACAACATTATTGCTTGTTCTAAATACAAATCTAACTGTGAAACTCTTTAAGGAGTCCATGTCAGGTCTGAGAACAAACCAAAGCTCCAGGTCCCCGCAACAGGAGAGTTAAAGTGATTTTAAATCCTTTGTTTTTTGGTTTTTTTTTCTCTTAATAAAATAACAAACATGTTATGCTTACCTGCTCTGTGCAGTGGTTTTGCACAGAGCAGGCCGGATCCTTCTCTTCTGAGGTCCTACCCCGGTGCTCCTGGCTCCTCCCTCCTGCCAGGTGCAACTTGCACTGGGGGTACCCAAGCAAGTGTGCTCCCGGCCCACGGCCCAGTGTGGCCATTGACACACATAGCCATGGCACTGCCCCGTCCCCTCCATCTCCTGGTTGCCTCACTGGCTGTGATTAATAGCAGCTGGAGCCAATCAGGAGTGCGAGTGAGGAGAGGCAGGGTTCTCGTGGACATCACTGGATCGAGAGAGGGCTCAGGTAAGCATGAGGGGTGGGGGGAGGCTGCTGCGCACTTTAAGCTGGGGATATACCGTTAGTTTATTTATGATCAGCCAAAGGGCTGAAGAAAAAACAAGTTGACATTCCTCCATCCAGACAAGCGAGGAGGATAGAGGAATCTCCCCATCAGGACAGTGTATGCTGACAGTGGCTCCTTTTTTTCCCCATTTTGAGTAATCTGATATAACCCGTAAAATAACAGTTTGATTCAGAATTCTTGAGTCTAATTATTTGTGGAAAAATAATGCTATTGCCACAAATGAAACAAACAAGCCTCAACTGACCTTCTCCTACTGTAGAACCTCCAGAGGCAATTTACAGCACACGCCAATTTTGGCAGCATAGGTATTAATGTGGAATGTATGTTCCTTGCTAAAGAACATTATTTTTGATCAAGTTGTTATGGGTAAAGTTTCACTTCAAGTATTATAGATGCACGTTTTCAGGATTCCTTAGAATCCTTAAAAGCTTGCATCTTTAATCACTTACGTTGGTCAATAAGAGGTATCGTATAAGCTCTAAACTTAGTGCCAAAGTATGCAAGAACAATTACCCCAAGACCCAAAAATAGTTGATATCAATGGAATATTGGGCTCAATAAACAGATGTGTGTACAGAAATTCTTTAGTTATTTATTTATTTTTGTTAAGGGAAGTTTATTTCATGTGTGTAATATTATTTATTTATTTTTCTCATTAGATCGGTTTAACCTTCGCTATTGTGTTTGGTGTCATTGTATATCGGGTCTCTACTGCCGCAGCATTAGCAATGAGCTCCAACCCTTCCGCACGTTCTAACGTCCGGGTAACGGTTACAGCGACAGCGGTTATCATTAATCTGGTGGTGATTCTGATCCTTGATGAAGTGTATGGTTGTATAGCACGGTGGCTCACCCAGATTGGTACGTCATGTGCTTTAGACATTTTTTTTTTTTTTTTTTTTTTTAAATAATTTATGGATTCCCATGAAACTGCCTGAATGGGTTATTCCAATTGCAATTTTTAGTGTAAATGGTTGCTGAAGATTGGACGAGTGTTCTAAGATAATATCAATGATAACTGTCGGTTGTTGGCTTTTATATCTACTTTGTACAGAGGTCCCGAAAACTGACAAGACTTTTGAAGAACGGCTGATATTCAAGGCTTTCCTGCTGAAGTTTGTCAATGCTTACACACCAATCTTTTATGTTGCCTTCTTCAAGGGTCGGTAAGCAAATCTCTATGAAATGGATTTTCTACTATGTAATATCAATCCTGTTATGTCCCACATACTGTATATCCAGCTATCATCCTTTGACTTTTGTTCCCCTTGTTCTGTTGTACACTTGCCAGGATCCATTTGAATATTCTTCTTTGACTGTAATGTACATATACAAGGAAAGATGGATCTGTTCTTTCTCTGTAGAGAAAAGGTGCAGTGATCAGCAAAAACTTTCCAATGTGTCTGCAAATCTGATTTTTAAAAATGTTTCCAGGACACAGTTGCGCACATAATATAACTCTTCCAGTTACTGCAAGAAATGCTCAAAACGGTTGCAAATATCAGCCTGTGTATGGGCACATGAATGTTCTGAGTTAAACCAGCCCTTTTCAACCAGGGTGCCTTCAGTCAGGTGTCTTCAGGGATGCCTTGGAAAAATACTTAGAACTTGCCCAAGAACTGTATACAAGCCAGTGGGTGGATCAAGCCTGCCTATTAGTTACACAAAGCCACAGGTTTTCATTGTGCACCATTACAACCTCCTAGCCACCAGTGTCCTAACAACCAATGATGTCTTTGGTTGGTAAGGAGGACGTCGGCCACTTGCCCCTCCCCTTCAGCACCAGGGTCACATTAGCTGAGTAAGGGAGAGGAACCAAGGGAGAAGAAAAAACATTGGAATACTAATCAGTACCAGTGTGCGAAGGTGGATTTGCTTTGAAAGAATAAATCACCTCTAGTGTTGGGTGTCCTTAGTATGTGGATGTTGCTATGTTATACAAAACTATTCGTTTTAGATATTTTACATTTTAGAATGGGTTGCCTTGAGATTGTGTGGAAGTTTAAGGGGTGCCTTGATTGAAAAAAGTTTGAAAAATACTGAGTTGCACAACTGACTGCTACAGATAACCTTAGGACACCAGTTGGTAGGGTCCCAGTTGAATGAGTTGGAAAGTATTGGCTCATAATCTGCTGGGACCTATTGTGTATGTAAGGAGCATACTGAAAATCCCGAATCAACTACCAAGTTTCCCAAGCTTTAATAGTAATTCACCTATATCTTTACTATAAAGACATTAACCACTTCAGCACCAGAAAGTTGTACCCCCTTCATGACCAGGCCGTTTTTTTGCTATTTAGTACTGCGCTACTTTACCTGGTAAATGCACAGTCATGCAACGCTGTACCCAAACTAAATTTATATAGTTTGTTTCACACAATTAGATCTTTCTTTTGGTGGCTTTTGATCACCACTGTGTTTTTTTTTTTTTATTATATAAACAAAAAAGTCAGAAGATTTTGAAGATTTTTTTTTCTGCTTTAAAACATATCCAATAAAAAAGTTTTTAAAAAATCTAATTTCTTCATAAATTTTGGCCAAAATGTATTCTGCTACAGGTCTTTGGTAAAAAAAAATTCCAATAAGTGTGTATGGATTAGTCTGCGTACAAGTTATAGCATCTACAAACTGGTATATATACTGGAAAAAATGTGTTTTTTCCTAATACTAATGGCGGTGATCAGCGACTTATAGTGGGACTGTGAGAGTGCGGCTGACAATCTGACATTAACTGACTAACTGCCACTGGCATCACCTGTGACACTAATACAGTGATCCATGATAATGCTATACACTGTCACTGTACTAATGACACTAGCTAGAAAGGGGTTTACATCAGGGACAATCAAAGGTGTTAAATGTGTGCCTAACAAGTTTTTGTGTAATGTGTGGTGCTTTGCAGGGAGAAGAAATAGAGATCATTCCCTCTGTACAGAGCCCTGTGTTGATTGTCAACACAGGGGCTCTGGGCTGTGATTGGACACAGCCGATCAGCAGGTTATGGCCAAGAACAATTGGCCGGGATCTGCTGGCAAACTCCCGCTGTGTACATTCACGACGTACCGGAACGGACCGCCTGTCCACAGTACATTGTGTGTGGGCAGTCTGGAGGTGGTTAAATGGGTTGTACACCTCAGAGTCACTTCTGACAAGTTTGCCTGACACCAAGAGAAAAAAGGTGACCGTGGAGGGATCTCCAGCACACAGCCTGTGATTGACGGCCTCAGCTCTGTTCCCATGTGCTGTGTAAAGGGGGGTGTATCCCTTCCCTCCAATCAGCTCTCAGTGCTCTCCTCACTGAGCTCTGTAATGTGTAATTTCAACTCTCCATCCCCTATCTGACAGCAAAGACAAGCTTTTAATGTTCTCGACTTTGAATTGATGTAGAGAAGACTGCAGGAAAACAGGTAGAACTTATGTAGGAGGATTAGTTTCATCTCTGTGTATCACCTGAGGCCAGTCACTTTACTGGGCATATGTGAGAGTTTACAACAACTTTGAGATAAATATTGTTTTCTTTTTCTAAATTGCATTAGTTTTTCAAATTCCTTTTTTAATACTAGCAAATATATATATATATATATATATATATATATATATATATATATATATATATATATATATATATATATATATATATATATACACACACACACACACACACACACACACACACACACACACACACACACACACACACACACACACACACACACACACATTATAAATACCTTTTTTTTTTCCTCTAAGAACTGATTACATGACCTCTCATCTTCATAAGGGTCTTAGAGCGGTGAGGGTGGAGACTGCAAGCGGGCATGTTAGCAGGAGACAAAGAAGCAGCAGTACACTGATCTTTCCAGTGAAGAGCTGTGCAGGAGGGTGTGTTAGCACAGTCTTGGTCATTGGAGGACACGCAGGCTGTGCTCCCAGCACAACCAGAAAACTGACCACACTGGGATGAAAGTGCCTGCCATGGTCAATTTGAAATAGGAAAGCAGAGGGACTCGCAGGAACACAGGGGATTTCACACAAAGGAAGCAATACAAAGAGAATATGATATTGTCTAACACAAGTATATGGTATAACCGACCCCCTATCAGGAATATCCACAACTAAAAAAGGGGTATAGGGGAAAGCCCCTTACTAAATCATATAGGACTTTTTAAGATGTGAAGTTGTCAGTGAAGTAACACAATTTAGTCTATTCATTAGTGGCGGCTGGTGTTTATTTTTGGGGGGGCAGCAAACAACCTCCCCCCGGTTGCCCAGTGGCACCCCCCTGCTTGGTGACTGCGAGACCCCCCCGGGGGTCTCGCAGTCGCCCATCCAGCACTTACCCCATCTAGGTTCTGGGTGGGCATCGCTGTGACGGGTGGGCATCTGCTCCTCCTCTGCATCACGACGGCTTCCGTGCTTAACCCCTCCCCCATTGGAATCCATGGTCCGGCATCCCTGTATGTAGATAAGACACCCAATGGATGGATCACCACTGTTTATAACAAATGGAAAACACAGCAGTCGGGTCACAATGACTGCATAGATCGTAAAAGCATTACAAGTAGTCATAAGACACAAATCTTATTGAGCAGTTTGACATAAGTTGATATTCAAAATTCCAGATATTATTATGTTCCAACGCGTTTCACAGAATAGATATGCTTCCTTAGGGAACTTCTGTGTATATCTAGAAAGTCATCATTTCAATAGTGTATTTATTAGTATTTAACAGTTTAAACAATACATTCTTACTATATCATAAAACCAAACCAAGATGCTCACCAACTGTATGAGTAGATTAGAAATGTTCATTCACTGCAACTCAGAGAAAGGTAAGCTGCATATGAAGGCCACCTCACCCCGGCCAAAATACAGAGGGAAAAAAAGGGGCGGCCCCAAGCAAGCCCACCACAACCGCTGAAACAATAACCAAAGTATGCGAAGCATAATAATAATATAATAATAGTTAATAATAATATAATTAGGTTAAGAGTTTATATCCCTTTATTGGCCAACTTCTGTCTATCTAGAAGATGTGTTTTATAAATGAGCAAGCAAGTACAGTTCTTATTTTTTGTTTTTTAGGTTTATTGGACGACCAGGGGATTATGTGTACATTTTTGGCTCATTCAGAATGGAAGAGGTATGTATATCGTTGGGGGGTTAGAAAAAACAAAGGGGAAAATGGCCTCAGCTGTGCAGTTTATTGAACAAGGTATGCTGGTAGCTGGAGTGGAATAGGTTTAGGAGGGGAGCGCAGCTGTTTTGATAAAGAAGTGCCAGCTGAATACTGCTCTGATGACAGCAGAAGATGCTTAGTGTTGTGAAAGTCAGTGAATTTTTATTCTATGTTCTCCACAGTGTGCGCCCGGTGGTTGTTTAATGGAACTGTGCATCCAGCTTAGTATCATCATGCTTGGGAAACAGTTGATTCAGAACAATCTCTTTGAGATAGGAATCCCGTAAGTGTCTCTTTTCAAATTTAATCCACTATTCCTGTTAGCGCGCACACTATCCTATCTATCCTATCTATCCTATCTATCCTATCTATCCTATCTATCCTATCTATCCTATCTATCCTATCTATCCTATCTATCCTATCTATCCTATCTATCCTATCTATCCTATCTATCTATCGTCAAAAGTATTGTGACGCTTGCCTTTACTTGCACATGAACTATAATGGCATCCCAGTCTTAGTCTGTAGGGTTCAATATTGATTTGGCCCACCCTTTGCAGCTATAACAGCTTCAACTCTTCTGGGAAGGCTGTCCACAAGGTTTAGGAGTGTGTCTATGGGAATGTTTGACCATTCTTCCAGAAGTTCATTTTGTGAGGTCAGGCACTGATGTTGGACGAGAAGGCATGTCTCGCAGTCTCCCCAAACTGTTCCCACAAAGATGGGAGCATGAAATTGTCTAACATGTCTTGGTCTGCTGATGCCTTAAGAGTTCCCTTCACTGGAACTAAGGGGCCAAGCCCAACCCCTGAAAAACAACCCCACACCATAATCCCCCCTCCGCCAAATGATTTGGACCAGTGCACAAAGCAAGGTCCATAAAGACATTGATGAGTGATTTTGGGGCAGAGGTAATTGACTGGAATGCTCTCAACATGATAGCACACCTTTGAATTAGAGCGGAGACTGCGAGCCAGGCCTTTTCGTCCAACATCAGTTCCTGACCTCACAAATGCGCTTCTGTAAGAATGGTCAAACATTCCCATAGACACACTCCTAAACCTTGTGGACAGCCTTCCCAGAAGAGGTGAGGCTGTTATAGCTGCAAAGGGTGGGCCAACTCAATATTGAACCCTATGGACTAAGTCTGGGATGCCATTAAAGTTCATGTGCGTGTAAAGGCAGGTGTCCCAATACTTTTGGTAATATTGTGTGTGTGTGTGTGTGTGTGTGTGTGTGTGTGTGTGTGTGTGTGTGTATGTATGTGTGTATGTATATATATATATATAATATATATGTGTGTGTGTGTATGTATGTATGTATATGTGTGTATATATATATATATATATATATATATACTTTTTTTCTGACAAGGCCTTAACATAAATATTATTGACTTGCTAGGAAGATGAAGAAGCTGATTAGGTACTTGAAATCAAGACGACAGGACCATGAGGAGCATGTGAAGAGGAAACAGCGTTATGAGCTGGATTATGATCTGGAACCTTTTGCAGGACTCACCCCAGAGTACATGGAAATGAGTATGTGCCATACTGCCCAGGAGTCTTACCTTCTAAGGATGAGCTAGACATAAATAATGGGTTATAAATGGAAGAACAAGCAGGATCAGGGTTGTTTCTTTTTACACTTTTTTTCTGTTCAAAGATTTTATTGAATAAAACAGCATGGTGTACAAGTCTTTCAATATATGAACTAAATAACAATTCGGTACACTCCAAAGCATTTAGAAACCTATCGTAAAGATTTTAATAGCTATAAATGGTAATTAGAGTATATGTAATCATTGAGCGCAATGAAATGCATGTGATAGTTCCCTGTTGTACAGGAAAGGTTGGGTACGGAAGCTCCATTTTACTTCTCGGAGTGACTGAAATTTCTTGCAGCATTGCAAGATGCAACCTAGAGAGACGTAAAGAAGAATAGGTAGAAAGAAAAGAGGAAAGCACAGGGAAGTGGGAGGAAAAAGGGAGTGTTCGGAGTCTCTCGATGGTCAGCTAGCACTCTACACTTCAGTAAGTAATTGGGGTATATAAGTTCTGCAGTGAGCAGCTATGGTTCCAGCAGGGATTTGTCAAAAGCAGGTGGCAAATATGTATCCACCCATGGCAGCCAAATTTTCAAATGCTTTGGGACACGGTCCAACAATGTGGCCTCAACCTTACTATGGATCATGAATTGGGTTATTCTATGTTTCATCTCCATGATGCATAGTGTAGGACTTTTCCAAGCTTTAGGGGGTGGTTACATATAATAGGAGTTTGAATTGCGCTGTAGTCAGGTCATCGGGGCATTTGTTTAGTATTGCTTTAGATGAGTCTGGCTGTATTTGGGCATCCATAAGCAGAGAGAGCATGCTGAACACCTCAGCCCAGAATGAGGAGAGTACCGGGCAGGACCACCAAATATGAAAATGAGTTCCTGCTTCTTGGCAGCCTTCGGGGGATAGGAAGGCAGTATTCTTGCTATTTCAGCTGGGACCAAATACCATCTGGTTAACTTATAATGTGTTTCCAGCGCCAGTATAATAAAGAGTGGGGGATTTAGTAGAGAGCCATATATCTATCCAGTCATTGGGCTCTAGTTGGATATTAAAATTAGCAGACCGAGTAGTGTAGGCCGGCAATGCTGGATTTGGTGAAGAAATCAAGTGACAGGCAGGACTCGAAACAAATAGTGTATCTTGGAGTAATGTCATTTTGACCGCCATGATACAGATCAGGGTTATTTTTTACCTAATGCCACTCATTTATACAAATATCTGTGATTATTCAAATTTAAAGTTGAAGTCCAATCTAAACCTATCTTATCTTAAACCTGCTCCTACCCCCATTTTAAGTCATATACTAACTAGCCTGTAGAAGTAAATTGTCAACGCACAATTATTTTTTGGATGCTCTGGTCCAGTCACATGATCAGCTCCAATCGCAGACTTCAGGGGAGAGGATGGACAGCCGACAACGGAAGCCCCATATTAAGCCTTTGGGGGTGGGAGCAGGTTTAACATTATATTGTACTGTAGGTTTAGACCAGACTCCTACTTTAAGGGCTGCTGCCAAATCCTTCTAAATATCAGATGATATACCCACCCATTTATCAGGAACCTACTGGTTGGAATTTTTTTCTGAAAGCGACCGTTTTCTTCTGTGAAAAAGTCAGTCTGGCTGTACAGGAAGTATGGTTCCTTTGGCTTGCTGAGTTGTGGACAGTCTCTGGTGTTTTTACCAAGCCTGAAGAGGGATCTGAGAACTTGGCAGCAGTGGCCACTGCAAAGTCAATGGTTAGTAAAACACTCTCCCTGTTGACTCACAATAACCTAAGCAGAGAGGCAAAGACAGGAACTATTCCATGTTGTTACCGGCAGCACTGCAAGAAGCCAACATGTGATTCAAACCCACTCATAGTTTTGGTAAACTTTACTTTGAGGGCCAGTTCATAACCAGAACGCAGTGCGGGAAATCTGTGTCCCGTGTGTGTTTGTTTCCCATACCGCATTTAAAATGCACTGCAGTTGTGTTCTGCAGTAGGTGTCGATATTAAAGATTGGGCATGCTGAAGTCATGTGTTGCCTTTCCTGGGTTTTGACTAGATGTTGGTGATCATGGCGCATAATCCACGAGACCAGCAGAAGTTCAGTGTAAGAAATATTGATGCCTGGCCAAGAGGAGTGTAGAGGTGGGTGGGGAGTCTGACATCACGACTCTACCCACCGAGCCCTGAACAACAGACCCGCCCACAGAATCCGGGGTATTGCAGGGCTCCAAACAGCTAAAGAGGAGATATTTGATGTGTACGGATACATGCAGGAGGCATCTATATCCCTATAGATCAGCACTATGGAAGTCATTTAGAAATGATGAGAGTGGGTTTATATCCACTTTAATTTAATGATACCCTAAATGCAGGTTGCAAACTCAGTGTGTTTGCCCACACTGAATTGCATGGTACAAAGGTACCATGCAATCCGGTTGCAGGGACTTTTAAAAAGTGGTGTATGCACTTTTAGTTCAGTGCAATTTCAATCCATTCAAAATGAATGGGCTGTAATTGCACTGCACAGAACCGCATGTGATTCGCACAGGAACCGGCCCCGAATGAATAATCTGATACTTTGTAATGTGTGGTGTCATATTTTTCTTTATTTACAAGTGTATGCTTTTCTCTTTCTATGTATTATTTATATGAATGTTTCTGTTGCAGTTATCCAGTTTGGATTTGTCACTCTGTTTGTCGCCTCCTTCCCACTGGCTCCTCTGTTTGCCCTACTAAACAACATAATTGAAATCCGTCTAGATGCCAAGAAATTTATCACTGAACTTAGAAGGCCTGTGGCAGTCAGAGCAAAGGATATAGGTAAGCATCAAAGTATCAACAGGTTTGTAGAAAGTGTGTGTGTGTGTGTATATATATATATATATATATATATATATATATATATATAATATATATATATATATATATATATATTATAAAATTTTTCTGGTATTTACCAAAACGTATTCAAGCTATAGTTATATAATGGATATGGGCTGAAAGTGCACTCTCAGGATTAATTTGAGGGTATGTATGTATATCTAAATCGGAGGAAGGGTTTAGTAATTACAGCTCTTAAAGGAGAAGTCCAGCTTGAGCTTGTTTGGCTGGGCTTCTCCTATGGGGCACAGGAGTGCAATTCGTTTTGCACTCCTGTGACCCGTTTTCTGCTGACATCACAGAAATCGGTCCAGGCACTGTGTCATCACAACAATAAACTCTGGATCCGCCAGGTGCCTGGAATGATACCCATATCGGGCTCTCAGCGACCCGCTGAGAGCCTGAGATGGACGCTCCCCGCACCTCCACAGCTCACCTCCACAGCTCAGCTCTCAAGTGAGCGTGGGGGGGAGGGCAGAGCAGAGAGCTGCTGATTGAAAGTCAGCTCTCTGCTTGAGGAGCTGAGAGAACTGAGCCATCTGCTGTGTTTGATCGCTCGGCTCTCAGAGTAGAGGCACATGGGGACAGATGCAGCATCGGACCGATGCTGCATCCACCTAGGTAAGTATTATTCTGGAAAAAAAATAAAAACAAACTTCTTTTAAGAATAGTCATCCCCTTTTTCAAGGGACCTAAAGTAATTGGACAATTGAAGCAAAAGCTGTTTCATGAACAGGTGTGGGCTACTCCTTCGTTATTTATTCATCAATTAAGCAAGTAAAAGGTCTGGAGTTGATTCTAAGTGTGGTATTTGCATTTTGAATCTATTGCTGTGAACCTACATCATGCGTTCAAAGGAGCTGTCCATGCAACTGAAACAGGCCATTGTAAGGCTTAAAAAACTAAACAAATCCATCTGAGAGATAGCAGCAACATTAGGAGTGACCAAATCAACAGTTTAGTACATTCTGAGGAAAGAACGCACTGGTGAGCTCAGCAGCATAAAAAGGCCTGGACGTCCACAGAAGACAACAGTGGTGGATGATCGCAGGATCCTCTCTATGGTAAAGAAAAACCCATACACAACATCCAGACAAGTGAAGGACACTCTCCAGGAGGTCGGCACACTCAAGAGAAGTCTTCATGAGAGCAAATACAGAGGGTTCACCACAAGGTGCAAACCATTCATAAACCTGATTAATAGAAAATCCAGATTAGACTTCGCCAAAAAAAAATCTAAAAAACCAGACCAGTTCTGGAAAAACATTTCTTTTGGATGGATGAAACTAAGATTAATTTTACCAGAATGACGGGAAGAAAATGGAATATGACTATTTGGATTTAGAATTCTTGTTTCTGATTGGTGGCTGTGAGAAAACATTTTTGCAAATGACACAAAGCGGCTCCAACTAACCATTTGGATTATAGATAGTAATGTCATCCTGCAAAACCTCAGAAATGAATCGGCTTCTCTGCTCACTTCCTTGTCCTGACATTATCCTGTATGTTTTTAAATGGTGAAGTATGATAATAATGTAAAGTTTTGGCCATCGATTCATGCAGAAAGTTTGGAAAGTTGTGTAAGTGATGCCCTTTATTGACTGGCTAGCTAGTATAAAGCTGTAAGCTTTCAGGATTCCTTAGATCATATTGTCAGGCTTAAATGTTTAAAGTCTGATCAAGGGATCTAAGAAATCTTGCATCTTTAGTAACTTGTAAAACAACAAAAGATTGCTGCACTAGTGTCTAATGAATAAAACTGGATAATAAATCCAGAAAAGTGTCCATATAAGTGTCCAAACACTCCTGATTCCTGGAATGAAGGATAACAGACACCCAAAGTACACCTTCCACCGTGAAGTATAAAATATGCGCCCTTAATGAATAGATGGACTCCACGTTATAGGAGCCTAACAAAACATGGATTCACACACCCCATTAACGATCCATCCATGGAAAGCAGATGAAGATGGCATTGAAATCAGCCTTGCTGGTTTTTCCTTTTCATTTGTAACACCCTGGAATTTAGGCAGGGATGCTCCTCACAGGTTTACTTGCCAGGAGTAGTTACCCTAGTTGATTGTTAGGGATCCATTCACTTCACTTAAGTTTGGCCTTGTTGCACTTTTCTCTTCTACCACTAGGTGGCCGGCACTTGGTGGTACTAGATATGAGAAGGACACCCCAAGGTCAGGTTATGGATATATGGGGTATCTCAGCCAATGGGCAGGGGTTTTCTTGAATCCCTTGGCCTACTGGGAGCACCTAATATATTTGGGTGGAGTCAGGTGATCTAGGTTCTGTGCCACCTGGACAGCTGTCTGGGTGGATGTGTGTCGTGTGCCCCAGGCTGCTAGGCCAGAGATTGGGCCTATCCCGGGGGCATCTGGCTGCTAGGCTGTCTGAGGGCCTATCCAGAAGCAAGAGAGCAGCGTAGGGTTGGGATTGCGGCTTGCAGTCCAACCAAAAGTGAAGGTCCTGCTGGCTGGAGAACCTGTCAGTGGTCGCAGGTGGAAGGGAAGCTGTCGCCACTAAGGCACCACTCACCTTATTACCAGGGACTACAGTGAGTAACAGAAGTAAGTACTGGAGCAGTATTCTCACCAAACGAGCAGGGTGGAGAATCTGAAAACTTCCGGCGGTGATCAAGTCAGGGACCAAGCCAGCGGAGCTGACGCTTGCAGAGCAGCCTTGTGTGTTAACCCAGGGACCGAGCGGGCCAGTGGAGTGAAGCTTGAGAAGTATCTGGAGTGCCAAGCTAGGGACCCAGCAGAGAAGCGGGGGTAATGCTTGAGGGAAGATACCACCGTGAAGAGTAGAGGAGCTCAAGGGATTCAAAGTCAGTGAATCAGGGGGTCTAGTGAGAGACCGGGAGCTCAGTGTGTGGAAGAACTACAAGGAGAAGTTGTAGTGAAGGTGAAAGAACTGTTGCACTTTGTGTTAGGAACTGTTAAAGACTGTTGCCATAGGAGACAGCATTCCTGCACGTGCAGATGTGGCTTCTTGCTGGAGGACTTTCCCTGCATGGCTGTACTCCTATTGAAGTCTCGGAGTCTGCCAATTGAACTTGCTTAAGGGTGTCCTGACCCTAACCCTCTTTCCCCCATAAAGGATTGTAAGAGAAATATCTCTTTTGCTTTCATGAAGTGTCTGGCGCCGAATAACTTCCACTATGCCTCACAACCCACCATATACAGAAGAATGTCGGCTATCTCTAGCCCTGGAGGTCCTCATTAGACTGAAGGAAGTCGGAAACCTTGCTACACATTGTTCTCTCATGCAAGTGATATAAAGGAAGAGAGAGATTGCCACATAGTGTAAAACCGTGGTATTTATTGAATGAGTCCTTAAGTCAAACAAAAGTTAAAATACTCTGGGTTAAAAGATTCTGCAGATCACAAACTGTCGTGGTAAGTTGAGCATAGATTCCACGCCAGACTCCTCCTATTGCTTTTCTGGGGACAACCTTAAATTTGGGATTTTTTTTTTTTTTTTACTTTCACTTTCGATGATAATGGTACAGGACAAATAGAGAGGGAGAATCTCCTTAACGGGGACACAGAGGGCAATACAAACTGACAGGTGATCTAATCCCTCTCAATCTATCTAGAACTAAAAAAAAGTTTTGCCTTTTTAGTTATACTTTTAATTTTTCATCCAGCACTGCAGGAATGGATAAATGTGTCAAAATCAGTTTAGCAGTGTGTTATAGGCTGTATCATTTAATGTGTTGCCTCAATGCTGTTTAGTGAGGCCAGTGTTCTGTATATTCAGTGTGTGGAGGAGACCAGCTGGAGATTGTAAAAGGAGGTTTATGGGATAATGTTCTCCGTCACTTGTAGCTTTGGCTGCGCCCCTGACATGGAGTAAACCGCATGAGGCACTTTGCATAACTTGCACCCTTAGCTATTAATAAAACGTAACATTATCTTGAAGGATCTCATTCTGCAAGTTAAACATTGTTTCTCAGGGACCTGCCCTGTTTTCATCAGAAGTATTAGACTGATCTTCAATTAACCCCTGTTGAAGAGCCTTGTAGTAAAATACTAATCGGACCATCTGAAAGGCTTGTTTTTAAGCATGACATGTGTCACCACTGTGTTTCTACATGAAATATGGATATAAAGCTCAACTTGATTGTTTCTAAGTATAATTTCTCAGAAGAATATCTATAGTGAAGACCTTCTTGAAGTAACTAAATATTTGACTGTTCCTCAAGAATCAGTTAAAGCGTTTGTTAACCCAAAAAAAAAAAAAAAAATTTGATTCTGGTCCCTTAAAGCAGATTGTTGCACAGCGCTTGTAATCTGCCCCCCTCTAAACTGTAAAAAAAAGAAAAAAAAAAACCTACCACCTCCTGTATGCCCTCTCTAAACGGACCACGATAACCAGGGCAGCTCCGCCCTGATCGCTGTGGTCTAAGTGCCTCCCTCTGTGATAGGCTGCCTGCTCTCTGCTCTCCTCTCCCCCCCCCCCTCATCCCCCCTCCTTCCTCCCTGTCAGCGCCCTCTCTGTCTGTCTCTGGCCCGGCCCCGCTGCTATTTATTTAAATATTCAAATTTTAAATTTGTCACTGCCAGGCTCTCTATTAGAGGCTGGCATAGCACAATGTGTAAGTTGTATTTAAAAATGAGAGCTGTAAATACTGAATATCAGCTGTCTTCAGGACGGTCACGTGGCTCGCGGCCGCTTTCCAGCTCCGATAGGTGGCTTCTGCGGAGGAGACGAGTGGCCACGTGATCTCCCTCTGATGTCAGAGGGAGATCACGGCCCCTCCCACAGAAGACATCTATCAGAGCTGGAAAGCGGCCGCGAGTGATGTTACCGGCCGGAAGACAGCTAATATTCAGTATTTAGAACGCTCGTTTTTAAATATAACTTACACATTGTGCTATGCCAGCCTCTAATAGAGGGGCTGGCATAGACTTATAATGCCTTAACAAACACTTTAAATGTAATGTCATTGAGGTTCCTTATAGCAGAGGTTCCTTTATAGCAGAGGTTCCTTAGATTGGTCATCTATATTTTAAACATTGACTGCCCTATACTCCCCCCAACTGCCTCTAGGCCCTAAAATAGGACTACTGGCCATCCTTCTATCTAATACTTACAAGATTATTTATTGCCTGGAAACTGGCAGCAAAAAATGTATCTCTTCTACACACCCATCAATCATGCAATGGAAGGATACAGTAAATAACCGAATGGAAATGTAAAAACTTGCCTAGCAGTATATGGCCTTGGCGCCCAAACCGCAACCCTGGGGCCACATGCAGCCCTCTGGTCCCCTGCAGACACTAATCTGTGTTTCCCTATTGCCTTGTTGTAGCAGTGATTTCTTGCAGTCTCATGTAATATGTCTCCAGTCTATTACTGTCTCCTGAAGCATATTGCCAGTCTACAACTCCTATGTCTGCAGTCTCTGACCATCTCTTGTATCATGTCTGCAGTCTCTGACCATCTCTTGTATCATGTCTGCAGTCTCTGACCATCTCTTGTATCATGTCTGCAGTCTCTGACCATCTCTTGTATCATGTCTGCAGTCTCTGACCATCTCTTGTATCATGTCTGCAGTCTCTGACCATCTCTTGTATCATGTCTGCAGTCTCTGACCATCTCTTGTATCATGTCTGCAGTCTCTGACCATCTCTTGTATCATGTCTGCAGTCTATGACCATTTCTTGACTCATGTTCCCAGACATTTCTTTTCTCATGTTCAGTCTCTGACCATCTCTTGTATCCTGTCCGTAGTCTCTGACCGTCTTCTGGATTATGTCCACAGTCTCTGTGATCATTTCTTGTATGTCGCCCATAGTCCTTGACTATATCCTGTTGTCTCTAACACAAAATTTTCAATGATTTTATGTGTGGCTCATTAGAGATGTCGGGGGCCATGCTTGAGTCCACCCATGTGAAGGAAGTTGACAACCACCGGCATAGGGGATGTTCCCAAACATTTTTTAAATTAATGGTTAGCTGACCTCTCCCAATTTAGCCCCACCCCTTAACCCCTTCCTAATTATATTTCCAGTAAAGTAAATGAGGTGCATTATGTGACATCACACTGGCTTTATGTAACTCCAATTTAAATCTTTAATGTTATCTAGTTTATCTGTCAATTATTTAGAGATTTAAAGCAGAACCTGAGAGGAGATATGGTAGTGGTATACAAATACCTCAATGGTGATCCCAGCATAGGAAGAAAACTTTTTAGTCTCAGGGAGTGTAAGTGGACACATGGCCACAATGAAATTGGAAGAGAAGCGGTTTATCCTTAAGCTGTGTAGAGGGACATTTATCTGTTAGGAAGATAAGGCTTTGGAACTCTCTTCCACAATTGGTGGTGTCAGCGGGAGTATTGATATTTTTAAAAGACTCTTGGACAAGCATCTTGGTAAACGCAACATACAGGGATATGGGAAGTGATTATTGACATTTTGCATGCATACACCTACACAGGTTGAACTGGATGAACTATTGTCTTGATTCAACCTTACCAACTATAAAACTACATTGCATCTGAGCTCCACAAATCAAAAATGCCATTTAAAGCAGAACTCCACCCAAAAGGGAAAGTTCCGCTTTAAGGCCTCCTCCCTCGCTCCTCTTTGACATTTAGCATATTCTCTGGTGGGTGGGGGGAGCAGGTACCTGGTTTTGATAGGCGATCTGAGTGGAAGTTCTCCTCCCCCCAGTCTTCTGGGACACGTCACAGGTCCCAGAGAACTGCAGGACCATTCACAATGCGCGGCAGGCACCTGGTTGTAAAGCCTCAAACTGTCACAGCCAGGTATCCACATTTAAGATGCCGGCTCTGAGGACCGAAGGCGATCCGGCACCCCCCCTCACCCCTGGATGAACACAATGCTAGATCCTGGTACAGGCAAATGTCTGTTTATTAAAAATCGGAAGCTACAGTTTTTATAGCTGCTGACTTTTAATTTTCAAAAAACAGATTGGAGCTCCTCTTTAATTCATTTGTAATACATTGAAATATAAGAGTGAGAGATTTTCTTTCAGCTGTTCCATTTCTAGGTATCATATGTATACTGGCATCACTGAAAGTTATACTGGTACCTAGCAGGACTGGTAATAATAATTTTGTCTGGTGAAGGGGGAATGGGGACATAATTAGCACATCCATTGGCAGTCTGTGATCGTAAAAAGGTTTAGAACTCCTTTTGTAAAGTTTTGTGCAATAATTATAAAGCTATACATACAATAAATAATACATCACAGAGCAGATTTGCTATCCTGTTTATGCTTCTGGCTAAGATTATACAATATTTTGTCTTTTTGCAGGTATCTGGTATAATATCATACGAGGAATCGGAAAGGTTGCGGTGATAATAAATGTGAGTTATTTTATGATTTGGCAGAAAAAGGTCACTCTGATCATACATTTTAAATTTATTCTCCACACCATTTGTTGCACGGTTGCCTGCAAATACTTCAGCATATAATCTGGGAGTCACGCATAGAGTTGTTCATCATAGGCAACAAAGTAACTAGAATTTCCAATTCTGTATCCCTCTGCTGTTTCACATTACCTCCCACTTCCTCTTCAGTAAGGCTACTTTCACACTGGGGCAGGAGCTACTTTTAGCTGCGCTTTACCGCTGTTATAGAGGCGCTTTTTGGCCACTAGCAGGACACTTTAACCCCTGCTAACGGCCGAATAAAGGGTTAAAAGCACCCACAAAGCACCGCTGCCGAAACGCTTTGCAGGCACTGCCCATTGATATCAATGGCAGGGGCAGTTTAGGAGTGGTGTATACACCGCTCCCGCACCACCCCAAAGATGCTGCTTGCAGGACTTTTTTTCCCGTACTGCAAGCGCACCGCCCCAGTGTGAAAGCACTCGGATTTCACACTCGGGCTTTCACACTGGGGAGGCTTGGGAGGCGCTTTTCAAGCACTTTACAGGCGCAATTTTTAGCGTTATAATGCCTGAAAAGCGCCCCAGTGTGAAAGTGGTCTAAATGTTTCTATGCATGGAGTGATTCTTGGTGTAGATAGGCAACATTTTGACTTCAACCAGCTTGAGATCAACTAATATCAGCTCAGTTCTCTAATGGCAGAGATTAAAAGGTCACATGATTCTATTAGGATGTGTATAAGGTGCTCGTTTTGCCACTTCTGTTTGTTTTTCTTACATTAAATGGGCACAGTTGCCAAATGTCCTTGTCACAACTGCACCTTCTTTAAAGTGTATATTCTTTTAATAGTGGCCAAGAGTATTTCTTCCAAATTTCCAATGTGTAGTAGGAAAATATCAGCTAATGGACCTTTTTACATGTTGGCAAAAACACTTTACAGTCACATGTTTATGAATTTAATGTGGAGAGTAGATTAATGCCCCGTACACACGGTCGGACATTGATCAGACATTCCGACAACAAAATCCATGGATTTTTTCCGACGGATGTTGGCTCAAACTTGTCTTGCACACACACGGTCACACAAAGTTGTCGGAAAATCCGATCGTTCTGAACGCGGTGACGTAAAACACGTACGTCGGGACTATAAACGGGGCAGTAGCCAATAGCTTTCATCTCTTAATTTATTCTGAGCATGCGTGGCACTTTGTGCGTCGGATTTTTGTACACACGATCGGAATTTTATAGCCTGCTCTCAAACTTTGTGTGTCGGAAATTCCTATGGAAAATGTGTGATGGAGCCTACACACGGAATTTCCAACAACAAGGTCCTATCACACGTCGGAAAATCCTATCGTGTGTACAGTTTTACATTTTCAATTGGTGCTTATAATTTGTATAAATATTGAAAATACTTTTTTCTCCTTTTGGGCACCTAGTGGTTTCTGAAGACAGAAATGGGGGAAGTCACAAATTTCTATCCTGCAAAGGTCTCATCTTTCTCCAGACGTTCATAAATATCCTAATATCGCTTTCATGTGTTCCCATATAACAGATACACTTTCATGGCCAACACACCATCTGTGCTTTTACATTCTTCCTCCTGATATACTGCTTCAGGTCCTGTATGCTGTCTTACAGATACATGGTGACAGTTCTTAGAGTGCACCAGCCACTTGTTGAGGCAGCCATTTTGTTAGGGGAGCCACTTTTTACAGTGCTTTGAAAAAGTATTCATACCCCTTGAAATTTGCCACATTTTGTCATGTTACAGCCAAAAAACTTAAATGTATTTTATTGGGATTTTATGTAATAGACCAACACAAAGTAGCACATAATTGTGAAGTGGAAGGAAAATGATAAATGGTTTTAAAATATTTTACAAATAAATATGTGAAAAGTGTGGTGTACATTTGTATTCAGCCCCCCTGAGTCAATACTTTGTAGAACCCCCTTTCACTGCAATTACAGCTGCAAGTCTTTTTGGGGATGTCTCTACCAGCTTTGCACATCTAGAGTGACATTTTTTGCCCATTCTTCTGTGCGAGTGCAAGCTCTGTCAGATTGGATGGAGAGCGTCTGAGAACAGCAATTTTCAAGTTTTGCCACAGATTCTCAAATGGATTTAGGTCTGGACTTTGACTAGGCCATTCTAACACATGATTTCACGCTTTGATCTAAACCATTCCATTGTAGCTCTGGCTGTATGTTTAGGGTTGTTGTCCTGCTAGAAGGTGAACCTCCACCCCAGTCTCAAGTTTTTTGCAGATGCTAACAGGTTTTCTTCTAAGATTGCCCTGTATTTGGCTCCATCCAACTTCCCATCAACTCTGACCAGCTTCCCTGTCCCTGCTGAAGAAAAGCATCCCTACAACATTATTCTGCCACCACCATGTTTTCTGGTGGGGATAGTGTGTCCAGGGTGATGTGCAGTGTTGGTTATCCACCATAAATAGCGTTTTGCTTTTTGGCCAAAAAGTTCAGTTTTGGTCTCAGTTGATTAGAGCCCCTTCGTCCCACATGTTTGCTCTGTCTCCCACATGGCTTCTCGCAAACTGCAAACAGGACTTTTTATGGCTTTCTTTCAGCAATGGCTTTCTTTCTTGCCACTCTTCCATAAAGGACAGATTTGTGGAGTGCATGGCGAATCTGTCCTGTTTACAGAATCTCCCACCTGAGCTGTGGATCTCTGCAGCTCTTCCAGAATTACCATGGGCCTCTTGGCTGCTTCTCTGATTAATCCTATCCTTCCCTGGCCTTTCAGTTTAGATGGACAGCCATGTCTTGGTAGGTTTGCAGTTGTGCCATACTCTTTCCATTTTCAGATGATGGATTGAACAGTGCTCCATGTTCAAAGCTTGGGGTATTTTTTTAGAACCTAATTCTGCTTTAAACTTCTCCACAACTTTATCCCTGACCTGTCTGGTGTGTTCTTTGGCCTTCATGATGATGTTTGTTCACTAAGGTTCTCTAATAAACCTCGGAGGGCTTCACAGAACAGCTGTATTTATGCCGAGATTAATTACACAGGTGGATTCTATTTACTAATTAGGTGACTTTTGAAGGCAATTGGTTCTACTAGATTTCAGTTAGGAGTATCAGACTAAAGGGGGCTGAATACAAATGCACTCACACTTTTCACATATTTATTTGTAAAAAATGTTGAAAACCATTTATCATTTTCCTTCCACTTCACAATTATGTGCCACTTTGTGTCGGTCTAGCGCATAAAATCCCAATAAAATACATTTACGTTTTTAGTTGTAACATGACAAAATGTGGAAAATTTCAGGGGGTAAGTATACATTTTTTTCAAGGCACTGTATATGAAAAAAAAGATATATGTAATGCTTTGTTTTTTTACTGGTTTAGGGATGTACTAGCAATAGTGGAATATCAATGTTTAGTTATGCTGACTTCTGACTCCACTTGTGTTGAAGGTTGGTGGACCGTCTGTTGCTTCAGCCACCAGACAGGATCAGTGTTGGAGAGCTGCAAATACTCCGGGAGATAGGCCAAAAAATGGCAGGAAACTATGCACAGTACCAAGAGGAGAGGCAGAAGTATAGTCTGACTAGCAAGTAGTTAGAGCAGCTGGCAGATAGAAGCGTGGTCAGACAGGCTAGGGGTCAAGGTAGGCAGCAGACGGAAATATGATCCAAAGGCCAGAACCCAGAAAGCAAATACAAATGAAGTAATCAGGCAGATGAGGATGAGCTCCGGCGTGTTCGCACACTCCACGTGCAGAGCCCGCCAGGGAGTCGGCACGGCGCTGCCCTAATCACAGGCAGTGAGACATTTCCCGATATCTGCAGCCACACATCGGGAAAATGTCTCACTGCCTGTGATTAGTGGCGTGTGCGAACACGCCGGAGCTCATCCTTACAGGCAGGCATAGACAAACTTAAAGGGGTTGTAAACCCTTGTGTTTTTTCACCTTAATGCATCCTATGCATCAAGGTAAAAAAAACACCTGGCAGTGACCGGCCCCCCAGCCCCCCCCCCATTTTACTTACCTGACCCCTGTATTTCCCTCGGCGAGGACACTCTGTCCCTCTCTCCACGGGGTCCCGACTCTTGATTGGATGATTGATGCGCAGCCATTGGCTCCCACTGCTGTCAATCAAATCCAATGATGCGGGCGTCAGGGCCGAGTCCAGGATTCGTGTCTATGGACGCAAATGCTAGACTCGGGAGCGTGCCCGCAAGGTAACCCCCCCGGGAGAGCGCTTCTCCTGGGGGGGGGGGTTATCTGATGTGAGGAGAAGCCGCGAGAGTCGCAGAGGGACCCCAGAAATGGACGATCGGAGCAACACTGTGCAAAACGAGGTGGAGGTAAGTATGACATGTTTTTGTTATTAAAAAAAAAACAAAAACGAGCCTTTACAATCACTTTAACCTTTTTATCAGGCACCTAGTGGCCGTTCAGAATTCCCTAAACAGTTAGAAGCTTGTAAGCAGGTTGAGATGCTGCCCCAGACAGGAGGATAGGAATTAATGCTTTTTCTGGTTCTTGATTACTACAAGGGGTGTAATGCAAGTAACCAGCACACATAGGGGTTGATTTACTAAAGGCAAATCCACTCTGAACTACAAGTGCACTAAAAGTGGACTTGGAAGTGCAGTCACTGTAGATCTGAGGGGAAGATCTGAAATGAGGGGAAGTTTTGCTGATTTTATTATCCAATCATGTGCAAGCTAAAATGCTGTGTTTTATTTTCCTTGCATGTCCCCCTTATATCTACAGAAACTGCACTTACAAGTGCACTTGCAGTGCAAAGTGGATTTGTCTTTAGTAAATAAACCCCATAGTCTGAGTGGGTCTTAAGCACATTAGGGTATGAAGACATTGGTGTGGAGCAGTGTAAAGATACAAGTCATTATCTGGGGTAGTGGAAGAGTATCAAGCAGCATGTTGGTAGCGTGTACCTGTTATAGGTGGAATGGTCTCTAGCAGCGAGCGAGATATTGTCGGCATTCCTTCCACCAGTGGTCTGGTCTCCCAGAGCATCAGGAGCAGATTCGCACTGCAGAGGTCCCCACCCTTTACAGAGCTACAGAGGTTCAAGAGTTAGGTCAAGTACACATGGGGAGCCCATGCAAAGGGCACGTCGGGGCCCACTCTGCTACTGATAATGGTGTGGAAACCCTGGACAGGTGGATGTGGACAGAGCTCAGCGTGTCCCTCCTAAACACAAGTTACTGGGAAGATGTAGATTGTCACAGGGAACCAAGAGTTAACTGGTGAACAGTTACAGTGCAAGTGTACATGGTGTACGTTTATCTCTAAGTAGAGGCCCGTCTTAAGGTCAAGTATTCCCCCATAGCAGCCTGAGCCTTGTCCCAGGGCATTGATGAAAATAGCACAAAGTAAAAGAACCCCATGTATGAGAAGACTGACCCTGTTATAGGTGCCTAAGATAGCCCAGAAGAACCCACCCCGTGGTAGGCCTCTCATGTGCCCCCTGCTTCGTGCCCAACAAGGAGGGAAGCATGGAGGATGGGATGATCACTCTGACCTGCCCATAGGCTCAGTTCTTACATGTGTCCTTGCTACAATGCACAGTAGCCACCGCTAGAATGTGAAGACCTGTTGCACTACTGCAAGAATTTTATTAAAATTAGCTGACTTCATTGGGTAACCAGTGCTATGCATGCTGTGTTATGGCACTTCAGCAGCTGAAACAGCACCTAGGTCCCAAAGCCTGATAAAGCCTGAGCTGTGATCCTTGGGCAGGCCATACACAGTTCAAATCTTGGCCAGTTCAGCAAGAACCGGCCAATATTTGAACCATGTATGGGCAGGCTAAATGTACCAAAACAATCAACTTGGGTACAACCAGCATGCTGGATTTTAACTGCGATTATCGCTAGTGGCTGCTATAGCACTAGAAATAATCACTGTCTTCTCCTGGCAGGAACGGATTCCCCCATCCCTCCACCAGGAGAAGACAATGACCTGCCAGGAGGGATTCCCGCATTAACACTGTCGTCGTTGATGGGGCAATCAAGCTAATTTGTTTTTCCTGAAACCCCTGGTTGCAGGAAAGAAATTTGCTCCATGTATGGCCGGCCTTACTGTCTGAGAGAAGTCCAGAAGCCATTTCTAGCCATCAGTCAGGCCCAAGCTTTATTTGGGACTGAAAGGTTTTTTCCAGGATCTCTAAATTAAACAAATTAAAATAAAGGTTTGCCACTTATCTTGTGAATACATCTGACCATCAGTGATTTTAACATATCTCATGTTTATTGTTACTGCTTAGGCCTTTGTGATATCATTCACCTCTGACTTCATTCCACGCCTCGTGTACCTGTATATGTACAGTCCAGATGGCACCATGCATGGCTTTCTGAACAACACTCTTGCCTACTTTAATGTCAGTGACTTTAAACCTGGCACTGCGCCCAACATTGAGCAGGAGCTGGAATACTCAGTGGAAATATGCAGGTAGAGACTATGAGTTTTGCATAGGTGCTCCCTTCCTAAATTGGCTGCTAGTCTTGTAAATAAAGTAAGTCAATTTATTATTTTTTTCTCTAGATACAAAGATTACAGGGAGCCTCCATGGTCTGAGGATAAATATGATATTACAAAGGAATTCTGGGCTGTTCTGGCTGCAAGATTGGCATTTGTCATTGTTTTCCAGGTATAAGTTTTTCATAAAGTTTTTATGTTGACCAATGGATTCTACTTTAATGTATTATGAATATCTATACTTTCTAATAACTGCATTACCTTTTTTGTTAACGTTCAAACTAAATTTGATCTATAAATTTTAGGCTCAGTTCTCGAAGATATAATGACCATATTTTCGGCAATGAGGTCTGAAGTTCACGTTCTCATTGCCGAAAATAATCACCGTAAAGAACAAATGTGTTATAACTTATTAGACTGAACTTCCTCCCCCTTTTTCTTTGAATGGGGTAAAATGCACGATGTGCCTTTGGCAAGGTAAGTAGTATATTTGCCTAATGAGTGACAGCTGTGTAAAACCAAAAATAACGAGCATAATATGAAAGAAGAATTCCAGCTGTTGTACAGTAAAAGTACCCACCCCATTAAGCCCAAGGTCTTTTTTGTAATTTTATTTTTTATATATATTAAAAAAACTGTACTTCCCCTTTGCCTGCAGTCTTTTTGCTGGTCTTCTTATGTCATAGATCCTCCCTCTTTGTCAGTGGGTTCAGGCAAACATTCCTCCTGTACTGATTGGCGCTCACATAATGACCTGTGAGTGCATCTCACTCCTAAAGTACTGTGAGCCAAGGCTATGTGATGATGATATACCCCCAGAGAATGTGCCAACGAGAGGCTGGGCTCATAAAAAATGGGCAGGCTGATGCAACTGCTATGCCCAAAGAGGACTCACATTGCTGGACTAAGAACAGTGCTGGTTCATGGACAGGATGAGTAAAGTTTTTGGGCACTTTTTTTTTTTTTTTTTTTTATATATATATGTGAAGGAAACCCAAAAATGAATAAAAATGCATTCTTGAAATTTTAACTTCATCCCTTAGCAATTAATTTTTCTACTTGTAGCACCCTATAGCTAAGTGTGCTTGGTGTAGATAGTTTGTTTTTTTGTAGTGTAGGTGAATTTGGCCTGCCTAAGAGCCAGGCCTGGGTTGAATCTAGGTCAGGGTTGAGTGACTCAGGGAGGCTGGATAACTCCTCAAGCAGCACCACTGGTACCTCCCCCTACTTGCTGGAACCTTGGAGAAGCTTCCAAAAGAAATGGTGGGAGGTTAGGAGGAGCTGCTTAGAGTATTGAGGGCCCCAGCCAATCCCCATAAAGTGTGCTACCAGGGGGCGGGCACCTCTTAAATATTCTGGGGTCATGCCAGCAGGGGCAGAAGATGGAGATGGGGTGCTAAGGAGGCTGTTGGTGGCCCTTGAGGGTGCCCCCTAGTCTGGGGGAGTGACCTCATGCCTGGGGCTTGTGACCCCGTGCCTGGGGCTCTGGTGCTGGAGGGATCCTCTACAACTTAGAGGAGTCCTGTCCTGGATGCACAGGAGCAGGTGTGAGGACAGCGGGAGAGAGTCAGCACGTCCAGGAAACAGCCCGGTGGCTGGTGAGTGTGCAGACTGGGAGGACTGTTGTGAAGAAGTAGCCAGGTGGGCTAGTGAAAGGGGCAGCTGCAGCCAGGCAGGCTGGCAGTGCCTGAAGAGGTGGTGCTGGGATCAGTAGCCATAGGGGTTTAAGTTGGACACTTTACTTTGCTATACAATACAATAAAGGGCTTTTGCTTCAAAATCTGACTGTTGCCTTTTTGTCAGGTTAACTATCAGTGTGCCAGCTAGGATTTCTGCAAGCAAGTGTGCTGAACGAAGCAGAGGAGTGTACATAAAATGTATATAGGAAAGTTGTCCCAAAAGTTCTAAAGAAGAGTGGACATCCCACAATACCCTCTACTCCCTATCCAAGTTGTATCCCCTCAATAAAAATACAAAACAAGCACTGAACTGTATTCTGACTCTGGGAGCCTGTGAAATTTGGTGTGCCTGGCTGTGCAGGGTGGGGGAACCCATTTCACCAGCGGATCCTACGTATGGTGCGCTACATACTAAATGTCTATTTAATATAAACCATATAGAGAGATTAATTAGACTAATCTTGATAAAGACTGTGAAGTCCCAGGAAAGCTGAAGCCATTGAAATTTTTTTTTTTAAATTACAGTAAAAAGGCCTGGGCATTAATAAACAGCCTTATTTAGAATTTTCAGTCTTCCATTAAGCTGAACACTTGTAGGACATCGCTGGGAAAAACGTTTATTTTTATACCTTGATGGTATGTGCTAAACACTTCTTCTTTCCATGTCTCATCATCTCCCAATTTTCTGTTTCAGAACTTAGTCATGTTCATGAGCGACTTTGTAGACTGGATCATCCCAGACATTCCCAAAGACATCAGTGAGCAGATTCACAGGGAGAAAGTCCTAATGGTTGAGGTGTTTTTGAAAGAAGAGCAAGGTAAATTACAAATGCTAGAAACATGGAAAGAACAATGTGACCGGAAGAAAGAAGATAACTGTAACAATCAAAGCCCTAAGTTTTCCCGCAGTAACCGAGGGAGCACGGGATCTGCTTATTCTCATCGTGTGGATGTGTAAGAGGAAAAGCTGTTCGAAGGACACGGTGTTTGGGCAGTCATTCCACTGACAGAAATGTCATCAAGAGATGTGACTTTAGAGCCTCTGGAGAGCTCGTCTTTGTAGCCTGTGCTGGCTTCCATGTTCTGTGGACAGAGGACCACGTTTTCAGATATAGAGCGAGAGGGGAAACTCCTGTTTGGTGACTTGGATAATGCCGCTGCCATCTGCATGTTCTGTAGTAGCAATAAAATATAATTCATCTTTATTAGATATCTCGTGCCTTCTGTTGGACAGTTTGAAACTTTTTTTTTTCTTTTTAAAGAAGCTACACCCTGTGACTTTTTGGGAAATCCTGCAAAACACCTAAAGCAATAATATCAAACTGCAACAAGGCCGCAAAGTTTAGCTATGGACTAGATGACTAGAGGCATGATTTCATGGATCTTTGAGCAATGATGGACAGCTATGTGCTGACATTCCTAATGCACAATTTCACACGGAGCTTCCTACGCTTGGCATCTTCCTTTAACAGCCAATCCCGTATCTGCAGGGTCTTTTTTTTATATAATGTTTTTTTCAGCTTCTAAACTACTCTGCCCCCCGACTCTATGAACATTGACACTTTCTAAACTCAGCTCAGCTGCAGAATTTCCTCAAGCACTAAAGGGTTAAACTTGCAGATGAAATATTTTTTTAGACACTACTATGCAATGTAAAGATGCCCTTTTCTTTATACAAACCTTTTATACCTATTTATTGATTCAGAGTTTATAGTGAAGCCGATCAATTTCTATTTTTGGCTAGAATCCTGAGGAACAAACGTCCAAATTCTGTCTCGACGTGTTAAGAATTGTGGGTCGCCTTTCTGCTTGGTTTCCTGGGTTAAATTTCAGAAGTAATAGTAACTAAAATGTTCAAACTTCTATTCTATTTTATGATGATTTTTTTTTGTAATTTATGGTGATTTTAACTGTGTATCCCAGATGTTACACGACCGGACTTGATTGAGCTGACTCTCTTGTGGGTCAGTTGCTGTCACAATGAAATTAGCGGGAACTCCTACATTATACTTCTGTAACATAAATGTGTCTTACCAAAAACGAAGAGCTGGAGCAGTTCAAGGGTTTGCCTGCCAGGAATGTCATGCTATTTTGAGGTGTGGGGATGCTGACTGTATAGCTGGCTGTACAGAGTCTGATGCAACACACGTATTTTTATCCTTTTGCACACATCTAGTCTCCTGATGCTTCGAGTGGGAATTTTGGGTGCACATCAAACAATTGAACGGACAGAAAACAGGACACATTTCAAACTGTGTTCATCACTCTGCGGTGTTTTATGTCTCGCCAGAGTTTGGGGATTACCTTGTGTGGGGAAAGTCTACCAAAGCTGAAAAAATAATGAATGACTGTGGGGATTGAACGGGCAATGCCACAAAGTGGATATTTGTGAAGTGACAGATGAATTTATTGTCTAAATATCTTGTGTCCCCATGCCATGGGTCGCTGGTTTTAACTCTGGTCTGTACATCTTTGAGACCTCTTGGCTGGTCTACTTTTGGCTAAACAAAGTGTCATAGAAGTTTGTAAGGAACATCTGACATCCAGCCAGAAAAATACAGAGAGCAAAGTGGCTAGGCTGTGGCAATAAACTAGCAGATTGTAGGTAAATGTTTGTACATTGCACTTTCTTCCTCGTGTTCCAGAAATATCCACCTACTAAAGGGTTCCCTTAAAGTGTAAGTCCAGCAAAAACTTTTATTACCAGTTTTGGAGAGAGTGGGGAAAATCTGGGGCTCCATTAGAGAGATTTCACTGGACAGGAAGTGAGGGAAAATCACAAAGTCAGCACTAGATAGATATATTTATGTATGTATGTCTATGTGTGCTGTCACTTCCTGTCTGGTCAAACCGTTTTTACTTGGACGTAAAGAAGGGGAAATCTCTGTAATGGAGCCTTGGGGTTCTAATTATTCTCCACTCTATCCAAAGTGAAGAAAGATTTGAATGGACTTGCGCTTTAAAATATAGTATATGTAGTGATTCACTGACACAAATTGCACAGTTTTGAAAGGGATGTATCAATTCTCTGTGCATATTTCAACAGCAATATTAGGTGCATTTTCCCCTATAGCATCCTCTTAAGAATTCACTTTATGACATTTACCAAGAGCCAGTTTCTGAATCTAGCTATGATTCATTCATGACAGATGGCCTATGACTTTCAAATGCCTTGGATGTAAACCAATGCTATATCAATATATCTTCCAGTACACATACAGTGAAAGTAAATCTTTCTTAGGAATATCGACAGGACACTCCCTTCATTTTCAGGCCATGATAAATTGGATTGGCTAGCTTTTTTATTCTAGAACGCACTAAGCCATTGACACTCACACCTTTCGTTGACAGTTAAAGAATGACATTCCTGTATATCTAAGTAAGCGCAGCCCATGTACATCCGTAACTGCAGTAATCGAGAGATTAACATGCAATGAGCATGAGTGTAACCGACATCTGACAATTTCTGTGTAAGTAAATGACACATTATTCAAGTTCCCTCAATTTTGTGTTTTCTTTTTTTTAAGAAAAGATGTAAATCTCTATAAATCTATTCTAGATTATGTTGGAAATATATTCATAATAAATTCTAATATGCAATCCTAGAGCTTTTTTTTTTCTTTAACAAATGATCATTACATGGTCGCCATATGCTGAGAACAAGAGTGAAATCAATATGAATAAAATACAGTATAGCTTTATGTCTGGTCAGGTTTGTGTTGGCTGTGCTACTGTGCACAATCTCCACGCAGAGCGGCTCGCAGCAGGGGGTTCGTGCGTCCCTGTTCACCATTTTTGGCTGAAATTGGACCTCAAATAGACCAGAAGATGCACAGGACTCCTGTGCAATTCGCTCCGCCATCCCGGACCTGTGTGAACCGGCTCCATTGGGAGCTGGTCACAGGCCCCTGACATGCAAATTGGATGCAGGGAAAGCTGCATCCAATTTGCAATAGTGTGAACCCAGCCTGACCTACAAGAAATGTTTGATTTGTCTGCTCTGTGAGGTATATAGGGTGCATACATCATTGCAATGTATGTTACCATATATTTTACATACTTCTGTATAAAGGATAAGTTAACCTTTTTGAACATGTTACGTGTTACACCCATATTTGTTCAGAATCTGCATGCTCTTCCCCTGATCCCTTCCCTCCCTGTGACAGCAGGCCGGGGATCTTCTCCCTGCACCCGCTGTCACAATTAAAAAAAGAAAGCTGCTGTGCAGGGCTCCACCCACACTGCCACGTTATTCATTCAGACTTTTGTAAATTAACTACAACTACCATCAGCCTTTGCAGGTGACGGCTTGTAGTTCTCCATGAACTACCAGGGCACTGATGAGCGCTCTAGGTAGTTCATTGAGCTTCCTATTATTCAGTAACTGGCTGCCAGTACAAGGTAAAGGCAGACAGCTACACTGAGAGTCTGCAGGAGCCTGGCATTACACCCATCTGCTGATTGTGGGTGCAATACTTTACAAAAGAAAGAAATCCTGGACGGCCGCACACCAATTGAGGCATCTTTATTGATAATAGTAAAATAAAATCCAAATGCAGTCACTTCATGTGAAAGGAAAAACGGCTAACGCGTTTCACTTCAAACTGTGGCGCTTAGTCATAGCTATGACTAAGCTATGCCTGTGCTATGACTAAGCGCCACAGTTTTCCATGAAAGCTAATGCGTTAGCTGTTTTTCCTGTTTTTCCTGTTTTTCCTTTCACATGAAGTGACTGCGTTTGGATTTTATTTTACTATTATCAATAAAGATGCTTCAACTGGTGTGCGGCCGTCCAGGATTTCTTTCTTTCCTCAAGCTTGTGCAGAGCCAGCACCTGTAAATCCCATCAGGGCGGGTATTCCGGCATAGATTTGAAGGGCTGGAGCGGCATTTTTTGCTTCATGCAATGCTTTACAGGCTCCTAGAAACAAATAAAAAATTCATTTATTTTTTTTACCTGCAAAAAAATGTGCATTTATTATTTATAAAGGTGAACTTTTCCTTTAAACATCAAACATGACTGGGAAGTAGAAACCAGCCTGGCTAGCCATTGTCCAGATCCCACTACACGCCATAGTTGGGCTTAAAAAAAGGCAGCCCGTGAAACATTCAGAAGTGTTTTATTGTAAAACACGATGGAGATCGCATAGCAACTGAACTCCGGGCAAAACGCACAGTTGAAATACTTAGGCTGCATGTAAATTTGTTTTATACCTAGAAGGAATTTTGTAGCTTTGTTCAAACAGGCTTTTGATCCAGGTGCCATGCAGGTGAGCAGTACAGCATTTCGCAGACCCCAGCTTAGCAAGTGACCAGACAATGAAAGAACCATCACCTATAGAATCATCCCTGAGCTCTCCCCTCTTATAAGCATGCTCCTGGCATAATTTTGCAAAGCAGTAGAGCCCTGATTGGCTCTCGTTGCCCTTCCTTTTTTCCCCAATTACAGAGGATTGGTACTTAACAGATTGAAATGTATATTTATTTTTATAAAGTGCATGGTAAAGGCAACATTTTTTTTTTTTTTTTTTTTTTTTTTCTGAGTGGTGAAGTGTCCCTGCTGGGGAGATTCATCCTCTTTGTCCTTTTGAACACTGGCACAGAGATAGAAAGCTGGTAAACCTTCCAATGCAGAAACCTATTCTAGTGCCAATTGTCTGAGATGGGGAAACCCCTCACTTTACAGACCTTTCTTCTCACTTACTGTTGCATCTCCAGGGCAGGATGTGAAGGAAGATCTCCCTATCAGGAGCACAGACAGTAAATCTTTATCTAGCAGGGTTTTTAACCACTGCCTACTCTATCCATACACTACAAATCTATACACTAAAACAAAAATGTTTTGGCTTTGCATACACCTTAACTACAAAACTGGATTACATACATTGGCTTGCACAGCCTATTGTATTAGGGTGTGCACCCCAGAGCACAAACACACATGCGTGTAAATCAGCAGAGCCGTGGAAGGTGTGAGCAGAGATTGGTGCCAATAGGGCAGTGGACGGTGTCAGTAGTTTTTATTTTTTGTATTTTTTACAATTTTTTATTTTTATAATTCTTTTTTACAAAATGTATTTTATCTTTTTTTTTTTTTTTTTTTTTTTTACAATTTTTAAGGAGACCCGTTGAGGGGGTTTTGGTGAAATATCAAGGGTCTAAACAGACCCCTGATGTCTCGCAAAC
The DNA here is from genome assembly GCF_042186555.1 of Aquarana catesbeiana. Classification (NCBI taxonomy): domain Eukaryota; kingdom Metazoa; phylum Chordata; class Amphibia; order Anura; family Ranidae; genus Aquarana; species Aquarana catesbeiana. Next base: position 44,050,050 of record NC_133334.1, on the reverse strand, counting down.
AAAACATAGTTTACTATGCTTCAGTTAAGAATGAACACAGGAACAGTACAGATCACTCACTGTGTTCATTCAGAAAAGGAAGGGGTAAATGAAATATTTACCGGCCCCTTCCCCCACTCTCCATCTCCTGGAGCAGCTGGTGGGATAGGAGAGAAGCTGGCAGCACTGCAGGGGGAGACAGGGTGTGCCAGGAAGCGGGGAGAATCAGCGCCACGTGGGGTGATTAGGGTGTGCCCAGGCACGCCTATGATTACACATTTATATCTGCCCAGGAATCTGCATTAAAGTATAGCTAAACTACAAGTCACTGTATCTCATTAGAGGCATGCATAGATGGAAAGTATCTATTAGCCAAGACGAACTGAATTTCTAAACAATGTTCTTGAAGCAAGATGAGCTTATTGTGTGAATGGTATAAAGCACACTGAAAAGGTACAAAGGTACGCAGTACAGCAAACCAGTCAGAATTTAGCCTACTGTAGTCATGTAAGTATTGAGTATTACTCTGCCAATCCGAACAAGACCATATTAGTTGCTATTGTTTTGTCTGACCCAAATAAGACCCTGAGCTTGATTTACTAAAGGCAAATCCACTCTGCATTACAAGTGTACTTTCATTCACTTTCAAGTGCGCTTACAGTGCACTTATAGTGCAAAGTGGATTTGCCTTTAGTAAATAACCCCCTATGTTAGTTGTTATTATTTCTATCGACAATCATACTATACTATGCTGTGCTGTGATATGTGGATTGCAGATTATTATCCATCGCTAACCTGTCTTGCAGTGCCAGCATGCATTCCTCACAACTGTTCCCAATGAGGGACAGTTCTTTAAAATCGGGGACAAAGTCTGTCCCTCTTTCCCCCTCATTTGTCCGTCATTTTGGTCTGATCCATATAGTTGTATATAAAATGCACTTTTTATCTTTCAAAAAGTGTTTCCTAGTGCTAAACCTTTCATCCAATTACTAAATTGCTACATTTGTAAATTTCAAAAGCCAATTTAAAGAAATGGTAGAGGTAAAAAAAAATGTTGTTGTAGAATTCACCTTTTAAAGGGGCGTGGCAGGGTGGGGTCCTATGCTTACAAACTTTTGCAAATAGGTGTTCCTGTTCTAGTTACCTAACAAACAATGCTGATCTACAATGAAATGACTGTAAGCAAGTGCAGATTACAACATGCTCTCTTCTCTCTACCTAGAGAGTAAAATGATTAGAAAGAAGATAAGCTGTAGGGTGATCTATGTTGTACAACAGTTTACAATACAGGGTCCAGCTTTGCAAACAAAGTTTTGGCAGAACAGGCTGGCCACATTAATGTCTTCAGTGTTACAAGTCTACCCTGACATGAACCAGATTTGCTGTTAAGTCTCCTAAAAAAAAAAAATAAGAGAATTCTTACTTAGATGAGATATAGTTTAAAAAAAAAAGTGATAATTTACACAAAGGTCTTCTTCCTAGCCGATGAGCTTTCTGAAGTTTTATGTGGTGCCGCTGTGCTCTGGGGAGGGTTATGCCAACATAACTGGATGTAATGCCATAAGGCAAACAGGAACTTGCAACGTTAACTAGCCCATAAAAGCCAGCTACAATTTACTTCGTTTATGTCAAGGCAAAATAAAAGGACACATGACCGTAATACATGCAAATTTCCTTGTGTTTTATCTTTTTTAAACACACTGAAAGTACAGAACATCTGCTGATGTGCCAGAAATATATTGTTCTCCTACCGTCCTCTGTGACAATACACTTGTGTTTTGAGCTCTGAATTCATAAGCATGTGGTGTCAGCCCTGCCTACTACATTTTTGATGGATTATAAAAAAAATGCAGACCTCTCCTCATCTCCATAACCCCTCCCTGTGCACAAGAAATAATCAGCTTCCAAGATTTGTGGCAGAATCGACAGATCTTTTTTCGGAACTTCTTGAACAGATATAACTAATGGTTTTAAATTGCATTATTATTAGATCAAAAGGGAGCAAATAAGAGAAATTTGTTGTTAGGCTCTAATTACCTTTTAGAAGAACAGACTGAAATCTAGTTGCTATGACATCATAGTTTCTTGCACTGCTTAGTAAACAAAAGTGGATGTGTATCACTGTTGGTAATGGGCAGCACAATGGGTAGCAGCCTTTACTTGAAGTATCGGGGTACCTACTAGAGCCTTCTAGAACCTACAGTAGGCTCTGAAGAAAAAGGCCAGGCCTTTGAAACGCGTCAGCCTGAGGGGGTCTTATCCAGGACCACCCACCCCTAGGTTCGGTGATTCAAGCAACTGATGAGAGATTGCCATTCATGTGGCCTGATGAGTGTGTGTTTGTTTTTTGTTTTTTCAAATTCTTTATTTAAATTATCCAGCATACACAGAACAGCAAATCTTTTTAGTCAGATACATGGATAGAGTGATCTTAAAGAAATCCAGTACAAACTGGATGAACAACATCAGTTATAATTAGTATAAGTGCATGGGCGGCCATGCTTGAACGCCCAGTAATCAAAATCTACAGAACTTGAACTGTTAAAGGAGGTATCAACACTCTTATTTTGAATAAGCATTGCCACAATGAATGCAGGAATAAGGCAGTTTTTAATAACACCAGTGAGGTGAAAAGATAAGAGCTAGAAAGTGTAGGAGAGGGAGAGAGTACAGTGGGGGGAGGGGGAGGAGAAAGGAGGTGGGGGGAAGCAGGGCAAGTGTAGTTGCCGGCAAGGGGTTGGAGGACCTTGAAAACATTATAATGCCATGTTTTAGTACCCTCAGGATGCAAAGAGGGCCTTTCCTTCCTCCGAGAATGTGAATATGTTCCAATGGACCCAGGTTGTGGAGTAAGTTTCATGCCTGTTATGGGCCGAGAGTAACAGGTCTTCCATCTTGTTCACCTCCTCAATTCTTGAGAGCCAGAGCGAGACAGAGGGGGGCCTTAAGTCTCTCCAGGGCAGCGCAATGCACGATCTGGCAGCAATGAGTGTGTTTTTAACTTTGTGAGTAGACATCCTTATGATTTTATTCATATTTTTAAATAAATCTGTTGGATAATGCACTAGGCCAGTGCGCCCTCTTTTCTTTTTCTATTCTCACAGTACTGTCAGGAAGACCCCAGTCCTAGAGGGCAGCAAGGCATCTATGAGATTATCCATGGTTTGACCAGGCACTTGTGACACTACACAGTCAGCTGACTCTAGCACAGGAGTGTGTTGTTCATTTTTGATGGGTTTAATCATACGTAGGATTTTTATATTCTCCCACAAACCAAAAATGGTAGACAAAATGGCATGTGAAAAAACTGTCCCTAATTTTTCGAGGTATTTACAAAGCACTGAAAAGCTTTTTTTTTTATTATTATTAAATAGCTTTGAATAGTTTTCTTGGCTTTTTCAGTGTTTTTTCATCGTGTGTGTGTGTGTGTGTGCATGTGTGTGTATATGTGTGATATATATCATGTCTCCTCATTCCATATCTGCTAAGAAATGGGGTCAGAGGGAGCAATGCCTGAGCTGCAAACATACAGCTATGAGGCTGTAGGCACTTACATCTTAGGAAATGCTCTGCTCTTTTCAAGAGAAATTTCACACAAAGATTTTTCCAGGTAAGGCGCAATTAATGTTTCCAGATGTTTCCTAAAACCTTGCCAATCACTTTTTGAGTTTGGTCTTCATGCACGCAAACTTCTTGTGTTTTGGGCATTTGTCCCTGGGTGCATTCTACCCTAAACTATAGTATCACTTGGTGCACCGTCCAGCCACAGCAGCTTTCTGCCTCTCGTAGTTTTACAGGCTGCCGGTAGCAGGGTTGGATGGTGCGGCTGTGCCTTTCGCCTGCACAAAAATGCTGGAATCTCATGCACAAGGGGTTAAATATCCAATTTGCATGAGAACTTAACTGTTACAAAATACTGCCTTTAGGGCTGCCACATTAATGACTTGACATCCAGTCACAAGCCAACACTGCACCAGTACAGGGAAAGGCTACGGTAGATACTGGGGACTATCACTCTTAAATGGCCCATAGTAAAATAACAAATGGGGTACATTTACTACAACAGAGAATTACAGGAAAGAATGCAGAAGTAGCAGCAGTGATCACAGGTAGTTTTAACCTCTTTTTGGTGATATCTGTCTTCTGGAGTATCTCTTTACTAATTGCACACTGCTTTACAGCTGTGCCTGTTTTTGCTCCTAAAATGTATGACGTGATGGTTTATATCCTCTTGCCAACTCGCCGCCCTAAATATATACTGCGGACAGGCGCCATGAACAGACACCGTAACGTACCTGTACATTGCGGCTTCCTTCTGGGTACAGGGTGTGCGCACCCCTATCCGCCGGCTCAGCTGTGACTGAACACAACAGGAGTCTGTCGGCAGATCCCGGCCAATGATTCGTGGCCGGGACCTGCTGATCGGCTGTGACAATCAGTACAGAGGGAACAATCTCGTTTTTTTTTTATCCCCGCAAAGCAGGGATAATAAAAAAAAGATCTTTAGTAAAAATGGGCACACGTTACACATTGTTAGGCATGCATTTATCCCCTTGATTACCCTAGATTTTTACCCTTTCCCAGCCAGTGTCAATAGTACAGTGACATTGTATAGTATTTCAGTATTTGTGTCACTGGTGATGTCAGTTGCAGTTAGTGTTAAATTGTTCGACGCACCATCACAGCCCCACTATAAGTCGCTGATCACCGCCATTACTATTATAAAGGAAAAATAAATAAAAATTCCAGTATATATACCATCATTTGTAGATGCTATAACTTTCACACAAACCAATTATTATACACTTATTGGGTGTTTGTTTTTTTTTGTTTTTTTTTTTGTACCAAAGGCATGTAGCAGAATACATTTTGGTGTAAACTTTTGGAGAAACTCGATTTTTCTTTTTTTTTTTTTTTTTTTTTTTTCATTTTGTATTGGATATGTTTTATAGCAAAAAGTAAAAAAATGTTTTTTTTTTTTAATTTTTTATCTTTTCTCATTTATATAATAAAAAAAAAATTGAAAACCCAGTGGTGATCAAATACCACCAAAAGAAAGCTCTATTTTGTGTGCAAAATATGATATACATTTTATTTGGGTACAGCATTACATGACCGTGCAATTACCAAATATAAAATAGCGCAGTGCCGAATAGCAAAATATGGTCTGGTCATGAAGGGGGTAAAATCTTCCAGATATATGGATCACTTATTTTGCTGTGCTGGTTATAAATTGTGGCTCAGGATCATTTGCTACTTTTCAAACTTTCCCATACTGTATAGTTTATAGAAACCCTTCCAAATTCTTCATGTCAAAGCTTAGAGAGCAACTAAAAACTTCTAGGAATCTGTAAATTCTCGGTCTAGGCTGCAATGTTTCACTTAATAGGAATGATAGCCCCGGTAATGTCACTCATCACTAGCACAGATTTACTTCTCTCTGGTACACAGTGCCCAAGTGACTCAAGTGAATCCTGGCCGGCTGCCCTATGCCTTGGTGCCAGCTTCACATAGACTTATTTCTATGTGCTGCTGAGTGCCGTCATTAGGTCTTTATGTAATGGGTGAGAGTAATGAATTAACAAGAAGCTGACCTTCGCCTGCAAGCATTCGTATTCGTGTTATTGCAGAGATGTCACCGGCGTGACTCTGTATTTAAAGTATAGGTAGTTATTTTTGGGTACTGGAAGATGCAGCATTTTCCATGTGTTCCGAACAGTTGTGTATACAGCATCTGTGATCCACTGGTGACATAAAGCAGGATGAAAAGGTATTTCCTGTGTCAAATATAGAACTACACCCTAAACAGTCCTTCTGTGGAATGAATTGAAAACATGAAATAATGACTCACTGTGGAGGGAACACGTCAGGAGATGGGTGGTGGTTGGTCTATAAAAACACCTCTTTGTGCTGGCATCTCTGCAAGAATCATGCTCTCTATACCTACTGTGTGTTCCATGTGGTGGGTGGATCTGAATTCTCCTTCCAGCGCTAATCCAACAAATGCTAAACCAAATTTCATAAGGATCTATGATAAGTACGCCCTGCATTTAGTTGAAAGACCATTTTAAGAGATTGTATTGGGGTTGGTTTGCTAAATCTGGTGCATCTGTGCATGGACCCAATCAGATTCTAACTTCAGCTTATTCAATTAAATTGGTAAACCCGTAACCTCCCTGGTGGTATGATTATGTCAGATTTTTGCGTCTCAAAGCGGTACAATTGTTTTGCATAGAAATTTGGCGTTTTATATTGTAGGGCTGTAATTCTTAGCAATAACACACCTAAATCTGCTCCAACAAGAGTCTAGTAGATATCCCCGGTATGATAAAGTTTGAAAAACAAAATCATAAATTTTAATACAATAATAAATAATTATAAAAAAAAAAAATAATAATAAAATGAATTTCCCCACGATTCACTATCGCTCAATTCTACAAGTGTTATAATTTACTATCGCTGTTTTCTAGCTGGTCTCAAACCACTTTTGAGGTAAAGAGACACTTTTTAGCTGCTATGGACATTCTCAAGTTTCCAGGAAGAAAGAACAGTATATATAATATAAAACTGCATGCAGGGCATTGGACAAAGCACTAGGGACAAAAGGGATGTGAAATGATTTCATACAGTAATGTAATCTGTACGATTACAGTGTACTGTATGTGTTATGAATTTTCTATTTTTTTATTTGCCGACGGGCTCCGCCCCTATGCGTTGCGACACTCACAGGGAATGGAGCCTGGCACACAGAGGCATCGGGCGGAGGACAGAGCCCGCAGACACAGCGGGGGGACATCACAGGATCATGTGGACAAGGTAAGTAACCTGCACCAGTATCCTGCAATGCAATCCCGAGTGTGGCTCGGGGTTACCTCTAATGGTACTGAAATTTAACCCAGAGCCACACTCGGGGAAACCGCCAGGGAGGTTAATGTCACGAATGGGCCACTGCAATCATATGCAATCGCTAAACATTTTTCTATGCCCCACATGGCCGCTATCCCCCTGTGTTAGCAAGCACAGGCCGGCCGATGTGCATTCTCCTCTAGCTACTGCATATGCCTGTGTCACAAGAAGGGGATGTGGGAGGTGGGACTGAATGGGGGCAGATCAATGCTGGCTGGTGAGAATAGGGACCGACAACGGCACACGGAAGTGTTAGTGAGCAGACACATTTGGCTGCACAAATCAGCCATGGTCAGTCTGAGAGAGGAGGGCTTGAAATCAAAGGAAGTTTATAATTGTTGCCTGGAAGCCCACCTTAAACTTTGACAAAATAACCTGGAAGCTGATTGGTTTCTATGCAAGGCTGCACCAGATTTTGCACTCTTTCAGTAAATCAACCCCGTAGTGTGACAGAAGGACAAATAAGGTTACTGGTTGTACCCAGGATGGGAGCTATATTTGTTCCAGACTTTTTTTTAAGCTGAACTCCATATTTCCTTTCACTTTAACCCCTTCCTGCCCCTGTCCTTAAGTGCTTGTAGATGCCAGGAGGCGGAGGTAGACATTTGGGTCATGTGATCGCTGTAATTGGCAGTCACCACAGTCACATGATCGGAAAGTCCCCGATCACAAGTATGCATCGGGAGCTTTCCGATCCCCTCTGGCGACTGTGCTGCGTGCGTACAGGGCATGAGCTCTCAGCACAGAGAAGTGTTTACACTTCTGCGGCTGAATACGTACCTCACAACTTTTTGAGATGGGATTGAGGGACACCTATTAGCAAATGTATGTAGGCATAGGACACATCTCCTTTAAAGGAGAATTGTACAAAAAAATTATTAGTTAAACCCACAAGTGCTTTATTTTTACCACTACTATTCCTTTATATTGGCTTTTGAAGTTTACAAATGCAGCAATTTAGTAATTGGATGAAAGATTTAGCACCGGGAAACACTTTTTGAAAGATAAAAAGTGCATCTTATACACAATTATATAGATCAGACGAAAATGAGGGACAAATGAGGAGGAAAGAGGGACTTTGTTTCAAATCGGGGACAGTCCCTCCAAATCAGGGACAGTTGGGAGGTATGCTGCATATATGCGGCCTCTCGGCGTTAAAGCCCACCCGCTGAGAGGCCACATATATGTGTACAGCTGGTGGGAAGAGATTAAATAGTTTGGGCCACACTAACCCAATTTCCTTTTACTAATTGCTGCAGCCACTGTCAGCACTATATAAACTGACAAATTAGCTACAAAAAGCAAGGATACATCGCACTGTTGCCGGAAAAAAATTGAGTCGGACTGAGCGCTACTCAGATATTCAGAGGAAGCCTCGTGGGTAAGCCAGAACAACTAAGTGCATGTATTATATTTTTATATATATTTGTGTGTATATAATATATAATGTGTAAATATATATACAATACTGTGCAAAAGTTTTTGGCAGGTGTGAAAGAAATGCTGTAAATTAAGAATAACTTTCAGAAGTAGTGTTAATCAGTGTTAATTTCATCAACGAAAATATTTTCGTTATAATTTTGCATGTTTTCAGTGACAAACTAAAATAAAAATTTTAATTAAAGTGGATGTAAACCCAATGTCATCTGTTCTAAACTACTGCCAGAGGGGTTATCTACAAGGATATACATGCCTCCTGCATGTATCTTTACCTGTCAAATGTCTCCCCTCTGTCTGTTATTAGACCTGAAAAACTGCAGATTCTGTGGGCGGGTCTGTTGTCTGGAGCTCGGTGGGTGGAGTCTTGATGTCAGTAGACTCCCCGCCCACCTCTACCCTCCCTTTGTCAATATGCATTTTCTCCTGTGTATTTCTTACACTGAACTTCTGCTATGATCTCTAACATCCAGTGAAAAGACAGGAAAGTAACCACATGACTTCAGAGGTGTGGAACAGCCAATCCTTGCAGAGCTGCTGAAGGAAGGAGTGGGGGTGGGAACTAAAAAATAATGCCTGTGTCTTAGGCTAGTGCACAAGATATGTAAATCACCTGTCACTCACAGCAAGGGGGAGGATTTGACAAAGTTTTATCTCACTGAACAATAAAAGAGGATTGCACTTTGTGGCAAGAATGGGCTCAAATGATAGGAAATCTTATACTCTACATTATGACATCAAAAAAAAATTTCGGGTTTACATCCACTTTAAGTCAATTGAAGAAAACTCTGACAAAAATCTATTCCAATTTTCCTCAACAAACGTAAACCAAACGAAAATGTAAGGGAGGGACGTTTACCCACCTGAGCCTCCACTTTCCTCTGACCTTTGCCTGTCTGTTAAAACCCCCGCCTCCAGACAAACTGTATTGGCTGAGAGAATTTTGTCAAAAATAAACACACAGATCCACGTCCTGTCAGGGAAGAGGAGACAGATCATGTGTTCCTAGTATATAGGAACCCCGATCGGTCATCTCCCCCAGTCAGTCCCCTCCCACCACAGTTAGAATCACTATATTACTAGTTAAAATAAAAGCAATAATAAAAAATGCCAAACACATATCCCCTATTTTGCAGATGCTATAACTTTTGCACAAAACAATCAATATACGCTTATTTTTTTTTTTTACCAAAAATATGTAGAAGAATACTTGGGGAATTAATTGGGGATATTTATTATAGCAAAAAGTAAAAAATATTTTGTTTTTTTCAAAATTGTCGCTCTTTTTTTGTTTATAGCGCAAAAAATAAAAAACGCAGAGGTGATCATATACCACCAAAACAAAGCTCTATTTGTGGGGGGAAAAATGATCAAAATTTCATATAGGTATGGCGTTGTATGACCGCGCAATTGTCATTCAAAATTTTACAGCGCTGAAAGCTGAAAATTGGCCTGTGCAGGAAGGGGGTGAAAATGCCCTGCATTGAAGTGGTTAAATATGACTAAAATGAAAATGCCGTTTAAGTTAAAAGACTACTATAGGGTTGATTTACTAAACGCAAATCCGCTTTGCACTACAAGTGCACTTGGAAGTGCAGTCGCTGTAGATCTGAGGGGAAGATCAAAATAAGGGGAAGCTCTGCTGATGTCTATCATCCAATCATGTAGAAGCAAAAATGCTGTTTTTTTATTTTCCTTGCATGTCCCCCTCAGATCTACAGCGACTGCACTTCCAAATGCACTTGCAGTGCAAAGTGGATTTGCCTTTAGTAAATCAACCCCAATGTCTAAGGCCTCATGCACACTGAACATTATATTAACATTATAAAAACGCCAGTAGCTTTGCAGTGAGTTTTCAACATTTGTGCAATAGCGTTTTTTTTATTTATTTATTTTTTTCAATGTATCAAAAGCGTTAAATGCTGGTGAGCCGTGTTTTTGATCGTTTATCTCCGTTTTTTTTACGTTAGAGTGCTTTTACAGCTGAAAAACTCCTCTCAGAACCCACTAGTTAGGCTGTTATCAATTGTTGTAAAAAAAAAACCAATGTGTGCATGGACACATGGGATAACATTCTGCAGAGTTTATTGACTGTAGAAAAAAAAAACGTTTGAAGCCAAAAACGGCAGTTGTAAAAACGTCCAGTGTGCATGAGGCCTAAAACTCAACAGAAGTTTGATGTAAAAATTAGCACTGGTGTTAATAGTTTATTTTTTATCAGTTAACAAAATGGAAAGTAAACAAACAGAAGAGAAATCCGAATCATATCAGCATTTGGTGTGACCACCCTTTGCCTTCAAAACAGCATCAATTCTTCTAGGTACACTTGCACACAGTTTTTGAAGGAACTCAGCAGGTAGGTTGTTCCAAACATCTTGGAGAACTAACCACAAATCAGGGCTCTGTGGGGGCCAAACCATCATTTCCAGGACTCCTTGTTCTTCTGTACACTGATAGTTCCTAATGATATTGTATATTTGAGGTGGTTGTCGTGCTGCAGAATACATTTGGGGCCAATCACACGCTTCCCTTGTGGTAAGGCATGGTGGAAAAGTATCTGCCTGTATTTTTCAGCATTGGTCCTGACCAAATTTCCAACTCCTTTACAGAAATGCAGCCCCAAACTTGCAAGTAACCTCTACCATGCTTCTCTGTTGCCTGCAGACATTCGTTATTGTACCCTTCTCCAGCCCTCTCCCCAAAAAAATTCCTCCTGCTGCAACCAAATATTCTAAATTTTGATTCATTCCTGAGCAGCTGCCATTTTTCTGTACCCCGTTCCAATGTTTTCATGTTTAGCTTTGTTTCCATGTCGGAGGTATGGCTTTTTGAGTGCAATTCTTCTGCGAAGACCACTTGTGGCCAGACATCTCTGGGTAGATGGGTGTACCTGAGTCATACTTGTTTCTGCCAGTTCTGTGCTGATGGCACTGCTGAACATCTTCTGATGATGAAGGGACGTAAGCATGATGTGTCTTTCATATAATGCATTAGGTTTCCTTGGTGTGTCTATGAACGCAAATGCTGGACTGGGCAAGGTAACCCCCCCGGGAAAGCGCCTCCCATAGGGGGTTATCTGAAGTAAGGAGGAGCCGCGAGAGCCGCCGGGGGGGCCCCAGAAGTCGAGGATCGGGGCCACTCTGTGCAAAACAAGCTGAACAGTGGAGGTAAGTATGATATGTTTGTTATTTTAAAAAAACAAAAAAAACGAACCTTTACAATCACTTTAATGTTGCCTTTCTATCATCTCGAACCAGTCTAACCATTCTCCTCTGACCTCTGACATAAACAAGGCATTTTTGTCCACGCAACTGCCGCTCACTGGATATTTTCTCTTTTTCAGACCATTCTCTGTAAGCCCTAGAGATGGTTGTGCGTGAAAATCCCAGTAGATGAGCAGTTTTTTAATTACTCAGACCAGGTTGTCTGGCACCAACATCCACGCCATGTTCAAAGTCGCTTAAATCCCCTGTCTTCCCCATTCTGATGCTCGGTTTGAACTTCAGCAAGTCGTCTCCACCACGTCTAGATGCTTAAATGCATTGAGTTGCTGCCATGTGATTGGCTGATTAGAAATTTGTGTTACCAAGCAATTGAACAGGTGTACCTAATAAAGTGGCCGGTGAGTGTATATACTGAGCATTGTGATGCATGCTTGTTAACACACACACAGGTGTGAAGGAAGCCTTACAGTATATATATATTGCAAATATTCTGTTAGAAATCGTGTTCATAGATCAGGTATCAACCAATAAATCCTTGATGAAAATGTCTCGTGTGACCTCCTCCAGCCAATTCTGAGCAAATTTTCATAAGCATACACATCCATAGGGATGCACAAGATACGTTGGCATACAATACCTAAAGAAAACCTGTAATTTTAAAGTGTGATAGCTGACTTTGCTACTTTTGGTTTTTAGTTTCAAAGATTGTATTGAAAGATTTTATTATATAAAGCTTTACCTACACAGGGGACTCAATACCTTTCTATAATTCATGAGTGATCGCGGACAGGCCAGCTCTACGCCTCACGTGACCCCCATACGCCCAATCACAGGGCGCCGGACACTGAACATGGTGGCCGGAGCCCGGGGACACAGGAATTTAAAATTAGGAGGAGGCAGCCAGTGACACATACTGGCACCCCCTAAATGTCAGGCCCGGGGCCACGGCATCCCTTGCACCCCCCACGCTACTGTTCTATATACAGCAGTGAAAGCCTGTGGGTTGATGGCTTTTCTATTTGGGTCTATGGAAATTAACCTGTGCAAGTGCTGGATACTACCACAGAAGTGGACAAAGTACTGCTGAACCCAAAGCTTCTGGACCAGGTCACCTGCTAATTAGAAGTTATAGCACTTACCCCCAAAGCGGCCGCAGTTTTCTCAGGTCTCCTGTTCCCAGAGCCCACGACTCCAGTACAATGCTCTCTGACACAGCTGGGCTGAAGAGTGGATATTTATTGCAACAATATAAACAATACTACATTAACCATAGAAATGGAACAGCAATAACCTCTCAAACAAATATGTAAAACAGTAGAAAATAGACCAGAGAATGACCACTAAACCCAAACCCAATAAGAAGGTCCTGTCTAAGGGCAGTGCTAAGATAGTTTGGCAGTCTTTGTCAAACGCTTTCCCTGCTGGCCAGTACTTTGGGGCCCAGATCTGGCATTGGATCACTCAGATAAGTTCCTCTGAATCCGAGTATAGGCGTCTGCACTCTGTCCCAAGCAGACAATACTGTTCCTCTTTAGTAGGGTGCAGTAGGATTTGGCCAGTGGTCTCTCACCAACTCCTGGGGTGACGACATGTCTCCTTCCATTTTTTATTGGCAGTGCAGCAAAGTCAGTGGCAACGGCGTTTTCCCCAATGACCAGACGGCAACATCAGTCAGCAACAGAGGCATTCTCGCATACCAGGAGATGTTCGCTACACCTCTCTGTGATGAAACTTTCTGCTAGAGGTATGCTACACAGTCTGTCCTCCACAATGTCCTCACCACATTTGACCCAGCCCTGGAACAGACCTTCTGTTTCCTCTCCACTGAGCACTAGTGATACTGGGATATGTAGTTCCAATGCTATTCTGAAACAGGCTCAGTCTGTATGGGGACTGCATCCTCCACAAGTCTCAGTTCTTTCCAACAGGCTCTTATCACTCCCAGAGTGCACAGCTGTCCACATCCCTTTCTTGGGTGGTGGGCAGTCCCCTTTCTTCTCTCTCTCCTCTTTCCCACAACTGCTCCTGTACTTGACAGCTTGAGAGGACAGGGAGTGCATGGCAGCAGCAATGATAATAAACCAATCCCTGCTGTTAGACAGAGCAGTGCTGTAGACCCAAGGATACACAGGATAGTAGAAAGGGGTAAAGCTAGAAGGGGGAAACTGGGAGAGCAATGGGGGACAGTTAGGATTAAATAGTGTAAAAGTATAGTTGTCCTTGAAGAAGCTATCACTAGAAGTAACTGGGTATTAACAAATAAACAAACAATACAAAAACAAGTTCCTTCTTTACACCGATCAGCCATAACTTTAACACCACCGAGAGGTAAAATGAATACCATTGATTATGTCATTACAAAGTCATATAAAAGTTGGTAAGCTATATTAGGCAGCAAGTAAACATGTTGTCCCTGAAGCTGATGTGTTAAAAGCAGAAAAAACAGGCACTGAAGTGTGTTGTGTATGGGACTGCATAGCCACAGAGTGGTCAGAGTGCCCATGCTGACTTGTATCCACAGCCAACAGTGTCTGCAATGGGCACGAGAAGGTGGCCCACTTTGAAAAATCATATTTTCTTCTACATCATGTGGATGGCTGGGTTCATTTGTGTCTCTTCCCTGGGGAGGAGATGGCACCAGGATGCAGTATGGGAAGAAGGAAAGCTGAAAGAGGCATTGTGGTGCTTTGGGCAATGTTCTGCTGGGAAACCTTGGGTCCTGTGGATATTACTTTGACACGTACCACCAACATAATCATTCTTGCTGACCAAGTACACTTCTTCCTGGAAACACTATTCTCTGATGGCAGTGGCCTCTTTTAGCATAATAATGCACCAATCAACATTGCAAAAATGGTTCAAGAATAGTTTAAAGAACACAAGAATGAGTTTGGGGGGTTGACTTGACCTACAAACTTCTCCACATCTCAATCTATCGATCTGTAAGATCTGCTGGAAAAATAGGTCTGATCCATGGAGGCCCCAACTTGCAAACTTACTAAACTGGGAGCATCTGCTACAGATGGCTTTAGTACCATCATACCTTCAGAGGTTGGGGCTGTTGTGGTGGCAAAAGGGGGGCCTACTCAATATTGAGTGGGTGGTCATGCGCACGATCACAGCACATTGCTCTGAAGGGACGACATACTCATTACAGTGCAGAGCAAGAGAATATCTCCTAAACGGTACATGTTTAAGAGATATTCCTTTTACATACATGTAAGCTTGATTATGAGCTTACCTGTAGGTACAAATTTAAAAACTGAGTTTACTACCACTTTAAAGCCTAGCTCCACATTGAATGTCCATTCAATCACTTAGCCTTCGGAAGGTTTTACCCCCTTCACGACCAGGCCATTTTTTGCTATTCAGCACTGCGCTACTTTTAACCACTTCAGCTGCAGAAGGTCTACCCCCTGTCATGACCAGGCCACTTTTTGAGATACAACACTGCATTATTTTAACTAACAATTGCGTGACCATGCAACGTTGTACCCAAATAAAATGTATGTCCTTTTTTTCCCACAAATAGAGCTTTCTTTTGGTGGTATTTGATCACCTCTGCGGTTTTTATTTTTTGCGCTATAAACAAAAAAAGGCCGACAATTTTGAAAAAAAAACAATATTTTTTACTTTCTGCTATAAAACATATCCAATAAAAAAATATAAACAATCAAATTTTGTTCATCAATTTTGGCTAATATGTATTCTGCAACATATTTTTGGTAAAAAACAAATCCCAATAAGCGTATATGGATTGGTTTGCGCAAAAGTTATCGCGTCTACAAACTATGGGATATGTTTATGTAATTTTTAATAATTTTTTCTTATCCTAGTAATGGCGGTGATCATCGACATATAGCATGACTGCGACATTGCGGCTGACAAATCGGACACTTTTGACACTTTTTTGGGAACCAGTGACACTAACACAGTGATTAGTACTAAAAATATGCACTGTTACTGTACTAATGGCACTGGCAGGGACGGGGTTAACATCAGGGACGATCAATGGGATAAATGTGTGCCCAAAATGTGCTTACTCTGTTACTGTGTGGGAGGTGCTTGTACTATTGGAAGGCAGAGATCTGTGTTCCTGCTTTGCAGAAACAGAGGATCACCTTCCCTACTGGTGGAATGAAAGTCTGCCTTGTTTACATAGGCAGACCGCTGTTCTGCTTCTGTCCCGAATGATCAGCGGGTCCCGGCAGACTCCTGGCTCCCGTTGTGTCCAAACACAGTGGGAAATGGACGACAGCGGTGCAGGATCGTGATTCTGCACCGGAGAACCCCTCACATTTTTGTAAATATTTTATTATATCTTTTCATGAGACAACACCAAAGACATGACACTTTGCTGCAATGTAAAGTAGTGAGTGTACAGCTTGTATAACAGTGTAAATTTGCTGTCCCCTCAAAAAGCTCAACACACAGCCATTAATGTCTAAACCGATGGCAACAAAAGTGAGTACATCCCTAAGTGAAAATGTCCAAATTGGGCCCAAAGTGTCAATATTTTGTGTGGCCACCCTTATTTTCCAGCACTGCCTTAACCCTCTTGGGCATGGAGTTCACCAGAGCTTCACAGGTTGCCACTGGAGTCCTCTTCCACTCCTCCATGACAACATCACAGAGCTGGTGGATGTTAGAGACCTTGCGCTCCTCCACCTTCTGTTTGAGGATGCCCCACAGATGCTCAATAGGGTTTAGGTCTGGAGACATGCTTGGCCAGTCCATCACCTTTACCCTCAGCTTCTTTAGCAAGGCAGTGGTGGTCTTGGAGGTGTGTTTGGGGTCGTCATTATGTTGGAATACTGCCCTTGTCTTCAGCAAACTGTTTACAGGCTTTCTTGTGCATCATCTTTAGAAGGGGGTTCCTTCTGGGATGACATCCATGCAGACCAATTTGATGCAGTGTATGGCGTATGGTCTGAGCACTGACAGGCTGACCCCCACCCCTTTAACCTCTGCAGCAATGCTGGCAGCACTCATACGTCTATTGCCCAAAGACAACCTCTGGATATGACGCTGAGCACATGCACTGAACTTCTTTGGTCAACCATGGCGAGGCCTGTTCTGAGTAGAACCTGTCCTGTTAAACCGCTGTATGGTCTTGGCCACTGTTCTGCAGCTCAGTTTCAGGGTCTTGGCAATCTTCTTATAGCCTAGGCCATCTTTATGTAGCGCAAGAATTTTTTTTTTTCAGATGCTCAGAGAGTCCTTTGCCATGAGGTGCCATGTTGAACTTCCAGTGACCAGTATGAGAGAGTGAGAGCAATAACACCAAATTTAACACACCTGCTCCCCATTCACACCTGAGACCTTGTAACACTAACGAGGCGCATAACACCGGGGAGGGAAAATGGCTAATTGAGCCTATTTTGGACATTTTCACTCACGTGTGTACTCACTTTTGTTGCCAGCGGTTTAGACATTAACCACTTGCCGACCGCTGCATGTACATATACGTCGACAGAATGGCACGGACAGGCAAAAGGGTGTACAGGTACGTCCATTTTAATTTGCCGTCGTGTGGTCGCGTGCGTGCTGGCGGCACGAGCGCGGCCCTGACGCGAGCTCCGTGAGTGTGATAGCGGGTCCCGTGGACCCAATGTCCACGGGGATACCCGCGATCGTCTCACGGAGAGGAAGAACGGGGAAATGCTGATGTAAACAAGCATTTCCCCGTTCTGCCTAGTGACAGGACACTGATCACAGCTCCCTGTAATCGGGAGCGGTGATCAGTGTCGTGTCACACATACCCCATCCCCCCCACAGTTAGAATCACTCCCTAGGACACACTTAACCCCTGCAGCGCCCCCTTCTGGTTAACCCCTTTACTGCCAGTCACATTTAATCAATGCATTTTTAATTGCACCGATCGCTGTATTAATGTGAATGGTCCCAAAATAGCGGCAAAAGTGTCCGATGTGTCCGCCATAATGTCGCAGTCACGATAAAAATCGCTGATCGCTGCCATTACTAGTAAAAAAATGTATTAATAAAATGCCATAAAACTATCCCCTATTTTGTAGACGCTATAACTTTTGCGCAAACCAATCAATAAACGCTTATTTTGCGATTTTTTTTTTTTTTTTTTTTTTTTTTTTTTTTTTTTTACCAAAAATATGTAGAAGAATACGTATTGGCCTAAACTGAGGAAAAAACATTTTTTATATATATTTTTTGGGATATTTATTATAGCAAAAAGTAAAAAATATTGCTTTTTTTTTTTCAAAATTTTTTTTCACCTTTTTTTGTTTATAGCGCAAAAAATAAAAACCGCAGAGGTGATCAAATACCACCAAAAGAAAGCTCTATTTGTGGGGAAAAAAGGACATTAATTTTGTTTAGGAGCCACGTCGCACAACTGTCAGTTAAAGCGACGCAGTGCCGAATCGCAAAAAGTGCTCTGGTCTTTGGCCAGCCAAATGGTCCGGGGCTTAAGTGGTTAATGGCTGTGTGTTGTTATTTTGAGGGCACAGCAAATTTACACTGTTATACAAGCTGTACACTCACTACTTTACATTGTAGCAAAGTGTCATTTCTTCAGTGTTGTCACGTGAAAAGATAGAATAAAATATTTACAAAAATGTGAGGGGTGTATTCACTTTTGTGAGATATTATATATACTAGGGTTGTCCCGATACCGATACTAGTATCGGTATCGGCACCGATACAGAGCATTTGCCCAAGTACTTGTACTCGGGCAAATGCTCCCGATGCTTCCGCCGATACTATGACAGTCAGCGGTGATCAGCGCGTGGGGGAGTTACAAGCTTCTCCCCCCGCGGCTTTAGTGACATACAGCGGTGATCGGTGCTTGTAACTCCCCCACACGCGATCACCGCTGACTGTCACCTCATCCTCCTCCATGCCCCCTCCGTTCCTCTGTCCCCCTATGCTGTTCCCCTCTGTTGCTCTGTCCCCCTCCATTCCGGCGTTCCGCTGTCACCCTCCGTTGTTCTGTCCTCCTCCGCTGTCCTCCGTTGTTCTGTCCCCCTCTGTTACACTGTCCTCCTCCTCTGTCCCCCTCTGTTGTTCTGTCCTCCTCCGCTGTCCTCCTCCGTTGTTCTGTCCCCCTCTGTTACACTGTCCTCCTCTGTCCCCCTCTGTTGTTCTGTCCCCCTCCGCTGTCCCCCTCCGTTGCTCTGTCCTCCTCCGCTGTCCCCCTCCGTTGCTCTGTCCTCCTCCGCTGTCCCCCTCCGTTGCTCTGTCCTCCTCCGCTGTCCCCCTCTCCGCTGTGTGAATGGACAGAGTCAGCTGACTCTGTCTATTCACATAACTGAAACATTGTAATCTCCTGTGATTACGATGTCTCAGTTTATGAATGGAGAGGAGCCGCTGTCTTCTCTCCATTCATTCTCAGTGCAGCTGAGGCTGCAGAGAAAGGGACTGGGGAATCTCTATCCTCAGTCTCTTTCTCTGTCTCAAAGGGGAGATATCAGAGGTCTGTTAAGACCCCTGATATCTCACCAAAGCCCCCCAACAGGGCTGATAAAAAAACCAAAACACACATATTGCAATAAAGAATTTAAAAAAATGATTGTAAAAAAATAATGAATGTAAATAAAAAAAAAAAACACACAAACCGTTCACCCCCTAACCCCCCCCCCCTTAAAAAAAAAAAAAAAAAAAAAAACACTGTCACGTGACATTAAAAAAAAAGTATCGGTAATCGGTATCGGCGAGTACTTGAAAAAAAGTATCGGTACTTGTACTCGGTCCTAAAAAAGTGGTATCGGGACAACCCTAATATATACAATATACGGTTGACAAGCGGTTAACGGGCAGTTGCGCGGTCATGCAACGCTGTACCCAAATTAAATTTATATAATTTTTTCACACAAAATAGAGCTTTCTTTTGGTGGCATTTGATCACCACTGGGTTTTTTTTTTTTTTTTTTGTTATATAATGAAAAATGAAAATGTTGGAAAAAAAACCCCAATATTTTCTCTTTTAAAACATATCCGATAAAATCTAATTTCTTTATAAATTTAGACCAAAATGTATTCTGCTACATATCTTTGGTAAAAAAAAAAAGATCCCAATATGTGTTTATTAATTGGTTTGTGTGAAAGTTATATTTCTACAAACTATGGTGTATAGAGTATACTGTATTTGATCAATCCTGATGTACTGACGTCCTATCTAATTTCTTGAGGCCCTTAAAATACCAGGACAGTACAAATGCCCCCCAAATGACCCCTTTTTGAAAAGTGGACAGTCCAAGGTATTTAGTAGGAGGCATAGCAAGTTTTTTGAAGTTGTAATTTCTTGTCACAACTTTTTGGAAAATGAAGTGTAGCCATGCCCCCATAAGGGTTGCTGAATGTAGTTGACAGGTTTACCTGTCAACCTGCCCAGCCAGACATCCATCTCTCAGTCACTTAGAGACACAGGACAGTCCATAAGCTTTGTTTTTTTGTTTTTTTTATTGAGGGGATTGAACTTGGATTAGAATGGGAAATTATAGGATGCCCAGGAATATTCAGCATAACTTGCTCGGGACTTCTATCTACACCCCAGTATATACACTCCAGTCTTCTCTCCAGCACAAACACTTAAGACCTCTTATGGGGCGTACACACGGTCGGACTTTTCAGCTACAAAAGTCTGACAGCCTGTCCGACAGACTTTCGACGGACTTTCGACGGACTTGCGGCGGACTTTCTAACGAACAGACTTGCCTACACACGATCACACAAAAGTCCGTCGAATTCTTACGTGATGACGTACACCGGACTAAAATAAGGAAGTTGATAGCCAGTAGCCAATAGCTGCCCTAGCGTGGGTTTTTGTCCGTCAGACTAGCATACAGACGAGCGGATTTTTCGACCGGACTCGAGTCCGTCGGAAAGATTTGAAGCATGTTTCAAATCTAAAGTCCGTCGGATTTGAGGCTGAAAAAGTCCGTTGAAAGTCCGGAGAAGCCCACACACGATCGGATTACCAGCCAGCTTTAGTCCGTCAGCGTCCGTTGGACTTTTGTAGACGAAAAGTCCGACCGTGTGTACGCGGCATTATCCTTCCCTCCTCCAGCACTTCACTTGCTGTAGACTGTTACTCCTCCATACTAGCTAGCGCCACATGGTTAGGCCTGACACTAATTCAGCCAGGATTCAGTGGGTTGCCTTTTGCGTGGAGGGAACCCAGGCCCCTGTGGTGTAGAAATAGTTCAGGTGCTAACTGTCCTCTGCACAGCTACCAATCCCAGGCCCTGCCAGCCAGCCTGACTGCAATGACCTCTCTCCACTGCCCTTCCCATAGTCCTCTCTTCTGGTTTTGCACCCATCTCAAACTGCAATCTCTCAGTTCTCTCAGGCGTGCCTCCCCAGTCCTCCCGACTGTGATCCACTCACCAGCCCTCCTGGCTGTGATCAGTTGTCCTCCCCGGAGTCTTTTAGCAGTGTTCTCTCCCGCTGTCCTCTCCTTGCTCTCTCATGTGTCTCTCCATCCAGGATCTCTTCTCCTCCTGGATGCACCCAAGCCCCAGCCCAAGGTCACCCCCCTCCCCAGACTGGGGAGCGTCCTGTGGGCCCCAACAGCCTCCACACTCTCTCACTCCAGCTCTGTCACCAGACAACGCCTCCCCAGCTGGGCTGACCCCATGTATTTAGGGAGGCCTGCACCCTGCCAATCCAGGTTGGGGATTGGTCAAGGCTCCTCAAGATACCCCAGGCAGCTTCGCCTCTCCTCTCCTCCTTTCCTTCTAGCACCTTCTAGAAAGAAGAGGGAGGTGACAGTGATGCTACCTGTGAGCCACCCAGCCTTGCCCTGAGCCACTCCCAGCCCAGAAGGAAAACAAACAGGCCTAGCCACCAGCTAGGCCTGCCTAAATTTTCCTACTCTCCAGCAAAATCCTCACTCTAGCACATACCTAACTAGAGGGTGCTACAGAAGAAATAAAATAAAATGTGGGTTTTTACACACTGTCACCAGTGCAGTTCAGCATCATCATATGACTGGTGTGCTGGTGATCAGGGATACTGACTGGTAACAGTGTGTAAAAAATTATTATTTTTTGTATATCCTGTCTTTAGAGTAGTTCAGTGTCACCAAAGTTACACTGTACTATTCGGCGGAGGGGGGGGGGGGGGGGGCTGATCAGGGTTTTTTAAAATTTTTACACTGTTATTGCTTATACTGTGATGATCACGGTATAAGCAATAGTTTTAGCTGTTGTGAATGGTTTAACATTCATGAACAGCTTGCTTATGGTTGTGATTTGTGACTGGCTAAAGCTAATCATATGGCACAGGTAGCTATGACCACTCATTGCAATCACATCATACCCAGTTATCGATTATGGTAATCCGCTGTGTCCACCAGAGCGACGCGCTGCGTGCTCCTAACCTGGAACAGGCTGGATGATGTACAAGTAAATAATCCTGCCTGCTTGTGCTGGCTGCCTGCCCGCAATAAATGTAATGTGGGCGGTCCGGAAGAGGTTGAATAGTTCATTTGGGTCAAGTTAGATGTTACAAGGAGGAAGAAAAAATACAGTAAGAAACTATTTGAATAAATAAAAATGTATTACCTGGCCATTAGGTAGTGGATGCGTATGGATGATTTTTGAAGAATAAGGATATCATTTAGTGCTACTTTAAAGAAGCCCTGTTAAAGAAAACATTAATTTCAACAAAATATCTTCCTATGAGATTTTATACGCATTTAATGTAGCTTAGGAATGTTATTCACCTTGTGTAGACATCCAACAGCCCTGAGATGCTTCCATCACCTTGAATGTGATGTCTGCTGCAATAGCAGACTTAGAGCTGTCACTTAAGTGACACTCTATAGTATTCTTACTTGCTCTTCCCCCAGCAGCTACGTACAGTGCCTTGAAAAAGTATTCATACCCCTTGAAATTTTCCACATTTTGTCATGTTACAACCAAAAACTTAAATGTATTTTATTCAGATTTTATGTGATAGACCAACACAAAGTGGCCCATAATCGTGAAGTGGAAGGAAAATGATAAATAGTTTTCAAAAGTTCTCACAAATAAATATCTGAAAAGTGTGGCGTGCATTTGTATTCAGCTCCCTTTACGCTTATACCCCTAACTAAAATTTTGTGGAACTAATTGCCTTCAGAAGTCACTTAATTAGTAAATAGAGTCCACCTGTGTGTAATTTAATCTCAGTATAAATACAGCTGTTCTGTGAAGCCCTCAGAGGTTTATTAGAGAACCTTTGTAAGAATGTGCCGGATATGATAATCAATAGAAGAGCCTGTGTGACTGTATGAGAAGGTAGTATAGAGACTGTTAGTATTTGGCGAGATGGAGGTCAGAAGGTCTTCATAGATACAGTGCCTTGCAAAAGTATTCATCCCCTTGGCTTTTTACCTATTTTGTTACATTACAGCCTTTAGTTCAATGTTTTTTTTAATCTGAATTATATACGATGGATCAGAACACAATAGTCTAAGTTGGTGAAGTAAAATTAGAAAAATATATACATAAAACTATTTTTCAGAAATAAAAAACTGATGTTTGGCATGTGCGTATGCATTCACCCCCTTTGTTATGAAGCCCCTTAAAAAGCTCTGGTGCAACCAATTACCTTCAGAAGTCACAGATTTAGTGAAATGATGACCACCTGTGTGCAATCTAAGTGTCAAATGATCTGTCATTGCATATACACACGTTTCTGAAAGGCCCCAGAGGCAACACCTAAGCAAGAGGCACCACTAACCAAACACTGCCATGAAGACCAAGGAACTCTCCAAACAAGTAAGGTACAATGTTGTTCAGAAGTACAAGTCAGGGTTAGGTTATAAAAAAATATCCAAATCTTTGATGATCCCTAGGAGCACTATCAAATCTATCATAACCAAATGGAAAGAACATGGCAAAACAGCAAACCTGCCAAAAAACGGCCGCACACCGTTTGCGAAAAGGCATATGGGAGACTCCCAAAATGTATGGAGGAAGGTGCTCTGGTCTGATGAGACTAAAATTTAACTTTTTGGCCATCAAAGAAAACGCTATGACTGGCACAAACCCAACACATCCCATCACCCAAAGAACACCATCCCCACAGTGAAACATGGTGGTGGCAGCATCATGCTATGGGGATGTTTTTCAGCAGTGGGGATTCGGAAACTGGTCAGAGTTGAGGGAATGATGGATGGTGCTAAATACAGGGATATTCTTGAGCAAATCCTGTACCACTCCATGTGTGATTTTAGGCTAGGATGGAGGTTCACCTTCCAGCAGGACAATGACCCCAAACACACTGCTAAAGCAACACTTGAGTGGTTTAAGGGGAAACATGTAAAATGTGTTGGAATGGCCTAGTCAAAGCCCAGACCTCAATCCAATAGAAAATCTGTGGTCAGACTTAAAGATTGCTGTTCACAAGTGCAAACCATCCAACTTGAAGGATCTGGAGCAGTTTTGCAAGGAGGAATGGGCAAAAATCCCAGTGGTAAGATGTAGCAATCTCATAGGGACTTATCCAAAGCGACTTGGAGCTGTGATAGCCACAAAAGGTGGCTCTATAAAATATTGACTTTAGGGGGGTTAATAGTTATGCACATTGACTTTTTCTGTTTTTTTTTTTTTTTTGTCCTATTTGTTGTTTGCTTCACAATAATAAAAAAAAAAATCTTCAAAGTTGTGGGTATGTTCTGTAAATTAAATGATGCAAATCCTCAAACAATCCATGTTAATTCCAGGTTGTGAGGCAACAAAATACGAAAAATGCCAATGGGGGTGAATATTTTTGCAAGGCACTGTACTTGTGGTAATTTATATTATTTGATTCTTGACTTTTGTTGGTGAGTACATTCCTAAGCCTCGGTTCACACCAGAGGCGGCACGACTTGCAGGTCGCCTCACACGACTGCCCGGGCGACTTGCAAAACAACTTCTGTATAGAAGTCTATGCAAGTCACCCCAAGTCGCCCCCAAAGTCGTACAGGAACCTTTTTCTAAGTCGGAGCGACTTGCGTCGCTCCCCTTAGAACGGTTCCATAGCACAGAATGGGAGGCGACTTGTCAGGCGACTAGGTCGCCTGACAAGTCGTCCCTGTGTGAACCGAGCCTAAGGCAAGTGAATCTGTGGCTGATCAGAATGTTGCATAAACTCGATGTGATTTCTGAAGTATGTGTATTTTTTTTGCATGTGTCACATCCATGTATGGTCTTGTTGTGAACCAAGAAGACATTTCCGTTGCCTGGTGTTAACAAATGTAAATGTTTCCCTTTTGTTGAAGTTGCTTTGCTTTTGGAAACAACTTAGCAGTTTAAAAGGAAAGCTTTCACAAAAAATAAGGTGTTAGGCCAGTTCACATTTCTCTGAAAATAGATTCCTTATATTTTTCCTCTTTGCATCTTCAGTTGTAAACAGAAAATGTCACTATAAAGTGGACCTCTAAGTAACTTTACAAGTCAGACAAAATACATTCCTGACATGACCCAATGTACAGGAACAGTGTAATCAAGACAAAAACAAATTTGCACATTTACCATTCACATAGCAAGTCTTTGGCTCCAGGGAAGTAAATGTTCTCTAGCTGGCTGAGCGGTGCAGCCCGGGGGAGTTTCATCAGTCTCTGCAAGCAACAGGATTCAGGCAGGACCACCAAATAAATATGTGGTACATCACCACATTGACCACATCTAGGGTTGCCACCTCATCCCTTTAAAACCAAACATATATGAAGTACACAGGTTCTGAATTAAATTTACTTAGTGCCTTATCTGCATTAAATTAGCCACACAACCAGTGGCGTCTCCAGCTTTCATATTTAGGGGGGGCACATGGGGGGACAGGGACAAAAGCAGGGGGCAATTATGTATGTGTATGCAGCAGAGGAAAATAGAAGCAACACTTGGGGGGAAAACCAAGTGAAAAAATAAACTACAAATCAGCTTGGGCTGACTACCACTCAGCAAAGCAAAATTTGAATAGTCACCCCTGTTTAGGACAGAGTGTCTACATATGCAAGATATTATACTGGTGCTGGATATAGCATAATACATTGTGTGTTCTTTTAATGCTTTCTAACAATAAAATTTTACAGGATTTTATGCATGAAAGTTATATACCTTTTAGAGGACTGCACAATGAAACAGTTATTGGGGGCGAAGGACTGAGAAGAATTTGGAGATGGATGGCTGGTATTCCTGGTGGATGTTAAAATCATTTTTATTTGACCTTACTTATTTGATAAGTGGTCAAACATACTGCATTCTGGTCAGTGAGCCGTTTATAGGAAGTAGCACAGAGGCAATATATTGTCTTCTGGCATGGACTGAGGAATATCTGTTTCACGAGACAAATAGATTCCTGGACTGAACGCTTTTTCTCTTGGAGAAAGGACTTATTTAAGATTTGGAATATATGCATTCTACTATATTGTTAGGAATGAGCAGTATGCCTTCCAGACCTTTGTCCCTGAACGCAAAGGGTCCTAACAGCCAGCAAGACTTGAGACAATGTTCAGCCCTGTCCAGCCCTGTCCAGCCCCAGCCTTCCATTTACTTTGAGAGGCTACCTGCAGCAGCACTGGATGTTGCACCTGTCACCCCCAAGCACACTAAAACACTGTAGAGGGGGACGCACTGCAGCTGGATGACCCCAGTGTGCGAGGCCTTAGGCAGGCTAGAAAGTATTTGGTGGGATGGGGGACAGAATGTCCTCAAAGCTTCTTTTGGTAATGCATATTAATTTGGTTGATTATTGGCTTTGCTTTTGTTGGTTTTCTTCTGGAGAGAAGGCTAATTTATGTGATTTAAAGTTTGGAATATATGTATTCTATGACATTGTATATATTAGGATATTGTTCATTTTCAGGTTAATTTTCTTTTTTAAGGGAAAAAAGTGTTGGTACATATTAGTATTACTTATTGTCTTTTTAAACATTTAGCACAGCTCTGAGTGGTTTTGGTTTGGTTAGGTTTATAGAAGTGCAGAGCAACTAAAAATAAATAAATACCTGGAAGTGCACAATACCTAGATCTGTATTCATAAAAAATTCATAGAGCTAATCATCCTGTGAAACTGCATGCACATTTGTTCTGAGTGAATAGAGGCAGAAACAAATTTAATTAGGCTATTTTCTCTCCAGGTCGAATGTTTATAATTCATAGAGAGAAGGATGAATCGGGAAAATATTGCCTTATGGCCATTAGATGGGGCTGATGAACTTAGGTAATAAAAACCTATCACTATGATCAACGGCATCGCCTAGTGCCCATAGTGCCGTATTCCCCTGGTTTACTATTCTGTATAAATGAAAAAATATTCAACCTGCAGAGAAAATAGCCTAATAATATTTGTTTTTTGCCCCATTACCACAAATTGAATTTATATGAAGTTTCACAGAATGAACAGCTCTGTGATTTTTTTTTTTCTTTATAAATACACCCCTTAATTTGTATGAGTGTAACATTAAAAAATATGTGACATTAGGCAGTACACTTTAGCACGGGTTTTAATATTAACCGCTTGCGGACCAGCGCACGACGATGTACGTCGGCACACTGGCACGGCTGGGCAAATGGGCGTACCTGTATGTCCCCTTTAAATCATGGGCTAGTGGGCGTGAGTGTGCCGGCGGGTCCTGGACTCGATGCCTGCTGGTGGCCCGCGATCGTGGCACGGAGAGGCAGAACGGGGAGATTTAAACAAGGCATTTCCCTGTTGTCTAGCAACATGACAGAGATCTACTGCTCCCAGTGATCTCTGTCATGTTCTAGTGAGCCCATCCCCCCTACAGTTAGAACACAGTGAGGGTAACCCCTTCCCTGACAGTGTCATTTACACAGTAATCAGTGCATTTTTATAGCACTGATCGCTGTATAAATGTCACTGGTCCCAAAATAGTGTCAAAAGTGTCCGATGTGTCTACTGCAATGTCGCAGTCATGATAAAAATCGCAGATTGCCGCCATTACTAATAAAAAAAAATTAATAATAAAAATACCATAAATCTATCCCCCATTTTGTAGATGCTACAACTTTTGCGCAAACCAATTAATATACGCTTATTGCGATTTTTGTTTTTACCAAAAATATGTAGAAGAATACGTATTGGCCTAAATTGAGGAAGAAATTCGTTTTTTTTATATTTTTTGGGGATATTTATTATAGTAAAAAGAAAAAAATATTGCTTTTTTTAAAAATTATCGCTCTTTTTTTGTTTATAGCGCAAAAAATAAAAACCGCAGAGGTGATCGAATACCACCAAAAGAAAGCTCTATTTGAGGGGAAAAAAGGATGTCAATTTTGTTTGGGTGCAACTTTGCACGACCGCGCAATTGTCAGTTAAAGCGACACAGTGCCGTAATGCAAAAAGTGCTCTGGTCAGGAAGGGGGTAAATCCTTCCGGGGCAGGAGTGGCTAAAAGGTGAACCCCCACACTCAGCCAAAATTGTGATATGCTGTATGTTTGCACTATCATGCTGTAAATAAGTGCAAATACTGTTACATTGTATTAAAAAATGTACCTGCTGCAGTCTACCCAGATCCTGAATAGGATCCTGGGAACTATGACAGCCACAATAATTATTTGTTGGTATAATGAGTCACCAGTTCCTGGGAAAGTAAAGAAGGGAGTCATAAAAACTCCAAAAAACTCCAATATCCTCAGTTGCTTCTGCACATATACTTGCTATAGGCATAGCACCATCTGTTGGCTGACAAAGAGAAGCACCGTCCATTTATGCTGCAAGGCTGGCAAAGGTTGTGGGGTTCTTATGATTTTGTATAGACTAGCCAGCAATGTCATGCATAGGAGGGCTGCACCAGAAAGCTAGATGCTTGAATTATGCCGTATCTTAGTGGCCATTAGAGCATTGTGTAAACCAAGTGCAGTAAGAACCATGATCAATAAAGAGTAAATTAAGAGTATCAAAGTGGAATTCCAGCTAAAGTCTAAAGCATCCTAAAAATTCCTGCCCCCCTCCAAATTAACCATGTAAAAAAGATGCATATACTTACCTATTTTTAGCCCGTCCAGTGCGATCACATTAATCTGCTCCCCCGTGTCAGACAGCGGCGGCTACAAGAGAGAGGATGGAGTACTGACAATGGCTGGGACATGGGAGCCACTGGCTGGCACGGCCTATGAAAGCCACAGAAACCAATCTGAATATATATTTGTCTGACGTTTTCAAAGTGTATTGTAATTGGTTGCTATTGGTTACTGTACTTGAAGGACCGCTATTGCAGAATAATTTGTATTCTGATAACCCCATGTTTTTAGTATTTTATTCAAATAGTATTTTTTTCAAATATTCAAAAAAAAAAAAAAAAAAAAAAGGGTTGTCTTGAACCATGAACTATGAATTAAGGCAAGAGCTGCTGACCCTCGTCCACAATACAGTCTAATAATATATTTAAACATGGCAAACTGTGTATTGTATTACTGAGTGATGCTTCTGCATAAAATGTCTAGAAGTTTGTGTTAGCGTTTTTGAGAATTCATAATGGCTATCTTTTGCTATAATAAAAGCAATATAATGTAAGTAAAACCAAAACAGGCAAATAAATCACCAATCCCAGCGCACATGAAATAATATAGATATTGAACATACAAAGTTCATTGCATAATAAGCCACTACTATATTTAAAAATTGTCCATCATAACCGTATATGCTTGAAATCAAATAAAATCATTAAAGCATTAGCGGCGTTCAACCGATGTATTAAACACCATATGCATCCAAACAGTTCATCACGTGATCAATGCAACCGATAGTGGAGTATCACCACTCTAGGATCTTGAAAGTGTTAGGGATGATCGAACATAACTGTCCCTTCACCACACCTTGTGATAACCTCTACCTTCAGATTTTTTTTTTTAGCCCGTGGTGTGTGAACACACTCCAAAAACGCCACCCGGTGCAAAAAAAAAAGGAGTACACACCAAAAAGGAAAACAAAAAGTGCACATAGGGTGTATATATGGTCCTCCAAGATAGAAGGACAATGCCCTGATCCCCCAGGGTGTTAGGCTCCAGACAGGGACTGGGGTACTTTCACATGGTCCATTTGGCTGAAGCCAGACAGCCCCCGTTCTCTGGGAGGTCACAGACCGGAACAGACCACTCCAAGTACTAGGTGGGGCTCCCCCAAAGGGAGACCCCATGAGAGAGAGTGAACTAAGCCAGAAGGACGTGTCCACCCCCTCCCAAGACTTTTAGGGCAGGCCCGAGGACCTATACCCTACTCATCAAACGTGAAACAGTGTACAAACCCGACAACCAAAAAAAAAAAATACATGAAGTGACAACACAAGACAAACAACATAAAGGTGGGGAAAAGGGAAGTGGAGAAAGTGCATATGGTGCCATGGTGCATGGCTGGCCCTGAGACCAGGAATAAATAATTTCTCTGGTCCTGGCCAAAAGGCAGGAGTGGAAAAAAGTGTGCAAAGTGCAGTGACCTTAGTGCCATAACTCAAAATGACCCGCATCACTTTGAGACTACGGCACCCCTGGACTGCCACTCCAGGGGCACATACACCATGGGCTTCTTTCAACCACAGCCAGACCAGACCCCCCCCTGGTGGTCAAAGGGGGTCAGTGCTCTTTCCCGAAAGACTGATAAGGACAGGAACCACACCAAATCTTGGCCAGAAGGCCAGGGACCCGACCCTTTGGCCAGACCCAGTGCCTCTCCATCCCCATCAGGAGGTAACCCTTTCGGCTTTCTCTAGAGGAGACCTATTAACGGCCCTCAGTTCATCGAGCAGTTCAGTTTCGGCTCTCCCCAATACTCACCGACCAGGTTACCATTACCATTACACTAAGTGGATTTGCATAGCCACCGCCACCCCTAACCTACCACTGTAGATCAGGGACAGTAGCAAAGCGCCACCACTTGGTAACTGATAAGAACAGATACTACACTTGATCTTAGCAAAAAGGATGTTGCACTCACCAGATCCTCAAAAATTAATCACCTTTAGATAATATCCTGATCGCATGAAGTCTCCCTAGAGACAAGATCCTTCTCTGATCACAGTGACACTCATATCAAATAGAAATAGGCTACATAGCATATTCCTGTTACAACATTTTATTCCCCATGAACCCCCTTAAAAATGCATCTACAAAAGATAAAACAATTTCAGCATAAACATATCAAATAAAACAAAAAGTGTGGCGCTTAATGATGTCTATTATTGCACAAAGACCTACCCAGAATAGAAATCTGGAGGCATGTTGTGCAATAAAAGTTTTAATGGAACACTCAAACTAAGAAGTGTATAGATACCTGTGAAAAACTAAAAAAATAGGAAATACATACATGAGTATATAAAGCCTGTAAAATATCGAACATAAACATGGTCTAAATACACATGTGTTTACACAAGGGGTGAATGTATATTTCAACACATATCTGATTGTGTGTATCACCAGATATAAAATGAATACAGTGTCAACTATATTACTGATACCCAAAACTCAAACAAAAAAGTGGAATATCAATAAAAGGTGATATGAGTACAATACTGTGCATAAACTGGAGTATATATGAAATAACTAAATATCATATATAGAAACAGTCATAAATGTTACAACTGTAAAGCATGTAAAGCACACCAAACAAATAAATTAAACTTAGAGGTCTAGCAACACATATTGAGCCATAAGTGTCGCCTGAAATGACAGGCAACCAGTTTACGGTGGCTAGGATGATGCACCACCTGAATGTGAGGTATAAGTGTGAATATGTAAAGTGATAGTGGTGATAAACGCATGTGAATGTGTTATCTCTTAGAAAAACCCAACGTGATCTGTGAACCAAAAAACTAATACATAATGTAGATATAAAAATGACTGCAACTATAAAAGATGAAAAGTAAATATCATCCCTGAAGGGGAGAAAAAAAATAAGTCTGCATAAAGGTATGTCAAACGCTCATGTGAATGGCTTCAATGTGTATAAATTTAATTAGTCTGTGTATTCAGTGTTGAAAGTAGGCACTCAGACAATACTGGTCAAACTTCAAACAGTAGAGGAGAAGATGAGGTACCCTTACCAGAACAGGTGGACTCACAAGCCGAAGGCGGTGAGTCAAACAAGCTTGTACCGAAATACGTTAAGTAGAGATGTTAGCCCAAAAGGATGTAGATGTAGAACTTTATCCTGGGAGAGATCCGTGGGAAGACCCTGGCTACTACTCACCAACCATCAAGCGTGGATATTAGCGACTGGAAACCTCCATGGTGGCAAAACTGAAGCAATATTACCCGCCCTGATCTCCAATCCTCTCAAAAATTATGGAAATTCCCAAAAGAAAAAATGCCTCCACATAGTATAAATCCACATATGAATGGGGAAATTTATTTAAAACTGATTTCCAGCCCCCAGACAAGCAAGGGCAAAATATAGATCAAACAGGATAAAAAGCTCTATAAAATCGTGGCTCAGAAAGCATATCAAATCCAACGCGTTTCGTCTGCAGAGACTTCAACTAGGTTCCAGTTTTTTTTAATAAAAAATAGATGAAAGAAATCTGCAGCTGCAGTCCCCAATTAGTGAATCATCAATACAAACTGCAACAATATTCTCCTGCGCATGAGTGTTATACCCCAATCAGAAATGTAACTACGTGGCAAAGATGGATAATTCTCTTGAAGCCTTGCTGCCCTCTAGGACAGGTTGTCCTCAAACCACTGTAAAAATAGATGAAAGCACAGAGTCCCCAGTCATACAGGCGCCACCATCACAGAATTCTGTAATCATCAGGTCCCTTACATATAGCCCCCCAAACACACAATCGTCGCCCTCCCCAATCACAGACCCCAACCCCATTTTGGCAACTCATAATGCTGATCCAGAGCAAACAGGGTCCCTTGTTCAAGGCGCCCCAGGGGATCTCAGACAGCACCCTGGTTGAGAAACACTGTTCTAACATTTAAGAACCTATTAATCTACAATGTGTATTAAGACACCTCAAAATCCATCAGAATATAAAGCAGCAATATAGAAAAAGATTACTTCTGTGACTATGAGACACTCCTGGGCCATGGCCCTGAGGATTGCTTTAACTGTTATACCGCGTACACACGAGCGGACTTTCCGGCAGACTTGGCCGGCGGACCGGACTCCGTCGGACAATTCAATCATGTGTGGGCTCCAGCTGACTTTTTTTCCCAAAAAATCAGACGGACCTAGAAATAAAACATGTTTCAAATCTTTCCGACAGACTTGAGTCCGGTCGAAAAATCCGCTCGTCTGTATGCTAGTCCGACGGACAAAAACCGAGGCTAGGGCAGCTATTGGCTACCAGCTATCAACTTCCTTATTTTAGTCCGGTCGTACGTCATCACGTACAAATCTGTCGGACTTTGGTGTGATCGTGTGTGTCAAAGTCAGTTTGTTTGAAAGTCCGGCGGACCTACGCTGCAAAGTCCGTCGGAAAGACTGTCGGACCTATTCCGTTGAAAAGTCCGCTCGTGTGTATGTGCCATTACAGCCCCACAAGCCCACAGAGTACCAGGAAGACTAGAAAAGCAAATTTGTGTATACAGGCCAAAGTAGGGGCAGAATAAAGAATTACATAGTATAGGTTGAGGGTCAGGCCTGAAGAAAAGCAATGCAGCTGTAGTACAGGCTCAGGACAAGGGCTGGTGGCAGACAATTGATTAAGAAAAACCAGAATATAACCTAGACGATAACCCAAATGTATTACCAGTATAGCAGGCAAGGATATAAGAAAGCAGGAAAGCTGAAATATTAACAGGAAGGAAGTAGAGAAGAACCAAGAGACAAGTGGATTTAGTACCAGAAACAAACATCAGGCTACGAGGAACAAAAGAGTGTTTAAGATCATCAATTAAAGTCATTACCAGGAAAACTAGAGTTCACTGTACTACATTAATGATTCAAGAATAAGGCACCAAAAGGAAGGTATCAACACAGAAGCAGCTGGGTGCCATCGGAAGATAAACACCTACTGGAAGCTGGAGACATATGCAAAGCTCTGAGAAGCATACCAAGTATCGTATTGATATGAATACACCGGTAGATCAAAGTCAATTTTATAAAAAAACTGTGTTTTTTTATCTTTGGGTTGTTGCTAGCAAATGTTATCACATGTTAGATCCTTATAGTTCTTGGGAATCCCAGTGATAAAGTATATTGAACTGGAATTTCAATTTCATCAAATGATATGGCAAAACCATTGCCATGTCTCCCCAACAGACCCTCCATAACACAGAAAAATCTGAGAATATGTCAGAAAAATGCAATGGTAAGGTGAATTAGAAAATAAAAAATCTTACTTGAACTTATAATTAAAATGTTTTGTTACCTCTTTGTTACCACATTATATAGTGGACTGGCATAACTGCCTATTAGAATGACGCCAACAGTACAAATAAAACCTAGACTGCATATTCACAGTCAACCACAAGATGGAGACAAACCACCAGTTTAAAAAAGACTTAGACAAACATCTGTGGACTCCTCTGAAGCTTGCAACAATTTAGAAAAGAAAATTGGTTTCCAACTGTTTTACAGAAAGAAATCAGAAGCTATTTTTCTTCTCTTTTGCTTTTATCTCACAAGCCAAACTGCAATACATCTGAGGCAGTGGCTTAAACCCCCACACTAATTAGAATAAGATCAGTGACAGGCACCCCAATCTCTGCCCAATCACTGCCAATTAGCCTGCGGCAGTATACAGAGATCTGATACATACTTCGTTTTATTTCTATATTATGTACTCAGACTGCACCATACTGCCTGTAATGGATGAGGAAGCACCTTACATACAGTGTGTCTGTAAATTTAATGAAATCATCTATGATAACAAAAGCAAAGAAATGTCAATTTATTGCTTACAACAACCAGATGAATTTTGTTTTTCTAGTGCAGGTTAGAGAATGCAGTTCACAGTCATTCCCTGGTGCACTGGCAGCCCAAGGTTATTTTCTGCAATGTCATTTATAAACGGTATTCCAAAAATAAACATTTACCTCTTCTTAAAGCGGTATTAAACAAGTGTAATAAAACCGAAAAAACTCTCCTGTGCTCGGGTATCTAGAACCTCAATATGTGGTATGGCCGAAATGCAGCATCAGATCAATGCTGCATTCACCTATGTGTGTATGTATGTTTATTTTTTAAAGTAAAGAAAGAAAGGAGGGCGCACCGACTTAGTGCATTACCACTGGTAGCGTTTATTAAAAAAGGTAAAACAGCAAATGAATACTCACAAACGAGCATGAATGACAGGCATGAACAATAGCAGCAGGTGAGCAGTGACAAACATCAGAAAGAAACCGGGACCGGACATCAGGTGGATGAGGCAATGGCTGACGCGTTTCGGGGGGGAGAACCCCTTTCTTCAGAGCCTACCCGCTTAGGCTCTGAAGAAAGAGGCTATTATTGTTGGGATCCCTGCAGAGCTTGACCCCAGGAGCAGTGGGGGAGGCCATCCTGGAGTAGTAGCTTTGGCACAGCTTTAGAATCTTCTCCGAAGGTTTGGCTGGCATTCTATCTCTGGCAGTGGGGGTAGCCTTGGGCAGATCATCAGGACCGATTTCTCTGGTGGGCTTTTCCTTGACCACAAGCTGGTATAGTGGTGTGTCGCAAGCTCGAGGGGCAAGTGTAGCCAGGCGCCTCTTGCAGGTAGGGCAGAGGATCACTTCCTGGGTGTCCGAGCAACAAAGAGTAAACCCATACATTGATTGATACCGTTCTCCAGTGGCGGTGAATGGAGGAATCCATTTCCATGGCAGCAGGTGGCTGGCCATAATGGCTGGTGGCAAAGCACGTGGAGCATCTAAGCTTCTTTTCCGGGTCCGGTTGCTATATACGCCCCCTATCAGGAAGCAGACATGTGTAGTTCACGTGGACTTTTGCTTGGGCAAGCCTGGACAGGTTCTAACTAGCTATTGCCATGGTCTCTTTAGAGGTGGTCTTCAGGTGCATGCAGTAAATGTTGCCCCACGTTGGGTGCCATATATGTAGGGCATGGGCCCTGGGGTGGTAGTCACATACTCCATGCTTCCTTCCTCGATGGGCGCCAAGCAAGGGTCACGTGAAAGGTCTGCCCTGGGGTGGCTTCTTCAGGGCTATGCTAGGCACCTTGGTTAGGGTCACTGCCTTACACATGGGGTTTGCTTACTTGGATGATAGAAGATGATAGAACTTAAGTAAACTTTCTTGATGTAATATACACCACCACGGTCGCTTATGCATTTAGGAGGTACACGCAGACCCAATGCCTTCTCCTCCTGTCCATCGTATCACATCTACTTCGCTACCAGTAATGATATGGAGCCCTGCCATACACCTAGCGCTGACCCCATGCATGCGCTTCAATAAACTCTTCCTCTTCTGTACCTGTGTACAGGTTGGGGGCCTCTCTGGTGCTGATCTGCTCCCATTGCTATGGGAGACGGACCCTCTCACAGAGAGAGTGCAGATGACAACTCCTCCTGCTAGAAGCAATTCCCACCCGTCACGTGTACATGCTTACAACAAGCTGCAAGAGAAACCTTTGTTACCCTTGGTAAACCCTGAATCTTAACGCTGTATTAACTCTTGTACCGTTAACTTCATATCCTAATGTGCTTAGCGACCTGAGCTGTAGACTATATGTTACTTGCATTACAACCCTTGAGTAACTTCAGACCAGGCAAAGGCAAATTAAAAAGCTTTACTTAAATAACGTGGCATGGCAGTCAAACAAAGGCAACAGTCCTTCCCTAAACTAATCCCTACAGTCCATCTTTGGCAGAGACCATGGTGGTAGTATCCAGGATTGTAAATAAACAAAAACACCAAGCGCAATAATGTTCTAGCGTGACATATACAATCATATAAGTGTAAATCAAATGTATGTGAATGCACGTGCAATTAATTAAATTAAAAAATTAAAAAATTTGTTGGATTGACAATGATATCAAGCTGCTATCAATTATATAGTGGTCAGAATCCCCTAAAAATTAAAGCATATAACATAGATTGATGCGCTCTGTTACAAAGTTCAATCAATGTGAGAAAATAATTTTTTGTGCTAAAAAACCAATTCGAAAAAAAAAAAATTGCTACCAATTCGCTAAAAAAATCGCATATATATAAAATCGCAAATATATGAAAAAATCGCAAATATTTAAAAACTGTGTTCCTCCACTTACACAGTTACATGAGATGCCAGCGTCTCCATATTTAAGCATTTGGGTTCCTATGGTGATGGTGCTGGAGAGAGAGGTGAGGATAGTAACTCCAACTAACAACTCAAGATACAGAACACCAGAAAGAAGATCCAGAACACCTGAAGCGGTAAGATACGAAAGACAACCAGAAGTGGAACAAGAAAGAACACATAGGGAGGATAATGGGCCAAGAACCCCAAAACCCTGGTGGAGGAATAAAACTAAAAACAAATCACCTAGAAGACCCTATTGGAAGAATAATGGAAATAGAAGAAATAACAGACCTTACCAATCATCATACAACCAGAGACCGTATCAATCACCTAATTATCGCATGGAGGCAACACAATACCACCAAGGTGATAATGGAAGGTACACCAGACATGAGGATAATGGATACTATCAAAATCAACATTATAACAGAAATGAACCAAGAGAATACCAACATACTATGTATAGGAATGAATCAAGGGATTATCATCCAAATACATATGGAAATGAATCAAGAGATTATTATCAAAATCCAAACAGGTATGAATCAAGGGAGTACCTGCAGAACCAAAACCCCAATAGATATGAATCAAGGGAGTATCAGCAGAATCCAAATGCAAGTGAATCCCGGAATTATCAATCCAATCCTAAGAGGAACGAAAACACAGAGAATGAACAGTATAGGTATGATTCAAGAAAAAGCCCGTTACACACCACTAATAAATATGAACCGTTAAGGAACTATATTGATGAAGAACAGACACGGTATTTTTTAGAATATCGCAAGAACGAGGACCCACTCCCAAGACAGGACAAATATACCAAAGAAAGAAGCCCAAACACAAAAGGGGATGCCGAGCAGGACGTAAAATCAAAAATAAAAAGAGAACACTAGGAGAAGGTATATACAACCTCAGCGGAAGAGAATTAACACGAGAAGAACTCATTACACTAGATAAAGGCCTTAACCACTTGACGACCGCCTCACACCGATGTACGTCGGCAAGGTGGCACGGACAGGCAAAATCACGTACATATACGTGATTTGCCTTCCGCGGGTGGGGGGTCCGATCGGACCCCCTCCCGGTGCCCGAGGCGGTCGTCTTTTGTCCCACGGCGATCGGAGGTGAGGGGGAGGCCATCCGTTCGTGGCCCCCCCCTCGCGATCGCCGCCGGCCAATCGAATCATTCCTTTGCTGCTGTATGCTAAACAGCAGCAAAGGAAATGATGTCATCTCTCCTCGGCTCGGTAATTTCCGTTCCGGCCCGAGGAGAGAAGACAGGTATGTGAGTGCACAACACTACACACACACAGTAGAACATGCCAGGCACACAAAACACCCCGATCCCCCCCCCCGATCGCCCCCCGATCCCCCCCCAATCACCCCCCCCCCTGTCACAAACTGACACCAGCAGTTTTTTTTTTTTTTTTTTCTGATTACTGCATTGGTGTCAGTTTGTGACAGTTACAGTGTTGGGACAGTTAGTATTAGCCCCCTTTAGGTCTAGGATACCCCCCTAACCCCCCCTAATAAAGTTTTAACCCCTTGATCACCCCCTGTCACCAGTGTCGCTAAGCGATCATTTTTCTGATCGCTGTATTAGTGTCGCTGGTGACGCTAGTTAGGGACGTAAATATTTAGGTTCGCCGTCAGCATTTTATAGCGACAGGGACCCCCATATACTACCTAATAAATGTTTTAACCCCTTGATTGCCCCCTAGTTAACCCTTTCACCACTGATCACCGTATAACTGTTACGGGTGACGCTGGTTAGTTTGTTTATTTTTTATACTGTCAGGGCACCCGCCGTTTATTACCGAATAAAGGTTTAGCCCCCTGATCACCCGGCGGTGATATACGTCGCCCCAGGCAGCGTCAGATTAGCACCAGTACCGCTAACACCCACGCACGCAGCATACGCCTCCCTTAGTGGTATAGTATCTGAACGGATCAATATCTGATCCGATCAGATCTATACTAGCGTCCCCAGCAGTTTAGGGTTCCCAAAAACGCAGTGTTAGCGGGATCAGCCCAGATACCTGCTAGCACCTGCGTTTTGCCCCTCCACCAAGCCCACCCAAGTGCAGTATCGATCGATCACTGTCACTTACAAAACACTAAACGCATAACTGCAGCGTTCGCAGAGTCAGGCCTGATCCCTGCGATCGCTAACAGTTTTTTTGGTAGTATTTTGGTGAACTGGCAAGCACCAGCCCCAGGCAGCGTCAGGTTAGCGCCAGTAGCGCTAACACCCACGCACGCACCGTACAGCTCCCTTAGTAATATAGTATCTGAACGGATCAATATCTGGTCCGATCAGATCTATACTAGCGTCCCCAGCAGTTTAGGGTTCCCAAAAACGCAGTGTTAGCGGGATCAGCCCAGATACCTGCTGGCACCTGCGTTTTGCCCCTCCGCCCGGCCCAGCCCAGCCCACCCAAGTGCAGTATCGATCGATCACTGTCACTTACAAAACACTTAACGCATAACTGCAGCGTTCGCAGAGTCAGGCCTGATCCCTGCGATCACTAACAGTTTTTTTGGTAGCTTTTTATTGAACTGGCAAGCGCCAGCGGCCTAGTACACCCCGGTCGTAGTCAAACCAGCACTGCAGTAACACTTGGTGACGTGGCGAGTCCCATAAGTGCAGTTCAAGCTGGCGAGGTGGCAAGCACAAGTAGTGTCCCGCTGCCACCAAAAAGACAAACACAGGCCTGTCATGCCCATAATGCCCTTGCTGCTGCATTCGCCAATCCTAATTGGGAACCCACCACTTCTGCAGCGCCCGTACTTCCCCCATTCACATCCCCAACCAAATGCAGTCGGCTGCATGAGAGGCATTTTCTTTATGTCCTCCCAAGTACCCCTACCCAACGAACCCCCCCCAAAAAAGATGTTGTGTCTGCAGCAAGCGCGGATATAGGCGTGACACCCGCTATTATTGTCCCTCCTGTCCTGACAATCCTGGTCTTTGCATTGGTGAATGTTTTGAACGCTACCATTCACTAGTTGAGTATTAGCGTAGGGTACAGCATTGCACAGACTAGGCACACTTTCACAGGGTCTCCCAAGATGCCATCACATTTTGAGAGACCCGAACCTGGAACCGGTTACTGTTATAAAAGTTAGTTACAAAAAAAGTGTAAAAAAAAAAAAACTATATAAAATAAAAAAAAATTGTTGTCGTTTCATTGTTCTCTCTCGATCTATTCTCTCTCTCAATTGTTCTGCTCTTTTTTACTGTATTCTATTCTGCAATGTTTTATTGTTATTATGTTTTATCATGTTTGCTTTTCAGGTATGCAATTTTTTATACTTTACCGTTTACTGTGCTTTATTGTTAACCATTTTTTTGTCTTCAGGTACGCCATTCACAACTTTGAATGGTTATACCAGAATGATGCCTGCAGGTTTAGGTATCATCTTGGTATCATTCTTTTCAGCCAGCGGTCGGCTTTCATGTAAAAGCAATCCTAGTGGCTAATTAGCCTCTAGACTGCTTTTACAAGCCGTGAGAGGGAATGCCCCCCCCCCCCCCGGTCTTCCGTGTTTTTCTCTGGCTCTCCTGTCTCGACAGGGAACCTGAGAATGCAGCCAGCTGACCATAGAGCTGATCAGAGACCAGAGTGGCTCCAAACATCTCTATGGCCTAAGAAACCGGAAGCTACGAGCATTTTATGACTTAGATTTCGCCGGATGTAAATAGCGCCATTGGGAAATTGGGGAAGCATTTTATCACACCGATCTTGGTGTCGTCAGATGCTTTGAGGGCAGAGGAGAGATCTAGGGTCTAATAGACCCCAATTTTTTCAAAAAAGAGTACCTGTCACTACCTATTGCTATCATAGGGGATATTTACATTCCCCGAGATAACAATAAAAATGATTAAAAAAAAAAAAATGAAAGGAACAGTTTAAAAATAAGATAAAAAAGCAAAAAAATAATAAAGAAAAAAAAAAAAAAAAAAAAAAAAAAAGCACCCCTGTCGCCCCCTGCTCTCGCGCTAAGGCGAACGCAAGCGGCGGTCTGTCGTCAAACGTAAACAGCAATTGCACCATGCATGTGAGGTATCGCCGCGAAGGTCAGATCGAGGGCAGTAATTTTTGCAGTAGACCTCCTCTGTAAATCTAAAGTGGTAACCTGTAAAGGCTTTTAAAGGCTTTTAAAAATGTATTTATTTTGTTGCCACTGCAATTCGCAATTTTAAAGCATGTCATGTTTGGTATCCATGTACTCGGCCTAAGATCATCTTTTTTATTTCATCAAACATTTGGGCAATATAGTGTGTTTTAGTGCATTAAAATTTAAAAAAGTGTGTTTTTTCCCCAAAAAATGCGTTTGAAAAATCGCTGCGCAAATACTGTGTGAAAAAAAAAAATGAAACACCCACCATTTTAATCTGTAGGGCATTTGCTTTAAAAAAATATATAATGTTTGGGGGTTCAAAGTAATTTTTTTGCAAAAAAAAAATAACTTTTTCATGTAAACAATGAGTGTCAGAAAGGGCTTTGTCTTCAAGTGGTTAGAAGAGTGAGTGATGTGTGACATAAGCTTCTAAATGTTGTGCATAAAATGCCAGGACAGTTCAAACCCCCCCCCCAAATGACCCCATTTTGGAAAGTAGACACCCCAAGCTATTTGCTGAGAGTCATGTCGAGTCCATGGAATATTTTATATTGCGACACAAGTTGCGGGAAAGAGACAAATTTTTTTTTTTTTTTTTTTGCACAAAGTTGTCACTAAATGATATATTGCTCAAACATGCCATGGGAATATGTGAAATTACACCCCAAAATACATTCTGCTGCTTCTCCTGAGTACGGGGATACCACATGTGTGAGACTTTTTGGGAGCCTAGCCGCGTACGGGACCCCGAAAACCAAGCACCGCCTTCAAGCTTTCTAAGGGCGTGAATTTTTGATTTCACTCTTCACTGCCTATCACAGTTTCGGAGGCCATGGAAAGCCCAGGTGGCACAAAACCCCCCCAAATGACCCCATTTTGGAAAGTAGACACCCAAAGCTATTTGCTGAGAGGTGAGTATTTTGCAGACCTCACTTTTTGTCACAAAGTTTTGAAAATTGAAAAAAGAAAAAAAAAATGTTTTTTCTTGTCTTTCTTCATTTTCAAAAACAAATGAAAGCTGCAAAATACTCACCAATGAGAGCTATCCCCATACTCAGGAGAAGCAGCTGAATGTATTTTGGGGTGCAATTCCACATAGGCCCATGGCCTGTGTGAGCAATATATCATTTAGTGACAACTTTTTGTAAATATATATATATTTTTTTTGTTGTCATTATTCAATCACTTGGGACAAAAAAAATAAATATTCAATGGGTTCAACATGCCTCTCAGCAATTTCCTTGGGGTGTCTACTTTCCAAAATGGGGTCATTTGGGGGGGTTTTGTACTGCCCTGCCATTTTAGCACCTCAAGAAATGACATAGGCAGTCATAAACTAAAAGCTGTGTAAATTACAGAAAATGTACCCTAGTTTGTAGACGCTATAACTTTTGCGCAAACCAATAAATATACGCTTATTGACATTTTTTTTACCAAAGACATGTGGCCGAATACATTTTGGCCTAAATGTATGACTAAAATTTAGTTTATTGTTTTTTTTTCTAACAAAAAGTAGAAAATATCATTTTTTTTCAAAATTTTCGGTCTTTTTCCGTTTATAGCGCAAAAAATAAAAACTGCAGAGGTGATCAAATACCATCAAAAGAAAGCTCTATTTGTGGGAAGAAAAGGACGCAAATTTCGTTTGGGTACAGCATTGCATGACCGCGCAATTAGCAGTTAAAGCGACGCAGTGCCAAATTGGAAAAAGACCTCTGGTCCTTAGGCAGCATAATGGTCCGGGGCTCAAGTGGTTAAATATGCTCCCACGAGAAATCTAAACAAATTCCAAATGTATGTCGACATTCAAAAATATACTAGAAAACTCAATATAAAAAAATACATGCTATCTAAACCTCCCGTCATTCATGTTACTGAGATGGAAAACCAGGGGGAATTGCTCACAGCAATTTGAGAAACAAATCACTGTTTAACCCACCTGTCTTAAACAATGAACACATCGAAGTATTCAATAGAATGGTGACCAAAGAGTTGGAGCTACTAAAATACAAAAAAACACGAGTCCCAAACCATCCAAATGGGAATAAAACAGTTAGAACAAAAAAAGCAAATTGTTGTGAGACCAGCTGATAAAGGAGGAGCAATTGTCATATTATCAAAAGAATACTATAACAAGGAATTGTTAGAACAACTGAGTAACACAAACACATATATCAAACTAAAAGGGAACCCCACGAGGGAATATAAACGGGAGCTATCAGATCTAATCCTAAAAGGAGTGGGAAAAAATATCCTGACCAAAAAGAATCAAAATATTTGGTACCGGACACGTGTAGAGTCCCCATCATTTATACGGTGCCTAAGATACACAAAAATGTAGAGCAACCTCCAGGGAGACCCATTATCAATGGCATTCAATCAATCAATGCTAGGTTGGGAGAATATGTCGATAGATTCCTGCAACCCTTGGTACCCCATACCAGAGCATACCTCAGAGACACCAAACACCTGATACAAATATTGGAAAATTTGACTCTAAAACCCGATGAGAAATATATCATTGCAACAGCTGATGTAGCTTCCTTATATACAGTAATTGAACATAGCGATGCAATAGAGGCATCAAAATGGGCTATGGATAGGTTTAGCAACCTCATCTCAAAACAAAAAAGATTTATTTTAAGAAGCCTAGCCTTTGGAATTCAACATAATTATTTTTGGTACAATGATTTATATTATAGACAACTAACCGGAATCGGAATGGGAGCCAAGTATGCCCCAAGTGTGGCCAATGTATTTATGGCTAAATGGGAGAAAGAAGCAATTTTTGCAGATGAACCAGAAAATATGGTCCTATATAAAAGATTT
Source organism: Aquarana catesbeiana (assembly GCF_042186555.1). Lineage (NCBI taxonomy): Eukaryota > Metazoa > Chordata > Amphibia > Anura > Ranidae > Aquarana > Aquarana catesbeiana. Next base: position 44,006,420 of record NC_133334.1, on the reverse strand, counting down.
ATTGATGATTGCATAGTAATATGGAAAGGGGATGAACCAAGTTTAATCCAGTTTTTCAATCAATTAAATATGAATCAGAAAAATATCAGACTTGAGTATGAGATAAGTGACAAATCAATCCATTTTCTAGATTTAGAAATACAGCTTGAGAATAACATCATTAGTACCAAAACATTCTTCAAACCAGTCAAAAGGAATAGTTACATACCTACAGACAGCTGTCATTACCATCCATGGCTAATTAATATTCCAAAAGGACAGTTTATACGACTGAGAAGAAATTGCTCGAACAATATAGGTTATCTAACACAAGCCCATTGGATGGGGAAGAAATTTGAGGATAAAGGCTACAGCAAAGAATTTATTTTGGAATAAATCAAAGAAGTCGACCAAATGCCAAGAGAAATACTTATTCAAGATAAAATAAAAGCGAACTTAGATAATAATGACATACCCTTGATAATGAATTTCAGTGCACAACATAAAAAACTGGAAAAAAATCATCAAGAAATACTGGTCTGTTTTGAAAACAGACAACACCCTGGGTAAGATTCTACCTGATAAACCGCGCTTCATATATAGGCGAGTACCAACATTAAGAGATCTGATAGCAAAGAATGTACCGGAACCACCTAAACGTGTTACAGAATTATCCTTCTTTCAAGGGAAAGGGTTTTTCCATTGTAAGAGGTGCTATGCGTGTAAAAATACCCAACAAAATGGCCAAAAATGCCAGAAATTCACATCAACCAGCACCAAAAAAGAATTTGACATCAAGGACTTTATATCATGTAGGACTGAAGGTGTAGTCTATGTCTTGCAGTGTTCTTGTTCATTGCAATATATTGGCAGAACAAAAAGGCCTATGTGGTAAAAAAGAAGAAGGGAACATATCCAAAACATAAAAAAAGCTTTCCCGAAGCATAGTATCTCTAAACATTTTGCCACGCACCACAATAGAGACCCCACAGAATTAAAATTTTGGGCAATACAGAGATACAAACCCCACTGGAGAGGTTCAAATAAGATCAGAGAACTGAGTCAAGCCGAATCAAAATGTATATATGAGATGGGTACTCTTGCGCCAAAAGGCCTCAATATTGAATTTGATATTAATTGTTTTATATCAGACTACTAAATATAGCACTATGGATATATTTTAAACTTAATTTTAATATTTTTTATATATTTTATTTTTATTGGTGTTAAATACTACTGTACCGTATCGGGCTCTTAAACAATTTTATATTAATTAATAATACTGAAAATTTCTCTGTGTAATACTATTATCATTTATACAGTCCTGGGATATTTAGTTTAAATCACAATTTATTCTTATGTATTTTTATTTTTTATATTTTTTATATATTTTTTAAATTGTTTTATTTATCTTTAAAGTCATGGGTGTGTTTATCAGCACACTATAAACTATCAAGATCCAGCATAAAGTCACACTTGCCTAATTAGTCATGCAGCGGGATCAAAACATAGAGATTAACACATAGCTGATAACATTAAGTTAATGATATGAATGTATTGTCAATGGTGTGCTGTACCGATATACGCCACTGGAGGGAGCCCATTATTATATAGATACAATGATTTACTATATTAAGGATTTTATTCTGTGACCTTTTTTAGTTTACAAATTTATATTTAGTTTTATGTAGTTATTATGATTTGTTTTGATGCAACCAATAAATATTGTTTTTAAAGTATAATACATATATACAAATACAGCAGTAAGCAGCGTGATGATCTGATGATCACAGCACCATCACCATAGGAACCGAAATGCCTAAATATGGAGACGCTGGCATCTCATGCTTAGCCTTGAGAAAGTCACGTGTCAGTGATGTAACGCGTGGGAGGAGCCTAGGACACAGTCTGCTGAATACATTGTATCAAGCAGCAGCAGCTTGCGTAGCAAGCCTTGTCCTTACAAGCCAGCTGAGATCTGCTTATCTGCATGCCTAAAACAAGTCAGGCACACATGAGTGTATCACTGTGCTGTTTTGCCTTTGAACTTTTATTTGAACAATATTGCGCAATGTTTTCTCTCTTTGTTTATTTTACATAAAACCACTTGATACTGAGAAAATTACCATTCATTGTGGCTGTGGAAGAAATAGCTCAGAGGGTGAACAAATAAGTACTGCAGAAATCCAGATATCCCAGATTACTGAGGATTGAACTGTCGCCTGTTACTTATCCTATCTCATGAATTTAATCATCTATATTTAATCAGATTCTATTGGCACTATTTATCAATTTATACTCATCAATTGTATATATATTGCACCTTTATAAGTTTATCATTTATTTATTTTTTATTACGGAGGATTCAACACTTATCACAGGGAATATATCTAATTTATTTATTTATTGGCACTAATTTGGATTGATTACTATTTGTAAACGCATTTTTAGTATATTTATACACAATTGTTGCGTAGTTTACTTTGGAGATATCGCACCACTTCCAGTGGATTTGTGTAACTGGAGGAACACAGTTTTTAAATATTTGCGATTTTTTCATATATTTGCGATTTTATATATATGCGATTTTTTAGAGAATTGGTAGCAATTTTTTTTTTTTTTTCACATTGTTTTTTTAGCACCAAAAATTCTTTTCTCACATTGATTGAACTTTGTATCAGAGCGCATCAATCTATGTTATATGCTTTAGTATCCAGGATTGGCATATTCGGGGCTGTGGCTGCCTAAGTATCTTTAGTGCTGTGTAACACAAAAAAATAACTGTGAGGCGGCAGCAGAGTATGTTATTTGGTGAGTGCGTGCAGGGAGGGGGTGAGTATCTTCTATTCTTGCAGTTCTGTACCCTTGGAGGGGGTATGGGATGAGGCAGTTTTCTGAGATCTCTAGTGAGGAATATGGGCTTGGGGTGAGGTGAATTCTATTGAGCAAAGGGGGTCATTTTGGGTGGATTTAGAACCGATGTCGGCAACCCGTCGATCGTGTCAATCGCGGGAAGCCGACAGGTAGATCTCGATCAGGGCTGTGCCGATGCTTCCCCCTGTCTCCGCCGGCGTTGCTCTCCCTTCACTAGCAGAGAGGAGTGAGAGGCAAAGCCGTGCTGGATGAGAATCCTAGCAACCAATCATCAGGTTGTTAACATAAGACAGAGGACACTGCTATGGGGCGGGGAGAGGACACTACAGTGGGGGGCATGGTATATTACTAAGGGGGGGCACAGCTGTGGAGGATGGGATAGCAGAGGATACTACTGTGGTGGGGGTAAGTGATTTGAAGCGGGGCATGTCTCCCGCCGGCAGTTCACACTGCCCTATGCGAAAAGCTGGGAGTGTCAATACAAAGTTAATGACACCCCCAGATCTGTTCACATATCGCAGTGCAAACTGTCAATTTGGGCAGGAATCAGATCACATGGGTGATTGCGGACCAAAAAAAGGGTCCTACACGAGTTTGGCCTGAATGTGATGCGAATTCAGCCATACAATCTGTATGGCTGAATTCGCATTGCACAGACATCGCATGGAAATTTGCGAATCACAAGCAATGTCCAACACGGCAGCAGTGGGAACCGGCCCTTAGTATTTTTATTGAATGCTTTATTTTTCTTTTTTTAACCACTTCAATACCAGGCACTTAGACACCTTCCCACCCAGGCCAATTTTCAGCTTTCAGCGCTGTCGCAATTTGAATGACAATTGCGCGGTCATGCTACACTGTACCCAAACAAATTTTTTATCATTTTGTTCCCACAAATATAGCTTTCTTTTGGTGGTATTTGTTCACCTCTGCAGTTTTTATTATTTGCGCAACAAATAAAAAAAATACCGAAAATTTTGAAAAAAAAACACGTTTTTCTTTGTTTCTGTTAAAACTTTTTGTAAATAAGTACGTTTTCTTCTTCAATGACGGGCACTGATATGGCTGCACTGACGGGCACTGATACGGCGGCACTGATGGGCACCGATGAGGTGGCACCAATGAGGTGGCACTGACGGGCACTGATGATGGGCACTGATAGGCGGCACTGATAGGTGGCACTGATGGGCACTGATAGGTGGCACTGGTATGCGGCACTGATGGGCACTCATAGGTGGCACCCATGGGCACTTATAGGTGGCACTGATGGGCACTCATAGGTGGCATTGATGGGCACTTGTAGGTGGCATTGATGGTTACTTATGGGTGACACTGATAGTTGGTACAGATGGGCACGGATGGGCACTGATAGATGGGCACTGATGGGCATGGATGGGCACTGACAGGTGGCATGAATGGACACTGATGGGTGGCACTGATGACACTGCTTGTTTGCAGTGATGCCCCTAAGGGTGGCATTGCTGGGCATCACTGCAACATAATGGTGCCAATCAGTGCCCATTTGTGGGCACTGATTGGCACAGATTTGGCACACTGGGCACATGTGGATGGCCATGGGGTACATACCTGGCCATCCACATGTTGCCCCTTCCCTAGTGGTCCTAGTGGCGATCCCTGGTGGTCCAATGTGGTGATCTGCGGGGGGGGGCTGCACTGATAAACAATCAGCGCAGACCCCCCCCTGCCAGGTGAGCCGCCGATCGGCTCTCCTCTACTCACGTCTGTCAGATGCGAGTAAGGAAGAGCCGATCAACGGCTCTTCCTATTGACAGCGTGATCAGCCGTGATTGGACACGGCTGATCACGTGGTAAAGAGCCTCCGCCGGAGGCTCTTTACTAAGATCGGTGTAGCGGTGTGTCAGATTGACACACCGATCCACCGATCGCCGCGATGCGCGCCCCCGGGGGCGCGCTGCGGCATGTTATCCTGCTGGACATCATATGACGTCCAGTCAGGATAACAGAACCACTTCCCGGACGTCAATCCGCCATAGGGCGGGCGGGAAGTGGTTAAAGGACGATGCCAAAGCCCCAACCCTTCCTCCCGCTGGGGATCTTTGATTTCCTAAATGTTGCACAGGTAGAGCTCAACCTCTGAAAGGTTGCCTACCCCTGCTTTCGTGTGTGCTAAAAGTAGCGTAGGATGTGTTAGACAGAGTATGTAAATTTAGTTTAGCTCAGGGCTAAGCATGAGCTATGGAATCTGGGTCAGAGACATTGAAGTTCAGGGCTGGATGACTCATCCTGACAGCTCCCCTGGTGCCTCCTATTGTTTCTGGGACATTGGAGAATGTTCTACACAAGCTAGTGGGTGGAGGTTAGGAGAAGCTGCCTTGAATATTTATGAGGCCTCGGCCAATCCCCAGTACCCTGTAGTGGGCTGGCAGGGGGCAAAGCTTACCTCATAAATAGACATGAGCCATGCCAGCAGGGCAGTAGGGTGGAAGATGGAGATACAGTGCCGAGGAGGCTGTCGGTGGCCCTCAGGGGTGCCCCCTAGTCTGGGGTGAAGGTGTCCTGCCTTGGGCCGGGGCTCGGGTGCTGGAAGGATCCTGACATAACACACAGGAGGAAGCCCATCCTTGAGGCATGGGAGCAAGAGAGGACAGCGTGAGTAGATCAGCATTGCTGGGGACTAACAAGGGGGGAGACTGCCACATGTAGCAAGTCTCCCTGAAGACAGCGGTGTGCTAAAGTCTTCATCCTTCCCTGGAAAATCTCCTGAGAGTCAGCTGGGTGGGCTGGTGGAGAGTCAGCTGGGTGGGCTGGTGAAGAGTCCATCTGGAAGACTGGTGTAGAGAGTTAGCCTGGAGGGCTAGTGAAAGGGGCAGCTGCAGCCAAGTGGGTTGGCAGTGTCTGAATAGGTGTTGCTCTAATAAGTAGCCACAGAGGAGAAGTGCAAGCTGTTCACTGCCTTTGTTGCTACACAACAAGGGGCTATGAGTTTCTGCCTGTAAAGGGCCACTGCTAAATCTCAGAGCCTGTCGGTTCAATTAACAGGGATTCAGCTGGAGCCAGCAAGCAAGTGTGTGCAGGAAGAAAGTAGAGGAGATTGTATATAGACTGTATAGAAGATGTCCCTGAAGTTTTGCTGAAGTCAAGTGGGATTCCATAACCTTCCATCCCTTTCCAAGTTATTAATCCTCAATAAATAACAAAAACAAGACTATTCTCTGACTCTGGGGTGCTTGTGAAGATTCGGAGTGCCTGGCTGTGCAGGGGTGGGGGATCCAGTTCATCAGCAGTCCCTACGTGGGTGTGGCACATTTGGTGTGCTCGTCCCGGATATTGCCCACGGTAACCTGCATGGCCATTGCTCCTAGCAACCGGAGTTCATCAAGCCAGAGGGCTGTGCTTTGCTACCAGGACCACTCAGGGGGTTAAAAAATGGGGAAATGGAGTTCGACTCTGCCAAACTGTGACTGTGTTGCCTACGTCAAGTGCTGTTGTCCATAGCAACTGGTGGGAGTTGCTGCTAAGCCAGTATTACACAGCATACCCAGTTGCCCCAATGAAGGCTGGGATGGACACTTGTGCTAAAACCTGCTATTCAGTAAGAACTGTCATGTGCTGTCACCCGTGGCAACTACGGCAGGCGATCGTGCCCATGGATTATAAAATGTCCAGCGGTCTGGATAAAGCTGGAAAAAGTAACTGTATGCTGCAATGTCAGTAAAGTGTGAACGGAAATTTCTGCTGTTGCCCATGGTGGTTGGGGTAAGCCAGCGGGTGTCTGCAGGAGGGGGTATATCAGTTGCCCAACCACGGCTGATGTTAAGGACTGTCCTAACCCTGCTAAAACATAAAAAGAGGAAAGGAGGGCACACCAACCTTGTGCATTACCAATGGTAAATTTTATTAAAAGCTGTAACCGCAATAATCATACTCACAAACGAGCATGTACAAGAGGCTTATCAGTAGATGAGACTACGTCTCTGAACGCCTGCAACCCGGACCTGATATTGGAGGGGTCAGATGGCATCACAAGCGACTAACGCGTTTCAAGGGCGTACCCTCTTCCTAAGAGAACCGCTTTCGCTCTGAGGAAGAGGGTACACCCTTGAAACGCGTTAGCCGTTTGTGATGCCATCTGACCCCTCCAATATCAGGTCCGGGTTGCAGGCGTTCAGAGACATAGTCATCTACTGATAAGCCTCTTTTACACGCTCATTTTTGTGAGTATGATTATTGCTGTTACAGCTTTTAATAAAATTTACCATTGGTAATGCACAAGGTCGGTGCGCCCTCCTTTCCTCTTTTTATGTTTCAGTTTTAAGAATACCCATTGTTCTGAGGAGGGCAGCAAGGCTGCAGGCACTGTTTGATTCAGAGGTTTGGCCACACCACTTATCCATAGACTAAGCCCCCAAGCGCAGGAGATTTTTGTTGTTTAGTTGTCTATCTAACCCTGCTAAAAACAGTGTGACGTGTGTTACAGGCTTTGGTATTGCTCATGGCCACCACAGTGAACGCTTACTACCATCTGATCCCAGTTGCTCGGGCACAGTCGGTGCTGAGTGGCATGTTCTGGCAAGTTCTGCAAGTATCAGTGTGTACTTGACAACCACCAGTGTACTGCCTGTGCCTGCAAGTTCGTTTAGTCGGGAAGGGGTTACTACAGAGTGCACAGGAGAAGGCCGGCTTATCAGAGCTGTAGGCTCCAGCCAGTCTGGAAACTTGGGGGAGGAGCCACGCCCCTAGAGGAGACCCAGCATGCCTTGCTTGCGAAGAGAGAGAGGAGCAAGATGGCGAATGGTGCACGTGTGTACCCAGTGCTAACCTGGTCGATTGCAGTGCAGGAGATGACACTGGTGGACAGCAGTGTGCGGCTGCAGAATTGAGTGGGGTTCACCCTCGAGTTAATCACGAGGTTGGAGAGGCTGTGTCTGCTATGTCCTGGCTGCAGGAGACCTACTTCAGTGGTCAGTGCCTGCATCCGGTCAGGGGGTGACAAGCTGCTTACCAAGCTGACACAGAGAGGGCAGGAGCAGGTCAACTACAGCGTGGATCTACGATCAGGTCTCTGCCGCAGAAGTCCCGGAAGGCCGGAGTAGGCCTAGAAGTGACTGCTAAAGTTGAGGGGGGGTTGAGTCTGAGGATAGTGACTCCCCTGGGAAGACAAATGACATCAGGAAAGAAAGCTGGAAATCTGCCTCGGCCCGCAGCCCGGTCAGGGAGCTGGTACCTGTAAGTACTGCCCAGCAGGAACCAGAAGATACCCCTGGAAGGCCGGCTGCAACCATCCACCTTACCAACCCCACCTGGGAGGAGCCAGTGCAGGAAGACAGCTTGTCTTCAGGTGAGCCAGAGGGGAGCGGCAGTGGTAGGGCAATAGATTGGGGGTCACCCAGACTGATTGCAGAATTCGGCCCATAGATGATGACTGGGAAGAGTGGACATCTCACAGCAGTTCTGAGGAGAAATTGGAATGGGGGAACTCCCAGGAAGTAGTGGAAGTACTGCCAGAAATGCTAGAGGTGCTAGAGTCAGCTGAAAGGGCTGAAGGACCCCAGTAGACCCCTATCTGTGTCCGGCAGAGGTTCCAGAACCAACCATCCTCAACCCAGACCAGACGTGCAGGCAGTGGGTAGTGAGGTCACCCAAGTCCTGTGCCCTCCCTGGGAAAGGCAAGCCAAGGGAACTGCCAAGATTCTCCAGATTCCAGCAAGAGGTACAGCGGAGGACAGCACCCGAGTGTTGGTTGGAATACCCATATGTCCCTCAAGACATCATGGACATCATAGAGGACTCTTGCAGTGGTAAGATGACATGGTGTGGGACAACATGCACATCCCCAAGCCCCTACCGGGATCTCATAATAAGGAGACTTGGGCCCGGTTCCAGAACATTAGCCAGGAATGGCGGCTGGGAAGAGCCATCTACAAGGGCAGGGTGGTGGTTGTCAAGGCGGGACAGCCAACCAGGAGCCACTCTGCTGCTCTAGTGTGTGCTAGAAGTAGTGTAGGATGTGTTAGAGGAGGTAAATTTAGTTTAGCTCAGGGCTAAGCCTGAGCTATGGAATCTGGGTCAGGCTTCAGTGAAGTTCAGGGCTCGATGACTCCTGACAGCTCCCCTAGTGCCTCCCCCTGTTTTTAGGATATTGGAGAATGTTCTAGAGCTATTGGGTGGAGATTAGGAGGAGCTGCTTTGAATATTATTGAGGCCTCAGCCAATCCCCAGTAGTGGGCTGGCAGGGGGCAGAGCTTAGTCTCCCTGAAGACAGCAGTGTACTTAAAGCGGTTGTATACCCGCAGAAAAAAAAATTAAAAAAAAACCTGTAAGGCAAAAAAATACCTTAGAACAAGGCGTCGGTATTTAATCCCGGTCCGCCCTGAGGGAGCTGACATTTTGCCCTTGGCGAGTCTTCCGGGTTCGTGGCTCCAGCGCTGTGAGTGGCTGGAGCCGCAATGACGTCACAGCGCAGATTGTATGGCTAAATTTGCATCGCATTCGGACCAAAATCGTTCAGGTCCCTTTTTTTGTCGGCACCAGAATCGGATCGCATGAGTGTTTACATTCCTGTCCGAATTCACAGTTCGCACTGCGATCTGCAAAACCGATCTGGGGGTGTCATTAACTTTGAATTGACCCCACAGCGGTTCGCATAGGGCAATGTGAACTGCCTGCGAGTTGTATGCGATGCCGGAACCGGGATTGGAATCGTGCTGGTTCCCACATTGAATATGTGAGAACGGGCACTGAAAGTACATGAGTTGTTTTTTGTTTTTTTGTTTGCATAATCTGGCCTCACAAACTTTAATTGGAGCCCCTGTAAACATGCGAAACATTTATTTTCATGCATTTTTTTGCACTCTTCTCCCCTTGCCGCGCCCAGAAAAAAAAATGCCTGCAGCCTAATATAAATGAAAAACACTTGTAAAAAGCTTGTGAAATGCTTAAAAGAAAAAAACACAAAAAAAGCACCAGAAATGCACTCTGCTAGTTGCTAGTGAATGCAGGATAATGCTTGTGCAGTAAAATGTAACATTTAATCTGATCTTCCAGCCATCATCCAGGACATAAAGTAACTGAAAGTGAAAGCAAGTTGTGACAATACTATGACTATGTCTACAACAACAAGACTATGTCTACCGCCTATTTTATTTAAACTGTACTAAATCTACAATAAATTCTCAACAGATCTTTAATGAATATTCCCTATTGTACAACACGTGATTCTGATTTACTAGATCCTGAATGATGCCTTTTCAGCGTTGGCTTTTACAAGCTAAAGAAGTTTTGAAACAGAGGGTGGGAGGGAAGGGTTGGGAGTTGACATGCTCAGTTCACATTTCTTACTAACTTCCTGGTTTTAGTGAGTATGTACAACTTCCCGGAGAACACTACACAGATCTTCTGAGCAAACAAGGATTAAGAGGTTTGTTGTTATAATCTCACCTTTATACATTTTTTTTTGCTTAAAAAAAATTAGCTACGTTGTTTTCATAAAATGTCACATTGTGGGTGAAAAGCAAAAGTATGGGGGGGGACTAGCTGAGTAAAATGGAAGTGAGATATAAAAACAATATCTTTCAATTTCTTTTCCAGATCAAGGCGATTCAGGCCAGTCTTCATCAACCGTTAACAGAAAACAGTCGTATATTGACAGATAAACAACACACAGAAATGGAGGAATTCAATGTCATGCTGCTAAGAATAGCAGGAAAACTGAGTGATACCGATCTAAATAACATGAAGTTTCTTTGCCAGGATAAGATCCCTAGAAAGAAAATGGAAACCATTGCAAGTCCGACAGATCTATTCATAAAACTCATGGAGCTGACAGAGATCTCGAAAGACAACCTGAATTTCCTGATCCAGCTTTTACAGCATACACAGAGATACGATCTCGCAAAAGAAGTCAAAGGATTCCAGGGGCCACCGGTTTCCAGAGAGGAAACTTCTGAAGCTGAAGATCCAGAGGAAGGTAAAAATGTTGTTGGTGGAGATGAGCAAACTGGATTTGATAACTTGGGATTCTTTTGGATTTTCCCAAATTGCATCAGAGTGTATTTTTTTTTGGGGTGGGGGGGTTATTTTATTGTAGGCCTCATGCACATCGAGTTTAACCACTTGCCACCCAGGCCAATTCTGCCATTTCTCTCCTACATGTAAAAATCATAATTTTTTTGCTAGAAAATTACATAGAATCCCCAAACATTATATATGTTTTTTTAGCAAAGACCCTAGAAAATACAATGGCGGACGTTGCAACTTTTTATCTCGCATGTTATTTGTGCAGCAATTTTTCAAAAGCATTGTTTTTGGAAAAAGAAAAAAAAACAGTTTTGTGCTTTAAAAAAAAAAACAGTAAAGTTAGCCCACTTTTTTTGCATAATGTGAAAGATGAAGTTACGCTGAGTAAATAGATACCTAACATGTCATGCTTCAAAATTGCACACGGTCGTGGAATGGCGCCAAACTTTGGTGCTTAAAATTCCCCATAGGTGACGCTTTTAAATTTTTTACTGGTTACATGTTTTGAGTTACAGAGGAGGTCTAGAGCTAGAATTATTGCTCTAGCTCTAACGTTCACGGCGATACCTCACATGTGTGGTTTGAGCACCATTTTCATATGTGGGCGGGACTTGCGTATGTGTTCGCAAGCACACGGGGACAGAAGCGCTTTTAAATTTTTTTAAATTTTTGTTTTATTGTTCTTATGGTGTAGGGAATATCCGGCTGAAAAAGCCGATATCTGAATGATGCCTGTAGCTGCACCCATCATTCAGATATCCCCTCACAAAGTCAAGGACATCATATGACAGTCGGCGGGTGGGAAGTGGTTAAATAAGAGCTTGAAAAATTAAGCTTATACACATATTGAGTGTTTTTTGTTTTTTTTTTCAGCCTGTAAAAGCACCGCTATGTTAGCCTATGTGTCTATGCAGATATAAGCATAACGTGCCTAAATGCATCTAAACATGCATAAACAACAGACATATATGGCATTTAGCATCGATGCACTCCAATGGCTAGAATAAAATAATATTCTTTCCAAAAGAATGCATTTACTCTTAACCTTTTCGTGCTGAGCACACGCAAATATGCAGCCGGGCCTTAGCCTCATCCAGCCGTATATTTGCCTGCAATATCATCAATAGAGCTGTGCAGAGAGCGCACGCCCTGCACGCTCCCGGCACAGTTACCAGTGGCTGATGGAAAGCTTCTTGCGATTGGGAACTTTCTGATCATGTGACAGCCAATTACGGCAATCACATGACCACAAGCCCCGCCTCTCAGCATTCTAAACCTCTCAGAGGGCCGGTGTCTTGCCGAGAAAGTTCCCCTGGCGGATAAGGACCCCCCTGTACTGCACATGCGCTGCTCTTGCGCAGTACGAACGAGTACGGAGCCGCCGAAAGTCTCCGAAGTTGAACAGCTGATCGTCAGCTCTACACGGCGCCTGCGCACTGAGTCCAGGTTCAAGCCCCACCATCCAAGTGGATATAGAGTTAGAATAAAACTATGCCGAGCGAAGCGAGGCCGTGCCCGAAGCGTGGCGAGCGAAGCGTGGCAAGGGGCCCTGTTACAGGCGCCATGTACAGCTTCGGCTATTTTCGGCAGCTCGTACTGTGCAATCGCTGCGCCTGCGCGGTACAGGGGAGTCATTATCCGCCGGGGGGAACTTTGTTGGCAGAACATTGGCTCTTAGCGGTTAAACACTAGATGCGCATAAATACGCTGCTTTAGCACATTTTTAATGCTGCATTTTCATGCCAGTAGTTCTGGTGTTTAGAGGGGCTTGTTCAGTGTGTACAAGGCCTTAATGAAACATTTGAAAGTGGCATTTGCACGGGTTCTGTTAAATTGGAACCCCTAAGACACACATATTCCCAATATCAAAGTACTGCAGAGCCAGTGGTAGAGGCACTACGACATTCCCAGTACCTTGTGGTAATGTATGGTAATGATAATTTTCTCTTTTTCTGTTATAAACAGATTTTTGTTCTCTTCAACCTTTTAACATTCAGCAGACTGGCACACTTTTACTATTCAAATTGTACAAAAAATATTGTTTATATAGAAATCCTATAACATTTTATATCATTTTTTTTTTTTTTTTTTGCTACATGTTCTAGATGTTTTTTCAGTCAAAGCACCCGTTAAAAATTATGGACAATCTTGAGGCACCCCATTCTAAAATGTAAAAACTATTCTAATAGTTTTACATAATGCAGCAACATCCACACAAGTAGGGGGATACAAGGGTGCTGTGCAGGCGACTCCATATCAACTGATCACTTCACTGGTCGTTGGAAGGCGGGCAGCTAGAAGGTTGTAATGGTGCACAATGAAAGCCTGTGGCTTTGTGGAATTATAAGGCAGGCTTCATCCACACGCTGGCTTGTATACAATTTTTGGGCAATTTTGAGGCATTTTGCCAAGGCACCCCTGAAGAAACCCAAAGGCACCCTGGTTGAAAAAGGCTGCACTAGAAGACTATACAACATTTCCAGTAATGAACCATGCAAGGAACAGGATCAGTATTTGCTAGTATTTTTATTTATTTAGCTTTAGCTGTGATTGCTCTTAGTTGGGCCCCTTTAATGTGGGCGTTTTTTCCGATCAAGTCTACATGTCAGGAAGCTCTATGCAGGTCTATGGGCAGGCAGATGTAAATCTGCCTACCACTATGTCTGTCCTGGTCCAGAAGTAGAAATGGACCTAAATGTCATGGATCGGATGTAGCCTAATGTAAACGGACACAAGTCCATTTCCTTTCCGTCAGCCCACTGATTCAATACAGGTCCGCTACAATCTGCAGTCAAAATGCGGACAGGCACGTATGTCACAAGTCAGTAGGGTATCCGTTCAAAGACTGCCTTCTGAGCGGAGCGCACCCATGTCAAAGAACACCTTATGTTGGCAAATATTATTTCACAAAAAAATCTGTATATTAGAGGTGTACCTTTTTTTAGCTGCTGGGCCTGGATGGCAGATCATGTAATTTGGGGAGTAGTGTGACAATATATTATCTAAGAAGAGAAAAATGTAGTTAACCACTGTAGTATATTGAAGGGGACAAAAACGAGTCTGATCCATTCTGGTGGGCCTTGAGAGTGATAGTTATACAACTGCTATACAGATCACAATAGAAGGAATGAGACTGCTGCATCAAGAAGAAAAACAAGTTTCTTGGAAGTGGTGACAGAAATCTATAAGAATCCAGTGGGTGGTTCTACACTCCTGATTATATCCACAAATACGAACTAAGCCTAAGGCAGGCCATAGATGCAACCACAGGAAAGAAAATCACTCAATTCCCCCATCAACACAGTCCATGTTGATGGGGGAATCCCTCCTGTGGAACTATTGTGTTCTCCCAACAGGGGGGGGGGGGGCAACGTGAGAACACAATGATTATTGCTAGCGGCCACAGCCTCTGGCGATAATTGTACGATGAGAACCCAACTTGCTGGTTGTACGTCAATCGATGGATCAATTTAGATACATTCAGCCTGCCCATACATGGTTTGAATCTCGACCAATCCCTGCTGAACCGGCTGAGATTTGATCCATCTATGGCAGTCTTTAGGGTGCAGAATAAAATCTACTAGATATAAAAGTATAGTTACATTTTTATCCCCCTTCACGCCCAAGTGTAACACAAATATTAATGCCTAAGGACAATTTTGCAACTTTGACACGCGTTCCTAAAACCATACATATCATCCCAACTAGTTTGTGCATCCAGCTGGATTATACCGTGTTTTTTTTTTTTTTTAGGACAAATTGGGCTTTCATTTGGTGGTAAATGGTAATGGACATCTCCTGATTTTCATTTTTTTTTTTTTCTCTCTGAAAGGAAAGGAAAAGATACAATGTATCCTTCCTCTCCATTCACAGAGAGAGAGAGAGAGAAACACAGGGGCGGGCTTCACAGGGACTGATCACTGCGGTAGCCAGTCAGAGGCTCTCACAGCAATCAGGTGACCCGGAATCAGGAGTTCCGAGTCACAATCGTTAGTATGACCCGGTACTCTCGATAAGACAAAGACAGATACACATATATGCGGCCCCTCTGCAAAAAGCTCAGTCCACTGAGGCCGCATACATGTGTTCTGTCGGCGTGAAGGGGTTAAAGCTAAACTCCAGTAAACATTAATTGGGGGATACAGCACCAGTCAAAAGTTTTACCTTTAACAAGGCGTATCCTATGTCCTGCTTACTGTTGGTTACTGTACAAATTCTCCCTTCAGTAAAGCTGGATCCTACACACAGTGGTGATCTGTGGGAATGAGAGTTAGCGGCTGTGACAGGAAATTAGCTCATCGTCCTTTCCCTTCATTGATCCACAAAAGGCATAGTGTGAATGGCCGAGGGGAGAGGATGGGCAGATAAATGATATGATCTCTTCTTTTCCGATCACAGAATGCCTAACATACTGTGAAAAGAATACAAGGAGTTTTGTGAATGGATTAGGGAGGAGACAGGGAGGGCAAACAATGTGATCTGTTTACTGTACTACTGTGCAGCTCTTCATGCCTGCAGCACTGGAAGATCACCACTGTGTTGGTGATTTGTACAGTAACAAGCAGCCAGCAGGACATAGGATACCTGCCATTAGAAGTATTTAACTGGTGTTTTATGTTATTAATACACAAAACTGGAATAGTTTCACCCTGTAAAAGAAGACTAGTGCTACTTACATTTTCAGTAGGGTTACAACGATACCATTTTTTAAGACCAAGTACAAATACCAATATCGATTACTGATACTTTTTTTCACATATCAGTGGCACTAATGTGCAGCACTGATGAGGCGTGGACAGTGTCAGGAGATTTTTATTTTATTTTTTACAATTTTTTATTTCTTTTTAACTTTTTTCTTTTTTATATATATATATATATATATATATATATATATATATATATATATTTATTTTTTTTTTTTTTTTACAATGCCCTCTTTTTTTGGGGGGGGGGGGGTGTGTGGACAGTGTCCGTGTTTTTTTTATTTTATTTTTCAACCATTTAAATATTTATTTATTACAATTCTTTATCAGCCCTGTTGGGGGCTTTGGTGAGATATCAGGGATCTAAACAGACCCCTGACATCTCCCTTTTGAGACAGGGAAAGGGACCGAGGACACAGATTCCCCAGTCCTCTGCAACCTCAGCTGTACTGAAGATGAATGGACAGGACACAGAGGTGTCCTGGTGTCCTGTTCATTCATAAGCTGAAACATCGTAAACACCGTTTTTTGTAGGAATGTCTCAGCTGCCCTCAATGGCTGAGACTGCAGAGTGGCACCATTGGCTCCCGCTGCTGTTAATCGGCCAATAAGGAGAGAAAGGGGACGGGGGCAGCTCGATGTCTGAATGGACACAGGGAGCAGTGACTCGGCTCGGGTGCCCCCAGAGCAAGCTGCTTGCTCTGGGGGCACACAACAGGAGGGAGGGAGGGGCCTGGAGCTCCAGCCAGGGACCCGAGACGAGGATGATCCGGGCTGGCCTTTGCAAAACCACTACACGGGGCAGGTAAGTATAACATGTTTGTTATTTTTACCTCGAAAAATAAAAAAAAAACCTAGACTTTACAATCATTTAAGTGTAGCTTTGTACCTGTCTATATTCGAAAGAAATTGATGTTTATGTTATTGTGTCCGTGGAGATAGTTTACCTTTACTATTACCATCTAATCAATGTTGTAATACAAAAAAGAATAGCATCTGCATTATAGTGTAAAGAGACAGCAACCCATTGATTCAATACCAGTTCGCCAGAATCTGCTGTTAAATGGCGGACAAAAAACTGAACAGGTAAATGGAGAGTCTCAGCGAATGAATACTTGCTGTTGCAAGGGATGCCTGTACTTTAATTCTAGCTCTGTACAGACGCCTTCCATGTGCCAAGTGCCTTGTTTAGCATTTATATAGGTTGCATTATTTTTTGTAATTATGATATTTTCATTTAACAATTTTCCTGTTTCCTTGTTCCACAGACCAGCTTGGCCGGGCCTTTGACATAATATGTGAAAATATGGGGAGGGATTGGAAGATGCTGATGCGCGCTCTTGGGGTTAATGATAGCACAATGGAGCAAATTATCTACGCTAACCCTTATAACCTGAAGGAACAAATAAGACAATGTTTGCGGGAATGGAAGAAAAAGAAGAGAGAGAATGCAAATGTGTCTGCCCTGATAAAAGCACTAGAAAAGTGTAGAATGAAACTGGTGGCAGAAAAAATATCTGATGAACTAAATCTTAGTTATGGAATGTCATAAAAATGATCCTGAAATCTGAGATATTTACAGTATGTATTAAATATTTTTGGTGTCTTGGGAAAAGATCAACACCTTCCATTCGAGCTGCGTTTGCGGCACGTTAGGCCTTGTTTCTCGAAAAAAAAAAAAAAATAGGCATCTGGGGTGCGTTTTTAACGCACATCATATGTGCATAGGGTGTTTGGGGAGCTATTTGAACACGCCTTTAACGTTCTCAGACACGCCGAACAACGCGCATTAATGCTATAGGCGCGTTTGATTAGAGTTACTATTTTGAGCACCTGTGAACAGGGCATTCATTAGAAAATACTTTATAATCCAGCACAACTGTGCAACGCAGGAAACATAAAGTAGCAGTACATATTCTCTACTTGTCAGACTTCTGTGTACAGATAACACCTAGAGTCCCCTAACTCAGACTGTACACGACACACAACTACTTTGCTGTGAAGACACCCCTCCTCCCACAAAAACCGAAGGGTAGATCCACATCACTATGGGGTTCAAGGAGCCCGAGTTCTAACTTTCAGCAAAGTTGGCAATTCTATGCTGTGTGCATCCCAGGTTTGAGGGTTCCTTGGATATGCTGCAACATATGTTTAAACTAGAACTAAAGGCAAAACCTTTTTTAAATTTTGGATAGAGTAAGGGAGGGTTTTAACCCCTGTCAGTTTATTTTTTGCCATCTGTGTCTAATTGGGGAGATTTACCTTCACTTCCTGTCCCATTGCCAAAACAGGCAGTGAGTTGAAATCCCTGTAAATTAAGGGAATTCCTTGGGAACCCCAGGTCACCAGAACTAGCAGTAGTGTATTTAGGTTTTGTGCTGCCCTAGGCCTGACTAAACTTGTGCACCCCCTAATTTAAATATGACCCACCCCTTCCTGTCAAGGCCACACCCCTTGTTGTTTAAGACCCACCCTGACATTTTCGAGTGGGTTCTGGGGGAGGGGGGGGCAATGGATTCCCTTAATTTGCATAGATTTCCTCTAACTTCCTGTTTGGCTATGGGGCAGGAAGTGAAAGGAAATCTCTGCAATGGGACAGGAATGGCAAAAAATTAACTGACAGGGGCTATAACCCTCCCTTATTCTATCCAAAAATGAAAAAAAAGTATTGCCTATAGTTCTACTTTAAGCAGAAATTTCTGATAATTTTATGGAGAGGACTAAAAAGATATAACCATGGCAATGGTACAGCAGAAAACATATAGCTCAGTGAGGAAGGTGTTTGTGGTCCATGAGGATAGGACAGTTAAAATTAGAAGCAGCGCCACACACACACACACACACACACACACACACACACACACACAGTATGCCGGCCGCCCACGTACCGGAAGCAGTGCGGCCACTTTATGGGGATGCAAGACTAATTTGCCTCTCAGCCCAGTCCACCCTATAAGGCTGGCGCTACACTAACAGTGTAGCGCAAGCCGGTGGGGACTCTTTCCATGCTGCCCCCCTGCAAAGTGCTGCCCTGGGCCTTGTCGGCCTAGGCCAGGATACAGTATTGAGAACTAGTGTCCCAGCTGTAAAATGTCCTTTCTATTATTTCATTCATTTTCGAAGAACAACTCAACATTTGGGACTTTTCTTTTACTTTCTCTTTGAGGCTGGGTTCACACTTATGTGAATTGGATGTGGGTTTTCCCGCATCTAATTCGCATGACAGGAGACTGTGACTGACTCTCAAAGGAGCCAATTCACACATCTCTGTGGCGGCCGTGGAGCGCACAGCAGAAGGGACCTGTGCATCTTTGGCTCTGTTTCAGGTCCAAATTCAGGCAAAAATTCGGACCTAATTTGGACCTGAAATGGTGAACAGGGACGCACCGGACCCCCTGCTGCGAGCTGCGGCCGCACATAGTGTGAACCCCGCCTCAATGAGAATGGTAAACGTGACAAATAGAGAGGATGGAGCACTCTAACGAGACCCAGACAGCAATAATAAAAAAAAAAAAAATAGGTGTTCTAATCCCTCTCCACTTTTTTGCCTTTTGCCTTTAGTTGTACTTTAACAAGTGGAGGTTATGTACTGCCAACTTATGGTGACTCCTTTTGCACAGACATGCTTGTTTAAACAGTACTTTCTATCAGGTGCACTTTAATGACATACAGACTATAGTCACTTACAGATAAGTGACGCTAGAGTTTGATGGCTCATTTAAAAGTGCTTTAATGATTGGTAAAAAAAAGATAGGCACATCACTAAGCATAAACTATTTGCCTGGGACATGTAGAAACAAATGATATTACTGACTCCATAATCCTTGTTTTCATGGTGCAGTGGCTGTTTATCATGTTTATCTGTCACTGCAAATTATTGTGAGTAGCTCGGAAGTACTAATCTGCTGTGTAATCTTCTGTGTAAAATATTAATGAATTAAATAATTGTGGCTGTCCATAAAGTAAAATGCCTAAAGACACCTCAAAAGGTCAAAAAATGCCCATAACTACTGCGAACGCATGCTTTTACAGACACACCTGGCTCATTGATTAAAATGTATTTAAAAGCAAAAACTTTATTTTAGTTTTGAATAGTTAGAGTTAGAAGGGCTAGAGTCAGGGGTCTGAAACTACGGCCCTCCAGTAGTTCAGGAACTACAATTCCCATCATTCCCTGTCTGTGTCACCCCGCTGGGGAGGTTCACCCCTCTGTTTGTCATGGTGGCCACTGTCACTGAGACAGAAAGTAAGGAGTATTCCAAAAAGTTGTCAATATAGCAAGATTAGAGGATTATTTATCCAATGGGGGACAAATGTTCAGTGATAAGACAGAAATTCTTCTCACTTTGGTAATATGTCCTCTTATTTTCTGTTGTGTTTCTAGAACATAATGTGAAGGGAAATCTTCCTAGGAGAGCACAGACCATAAGCAAATAACCAAATATGCTTGTAACCCCTTGCTACTCTAACCAGAGCTAAAACTGTTGGTTATACATAGGCCTGGGCACACCATATCACCCGATCCTGTTCTGATTCCCTCTGCTTCCTGGCACCCCCTGTTTCTCTCTACCCCAACCCCCTTTACAGTGCTGACAACTTCCCTCCTCTCCTGCTGGCTGCTGTCGGGGATGTTTCAGGATGGAGAACAGTAGACAGGGCCATGTCTTGGATATTTTTGCAGTTGTGCCATACTCTTTCCATTTTCGGATGATGGATTAAACAGTGCTCCCATGAGATGTTAAAAGCTTGGGATATTTTTTTTAATAACCTAACCCTGCTTTAAACTCCTCCACAACTTTATCCCTGACCTGTCTGGTGTGTTCCTTGGCCTTCATGATGCTGTTTGTTCACTAAGCTTCTCTAACAAACCTCTGTGGGCTTCACAGAACAGCTGTATTTATACTGAGATTAAATTACACATAGGTGGACTCTATTTACTAATTAGGTGACTTCTGAAGGCAATTGGTTCCACTAGATTTTAGTTAGGGGTATCAGAGTAAAGGGGGCTAAATACAAATACACGCTACACTTTTCACATATTTATTTGTAAAAAATAAAAAAAAAATTATCATTTTCCTTCCACTTCACAATTATATGCCATTTGTGTTGGTCTATCACATAAAAACCCAATAAAATACATTTACGTTTTTGGTTGTAACATGACAAAATGTGGAACAATTTAAGGGGTATGAATACTTTTTCAAGGCACTGTATGTCAAAAATAGCATAACACTAACATTAATTCAAAAAACAAATGAAATACTTGAAACCCTCTGGGTCTGCCTTCCAACCAGAGAGGGATCTTCCCTTAAACCTAGCACACACGATCAGAAAATCATACGAAAAATACAACTTTCGAGAGCCGATTAGGACAGTTTGTCCGAAATTATCCAAAGGGACAAACGCGAACATTTTTCTGGTGCGATACCAGATCGTAAGATTTTCGTTTAATCGGTACAGTTTTTGTCCAAAAAAAAAAAAATCGAAAGAACATTATTATCCATGCTCGGACATTAAAGAATACATTACTATATAATACATTGCATCACTTCCGAAATTGCATTCTGTCGTAAGAGAATTTTAGTAAGAGTAACCTCTTCATTTTCTATATGAGACTAGCATGCAAAAAAAAAAAAAATGGACGATCATACATGTGATATTCCCATTGTGTGTACGGGCCTTTAGAATTGGTAAAGTATATAGACTCCCAAGACAGACTGAAAATGATAAATTGTTGATTGTTGAGATACCCCAGAAACCTATCTCTTCATCACCATTTGAGTGGACTTCAACATGCCTGATATTAACTGGATTTCTCAAACTGCTATTACAAGCAGGAGTAGGGATGTAATGGAGGCAATGAAAAGGGTTTCTCACTGCAGAGACGAGGGAGTTCTACCCCAGGTCTTATCTAAAATGTATATCTTGCTTAATACCCCGGTGGAACTACCAGACTTGACACACATAAAAAAATGGGAAACGGACTTACAATGTCAGTTTACAGACACTCAAAAACAAACAATAATTAGATTCTCTCTGAAATCATCCATATGTACAAAGACTCAGGAACTTAATTACAAAATATTGACCAGATGGTACTATACCCCCGTCAGACTCCACAAGATATTCCTTAGCTCCTCGGATAGATGCTGGAGGTGCCATTCTGCCAAAAGAACACTCCTCCACATTTTTTGGTCTTGCCCTCTGTTGCAGCATTTTTGGACAACAGTCCGAATGATCTCTCAGAAATTTACGGATTACCCGATGAATGACAATCCAGCTTTTATACTGCTGCATGTCTCCTCTATTCCGCCAAAGAAATATAAAAAATCAATAATACGACACTTACTAAACGCAGCTAAATCATGCATCCCACTATTGTGGAAAAAAACTTTGCCCCCAACTGTGGGAATGTGGCTGCGCAGAGTGGTGGAGATCAGGAGATTGGAGGACTTAGTCCTCACGGCACAGAATAAGCAGGAGCAACACCTCAACACTTGGATGCATTGGAATATATTTATATATTCAGATGAAGGGCAGAATATGCTAACGACTTGAACATATACTAATAAGGACAATACTCCTGCTGAGGAACCTGGAGACACTAATTCCACAGACCACCACCACATTACCCCCCCCCCCCCACCTCTCTTCCCCTCTTGTACTCCCCCCTGTGACTGTTCCTCCCTCTCTCTGTCTCTTCTTCTTTCCTCTTTTTTCTTCGTTAGTTCTTTTTCATTATTTTTTCGTGAGAATTCTGGTAATTCTAAGCTGAAATCATTGCGTATCTATGCACTGAGTTCGACGGAAGGGATCACGGGATTCTACCAGACATAAAAGTACACAGAAGCAATGCTCAGAATTGGTTATAGCATGCTCAATTAAAGTTATCACATGTTTATACTTCTCTGTGAACGTGAATCATTGTTGTGAGACACTGTAACATGTCTTATATTTTGACTTTCTGTTTAAGAAAATAATAAAATTTATATTTGAAAAAAAAGAAAAGGGTTTCTCTAAAACAGGTAGTTGAATACTCAAACCCGAGGTGATCATATTCTAGACCAGGGATATGCAATTAGCGGACCTCCAGCTGTTGCAAAACTACAAGTCCCATCATGCCTCTGCCTCTGGGTGTCATGCTTGTGGCTGTCAGAGTCTTGCAATGCCTCATGGGACTTGTAGTTGGAGGTCCCCTACTTGCATATCCCTGTTCTAGACCTAGTACTGACAAATGGGGAGCAACTATCTGATGATGAGGTGGGAGAAAATTTGGGTTCTAGTGATAACCAATGTCCTTGGTTTGATATTAAAACACGAAGTGAACAATCATATTCAAAAACAAAAGTTTTATGCCGCGTACACACGAAAGGAATTTACGACAGAAAGAGTCCGATGGGAGCTTTTCAGCATATATTCCGACCGTGTGTATGCCCCATCGGACTTTTTCTGTCAAAAATTCAGACGGTCTTAGATAGAGAACATGTTCTATATTTTTCCGACGGAACAAATTACCATCGGAAAAAAACGATCGTCTGTATGCTGTTCGGACGCACCAAAAATGACGCATGCTCTGAAGAAAGTACGAGACGGAAGCTATTGGCTACTGGCTATTGAACTTCCTTTTTTCTAGTCCCCTCGTACGTGTTGTACGTCACCTCGTTCTGGACGGTCGGAATTTGGTGTGACCGTGTGTATGCAAGACAGCTTGAGCGGAATTCCGTCCTAAAAACCTTCAGAGTTTATTCCGACGGCAAAACCGGTCCTGTGTACAGGGCCTAAGATTTCAAAAAGGACACATTTTGCTGAAATGAGGGAATTTCTAAAAAATGAATTGAAAGGTTGGAGTAAAACAACAGGAGTCAAAAATCAGTGGGCATTGTTACAATCTAGTTGCCTCCAGGATGGTAGACTTTATGTCAGACAAATTAGTAAGAGTAAACAGAAGAAAAAAACAATATACACTGAGCAAAATTATAAACGCAACACTTTTGTGTTTTCCCCTAGTTATCATGAGCTGAGCTCAAAGATCTATGACTTTTTCTGTGTATAAAAAAGGCCTATTTCTCTCAAATATTGTTCACAAATCTGTCTAAATCTGTGTTAGTGAGCACTTCTCCTTTGCCGAGATAATCCATCCATCTCACAGCTGTGGCATATCAAGATGCTGATTAGACAGCATGATTATTGCACAGGTGTGCCTCAGACTGGCCACAATAAAAGGCCACTCTAAAATGTGCAGTTTTACTGTATTGGGGGAGTCGGGAGGGGTCTGAAAACCAGTCAGCATCTGGTGTGACTACCATTTGCCTCACACAGTGCAGCACATCTTCTTTGCATAGAGTTGATCAGATTAATGATTGTGGAATGTTGTTCCATTCCTCTTCAATGGCTGTGTGAAGTTGCTGGATATTGGCAGGAACTGGAACACGCCGTCGTATACGCTGATCCAGAGCATCCCAAACATGCTCAATGGGTGACATGTTCGGTGAGTATGCTGGCCATGCAAGAACTGGGATGTTTTCAGCTTCCAGGAATTGTGTACAGATCCTTGCACCATGGGGCCGTGCATTATCATGCTGCAACATGAGGTGATGGTCGTGGATGAATGGCACAACAATGGGCCTCAGGATCTCATCACGGTATCTCTGTGCATTCAAAATGCCATCAATAAAATGCACCTGTGTTCGTTGTCCATAGCATACGCCTGCCCATACCATAACCCCACTGCCACCATGGGCCACTCGATCCACAACGTTGACATCAACAAACCACTCAACCACACAAAGCCATACACGCTGTCTGCCATCTGCCCTGCACAGTGAAAAACGGGATTCATCCGTGAAGTGAACACCTCTCCGAAGTGCCAGACGCCATCGAATGTGAGCATTTGCCCACTCAAGTCGGTTACGACGACGAACTGCAGTCAGGTCGAGACCACGATGAGGACGACGAGCATGCAGATGAGCTTCCCTGAGACGGTTTCTGACAGTTTGTGCAGAAATTCTTTGGTTATGCAAACCGATTGTTGCAGCAGCTGTCCAGGTGGCTGGTCTCAGACGATATTGGAGGTGAAGATGCTGGATGTGGAGGTCCTGGGCTGGTGTGGTTACACGTGGTCTGCGGTTGTAAGGCCGGTTGGATGTACTGCCAAATTCTCTGAAACGCCTTTGGAGACGGCTTATGGTAGAGAAATGAACATTCAATTCAAGGGCAACAGCTCTGGTGGACATTCCTGCAGTCAGCATGCCAATTGCACGTTACCTCATAACTTGCAACATCTGTGGCATTGTGCTGTGTGATAAAACTGCACATTTTAGAGTGGCCTTTTATTGTGGCCAGCCTAGGGCACACCTGTGCAATAATCATGCTGTCTAGTCAGCATCTTGATATGCCACACCTGTGAGGTGGATGGATTATCTCGGCAAAGGAGAAGTGCTCACTAACACAGATTTAGACAGATTTGTGAAAAATATTTGAGAGAAATAGGCCTTTTGTGTACATAGAAAAAGTCGTAGATCTTTGAGTTCAGCCCATGATAAATAGGGGCAAACACAAAAGTGTTGCGTTTATAATTTTGCACAGTGTAGTTCACTAAAGAGGTAAGTAGGGTAGTAAAGAGAAAAAATCAGCATATAGAAGATTCAAGGACACAGGAGGTGTACCTGACAGAGAAGAGTATAAAAGTAGAGAAAAGGAGGCCAAACACATTATCAGTGCTGCCAAAACACAGGAAGAGTTGATGTGCTTTGGGGTTATTGGAGACTTCTTTTAGCATTACAGGATCAAGTCTTGGGCTGAATTTGCTGTGCCAGTCAGTCCTGGACAAATTAGCAGACATTTAAAAACTATGCCACCTGTAGAATACTTGTTTATAGTAAAATGATTGATTAAAATATTTTGGCAATCTTTTTAAAACACTTTAATAGGTATGCACAACTTCCTTTCCGAAGGACCTAGAGACCTTTTTTGATCTTGGCATGAAGACCCCCCCCCCCAACACACACACACACACACATACATCACTAGCAAAGAGAATGCCAGATTCTAGTTATCTGAGGTTTAAATGAGCCAAGCTCCACCTGCATACTCCCTAAGGAGGTTCTAATCATTGGCACTTAATCTAGAACACTAAATTCTAATATCATGAATTTAAAGTGTTAGTACATGTTGTACTTACTTTTTTCAAATGACAAATCAACAATTTGTTAATCTAAATTATTAGAATAAATATATCTTGTCCATTTTATTTGTTCAAGTATATCACCTTTATTTGCGGGTACTGTTTGAATAAAGATCTAATGTGTGCCTGTTCAAATGTATTGAAAAATGTAACAATTTTTATAGGATGTACTTGCTTTTTCACATGACATTCACACACATATTTGTACACAAGCTAAATCACTCCTACATGTTTTTGCAGTATTATTATTAATATATATGTTGTATTATAGTATTTATATGTAAACATTTGCGGTTTTGCTATTTTTTTTTTTTTTGAAAATTTATTTTTATTGAAGATGATTTGTATAAGTACAGAACATAGGCTTTGGGCATTCCCCGGCTAACAAATCCAGATAACACAAACTGCTAAATAATACAACTTATGAAATACAAAGAACAAAACATCCCATACGCTGCGCTTGGACGTTATAATAATTTATTTCAGGGATGCAGTTTTGCTATTAAACAAAATTTTGATAGCACAGTTAGCTCAGTCCACAAAAAGGGGATTTGGCCTTCAATGGTTCTACGTACATGGAAGCCCCTTCCAGCTTCCCTTACTAGATTCACTTTTAAAATGTTCCTGCAGTGGGGTTTATTTACTAAAGGCAAATCCACTTTGCACTACAAGTGCTCTTGGAAGTGCAGTCTCTGTAGATCCGAGGGGAAGATCTGAAATGAGGATGAAGATCTACAGTGACTACATGTCCAAGTGCATTTCTAGTGCACAGTGGATTTACCTTTAGTAAATCAACCCCATTGTCTTACTCTCTTTTAGTATGGGGCAGACAGGGAGACAGAAAAGCATTAAACTCAGCACATTCCCCAACATCACCTGTCACAGGCAACACAGAGATTCAGCTAGGAGGTCACCCACAACATTCCAAAGGTGGAAAAATAAAGGTTTGATCCACATAGGAGCCTTCTTGATGGGTAAGGGAGCTTGAACTGTTATAAAAAGGAATTCAAATTACCCCCAATCCTTTACAGTGCTGATCCTTTTCCCAGTCACAGAGATGCAAATCACATTTCCTAAAACATAGATGAGTTAAAGGAGAAGTATAGCTAAAGCTGTTTTTGGCTATACTTCATCTATGGATCACAGAAGCCTAAGCCAGCCGCTCCCACCCCCTCCAAACCCGTCGCTCCAGTGAGCTATGGAGGGGTAGAGCAGAGAGCCGGTGACTGACAGTGACCAGCCCTCTTGTCAAGAAAGGCTTGCTGGGACTAGCAGTTCCACACAAGTAGGTGCACGCTTGTGGGTGCCTGTGCGTACACGCATGCGCGAATACGCACCTGGGCGCGGACGTACGTGTACGTGGGTGTGCGCGATTACCGGCGCCAGGCGCGCTATTTAAACCTTACTGTGACAAGAAAACCCTGTTGTCTGATCTACAGCGTTCCCTGAGAGATATCCGTGTTTCCTGATCCGTTCCTGTGACATCCGGCTTACCTTGTGACTACCCTCTGCCATCCGCCTGCACCTGACCCCGGCTCGTCCACGACCTTGCTCTTGTCTGATCCCTTGGCTTATCCGTACCAGTCTGTTGTTGACCCGGCTTGCTCTGTGACTCTCCTTCAGCCCCCTGTATCTGCTCCAGTGCTGCTCGTTTGTGTATGACCCGGCCTGTCTGACCCCCCTGTGCTCCAATCCCTGGGACCATCTTCCTGCATCTTGCGAGTGCCTCCCTGCCTTGCCCACCTCAGCTTCCTGTCTGCTGTATCCCACCTGCTGTTCCAGTCATCTCAGCATCATCCGGAGCTCCAGACCAGCCACCCAGCTGTTGATCCTGCCAGGCACTCGTGCTGTCCTGTACTCCTGTGCTTCCTGTCTACTCTATCAGGGGCCGCAAGTCAGGGATGTAAGAGAGGCCTCCCTCTGCATATCGGGCTCAACAACCAGGTACGTGACACCTCTACAGGCTGAAGACCGAGAGCTGAGCGATCAACGGTGTTTGATTGCTCAGATCTCAGTCTTAGAGGTGGCTGGGACAGCTGCAGCCACGTAGGTAAGTATGATTTTTTTATTTTTTTACAAAGCCATAATTCTCTTTTAAGAGGTAGGTATATAAAGCTGTATATGAAATGCAACAAATGAAATACAAGTAATAATAACAAAATATTACAGTAAGCAAATAAGAATGTACAAACATTTAAAATGTGTACTCACTTAAAATGCTCTATAATTTCCCTTTAAAATGGTAGTAAATTCTGTTCTACCATGTACCTACAGGTAAGCCTATAATACGGCTTACCTGTAGGCACTGTAAATACCTCTTAACTTGCACCGATATTCGCTCTGAAGGTCCGGCATACAGTGCCGGACCTTCAGAGCCCGTGCCATAAATGGCGGGAGTGACATCTTCTTGCCCCCGGCCACTCGAGTAGTTGGAGCCCGCAAACCCAGAAGGAAGACCTGGGAAAGATAGAAGCCCTCTCAGCGGTGACAGCATGGCGCTGGAGGGCTTTGTTTTGAGGTAAGTCTCTCATAATGTGCTAGTATGCGATGCCATATGACATTGCCTTGCAGGGGATTCCTTTTTTTTTTCCAACTGCAGTTTACTACCGCTTAAAAATAAATAAATGCTAAGCAAATTCAATAAGAGTTCAGAAGCTTCATATGACTGAAAAGTGAAAAGCACACTAACATATCACCACTAGAGGGCAGTAGAAAACCAGATTTAGTATTGACACACTAAACAATTTTTCAACAGAAACTGCAAATAATACTGTGAGTAGGGTTGCCACTTTTGCTTCAAGCCAAACCTGAACACTTAAGCGGCATGTAGAAAAATTTTTTTTAGTAGTATACATAACAAATGAAAAATTAAATGTAGTACAAATAGATGTAAAACCTGTATAACCTTTTTAAAAATTATGCTGCACCAAAATGCATGATACTTTGTTACCATAGGTTTCACTGCAGGTGAATTAGCGCAGAAGCTTATTGGCACCACTGCACTTCTGCAAAAGGGCTGTGTGTTTTTGTGCATTTCAGGAATGCTCCCAATTTTGTGTACATTCCTGCAACCCACAGATGTCTACCTAGGGCAGGGTTAATGAATTCAAATTTAAGGAGGTCCAGTCACTAAAAATTTCTTCCAGCTGAGGTCCAAATTGCTCTCTATTAAACCACAAAAGTAGGCCAATCACATCCATATTTCAAAATAAAATCACATTACATAAGGTGTCCCCATCAGAGTTCTCCCTTACATCTGGTGCCCCCATCAGAGTTCCCCCTTGCATCTGGTGTCCCCATCAGAGTTCTCCCATGCATCTGGTGTCCCCATCAGAGTTCTCCCATGCATCTGGTGTCCCCATCAGAGTTCTCCCTTACATCTGGTGTCCCCATCAGAGTTCCCCCATGCATCTGGTGTCCCCATCAGAGTTCTCCCTTGCATCTGGTAGCCCCATTAGAGTTCTCGCTTGCATCTGGTGTCCCCATTAGAGTTCTCCCTTGCATCTGGTGTCCCCATCAGAGTTCCCCCTTGCATCTGGTGTCCCCATTAGAGTTCTCCCTTGCATCTGGTGTCCCCATCAGAGTTCTCCCTTGCATCTGGTGTCTCCATCAGAGTTCCCCCTTACATCTGGTGTCCCCATCAGAGTTCCCCCTTGCATCTGGTGTCCCCATTAGAGTTCTCCCTTGCATCTGGTGTCCCCATCAGAGTTCTCCCTTGCATCTGGTGTCTCCATCAGAGTTCCCCCTTGCATCTGGTGTCCCCATTAGAGTTCTCCCTTGCATCTGGTGTCCCCATCAGAGTTCCCCCTTGCATCTGGTGTCCCCATTAGAGTTCTCCCTTGCATCTGGTGTTCCCATCAGAGTTCTCCCTTGCATCTGGTGTCTCCATCAGAGTTCCCCCTTACATCTGGTGTCCCCATCAGAGTTCTTCCTTTACATCTGGTGTCCCCATCAGAGTTCCCCCTTACATCAGGTGTCTCTTGCATCTGGTGTCCCTGTCAAATTGCATGCCAAATCGCATCAATGTGAACCAGGGCTCAAGCAGGGTTACGTTATAAAAAAAAATATCACAAGCTTTGAACATCTCATTGTTCAATCCATTATTCGAAAATGGAAAGAGTATGGCACAACTGCAAGCCTACCAACACATGGCCGTCCACCTAAACTGATAGGGCGGGCAAGGAGAGCAATATTAAGAGAAGTAGCCAAGAGGCCCATGGTAACTCTGGAGGAGTTGCAGAGATCCACAGCACATCTGTCCACAGGACAACTATTAGTCGTGCACTCCACAAATCTGGCCTTTATGGAAGAGCGGCAAGAAGAAAGCTATTATTGAATGAAAGCCATAAGAAGTGGAGTTTGCAGTTTGCAAGAAGCCATGTGGAGGACACAGCAAACATGTGGAAGAAGGTGCTCTGGTCAGATGAGACCAAAATTGAACTTTTTGGCCTAAAAGCAAAAGGCTATGTGTGGCAGAAAACTAACACTGCACATCACCCTGAACACAACATCCCCACTGTGAAACATGGTGGTGGCAGTATCATGTTGTTGAGATGATTTTCTGCAGTAGGGACAGGAAAGATGGTCAGAGTTGATGGGAAGATGGATGGAGCCAAATACAGGGCAATCTTCGAAGAAAACCTGTTAGAGTCTGCAAAAGACTTGAGATTGGGGCGGAGGTTCACCTTCCAGCAAGACAACGACCCCAAACATACAGCCAGAGCTACAATGGAATGGTTTAGATCAAAGCATATTCATGTGTTAGAATGGCCCAGTCAAAGTCCAGACCTAAATCCAATTGAGAATCTGTGGCAAGACTTGGAAATTGCTGTTCAAAGATGCTCTCCATCCAATCTGAGAGAGCTTGAGCTATTTTGCAAAGAAGAATGGGCAAAAATGTCACTCTCTAGATGTGCAAAGCTGGTAGAGACATCCCCAAAAAGACTTGCAGCTGTAATTGCAGTGAAAGGTGATTCTACAAAGTATTGACTCAGGGGGGCTCCATACAAATGCCCCCCCCCCCACACACACACACACACACACACACACACACACACACACACACACTTTTCACATATTTATTTGTAAAAGATTTTGAAAACCATTTATCATTTTCCTTCTACTTCACAATTATGTGCCACTTTGTGTTGGTCTATCATATAAAATCCCAATAAAATACATTTACGTTTTTGGTTGTTACATGACAAAATGTGGAAAATTTCAAGGGGTATGAATACTTTTTCAAGGCACTGTAACTCTTCATGCAGAGGATATATAGCGGAGGAAAGGAAGTATTACATGAACAGTGCAGGAGAGGAGGTGAATATTGCAGCCAGAGCTGTTTTTTTTTTCTCTACTGGTAATGAGGGATCTTTTTAGAAAATAAATTAGCCCAGAGCTGTCCAATAATATAAATAACACTTATTTCAGACATGTAATCTGCAATAAGGGCATAGTTATAATTTAAGGAATGATAGATTTGCTGATCAGTAGGTGATTTTTCTCTGGGTTCCTACCATCAAAAGCTAAGTCTCATTTGTCATTCAGATTTGCCTAACTGAACAACTTGTGCCACAGTGAGAGTTTTCCCATGCTTTGGCTGGATATCCATATTCCATACTAATAACGTTGCCAATGTTACATTTAGCCCACGTTCACACTGACAGCGGGAATGAAATTGTGCAAGTTCAGCTGAAGTTCACTTCCATCTAGCTGTCAATCATTACACAGTAAATAATTATTTTTACTTGGCCAGTAGTTGAATAGGATTCCCAAAAATGCAACTTTCGCAGGGGCCACTCGGTGACTCCACTGGTGTTATTATACATTTTATATCTGACCATGATTCTAGGGAGAGCATCAAGGAAGGCTTTAGAAAAGTTTTTAGTCAAGCCCAGTGCACACTTCCCTTTTTTGCTAATGGTTCCTGAACTTCCAGGTTTACAAATCTGCAATAGAAAATGCTGGGTGTTTTCCAGAGCAAATACTACAGAGAAATATTATACTGAAAAAACATGAAAGTAGAACAAATGAATCCGGTGGACTGTCTTACCTTGAGGGACTATGCACATGGCCGTATGAAAATAGGACAATTAGTACGCAAGAGCTTGCTGTCAGTGCTCTGTACCCATGTAATCTTTGAAAAATGTGTACAGCATCACAGCATAAATGGTACTGTTGCTACCTAACATCCACCTTAAGGCCCCTTTCACACTTATACAACTTCAAAATCGCGCGATTTTACCGCAATTTCGCGGTGGCTATTTTGCTGCAATTTTACCGCGATTTGGGAGCAGTACTACTTTGTACGACTTTGCCACAACTTTGGCATTAACAAATGAAAACATACAGTAGTTGGTATGAATCATGATGGGGAACTCTGCGCCAAATTAAAAAAAAAAAAGGGGGTTCCCCTTAAGATCCATACCAGACCTAAGGGCCCGGTATGTCCCTGGGGGGGAACCCACGCCGTTTTTTTCATTTAAAACTTGGCGCGGCGTTCCCCCTCATGATTCATACCAGACAGCTGTCAGCACTGCCTGTCGCTCATCGCGAAAAGAAAAAAAAAGTTTTCCTTTCCTGATCAGCGAGCCAGCGCGGCATGCACAGTACCCTGTCGGCGAGAAACATAATCTTGCGGTCAGGTACTGTACATGGCGTGAGGCTTGTGCTTACAAAGTTGTACTGAAATCCTGTCTATATTATTCAGGTACGATTTGCATACTACTTGAGGGTTTAACATTGAGGTCTATGGAGTACAACTCGCATAGAAGTTGGACCAAAGTAGTGCAGGGACTACTTTCAAGTCGGCACGACTTAAAGTCGTGCCAATATGATATATATATATCATATTAAGTAATATGGTAGTTTTTGAAAATCATGGAGAATGACTTGTCATACGATTTTGCAGTACAAAATCGTGGGACAAGTCGTATAAGTGTGAAAGGGGCCTTACTAAGACGCGGGTAGCTTCTCAAGGAAGTCTCCTAGCTTCCTCCATTGCCAAGATGCAGGTGGTTTTTCATTATAGCTGCCCTATTATCCTCTGTTGCTAGAACACAGGCAGCTATTGCTGCCAACCTTCTTTCATTGCTAGGGCGCAGGCGGCTTCTCAAGAAAGTGCCTAAGCACCCTCTTTTGCTAGAACAAAGGCAGCTTTTGGACGACGTCATCTGTGACAAAACGCGTAGGGAGGAGCTACATGCTGGGATCACCGCATTTGTGCAGGTCCCGGAGGGACAGGCTGTTAACTTTGAGCCGACCGGCTTGTTTTTATGATGAGATTTACTTGCATAACTGTAAGTTTACTACAATTTTTATATTAAAATACCCAAAGATTTTATGCTATGGAAGCTTTTATTTCATCTTGGGGATCCTGTTTCATTGTGCCGTCATTGGGTGGTGGAAGTCCGTGAAGTTGCTGTGTCCATTCAAGGCCCTGGCAGGGTATAGAGCTGAAAGTGCTTGTGATCTCCCGTAATAGGAGATTATAGGGAGTCGGTAAGCGGCAGTAGGACTAGAGGTGGAAGTCATATTTCTGCTCACTTTTCCTTTGTTGCACTGATATATACTGTCATGTTGGATGTTACTTTATTGGATGGACTTTATCACCTGTTAACATTTATTCTAAATGCAACTTATTTTCTGAATATAGCTTTTGCAGTGTGCCATCCTTCTGTTGCTAGGATGCAGGCAGCTCTTGTACTCCAATAAAGTGCATTAGCATTAGCACAAGTGTTTACATGCACACAGCATAAAATATGGTCTATGGGCTGGTTCACACCACAAAAACGCACTGCAGATCTGTTCCGGATGCATTTATGCATGTGCGTTTTTAACGCGTTTTGATATGTTTCAGTGCGTTTTTGGTGCATTTTTTATGTGGTTTCGGATGCATTCCAGGTGCTTTTTTTCTTCTTTTTACCTGTTTTTTTTTTTTCCACTATACTAGGGCCCAGTGCATTTTTGATACATTTCAGTGCATTTCAGTGCGTTTTTGATGTGTTTTACTGCATTCCAGTACAGTCCAGTGCAGGAAAAATGCAGCATGATCTACTTTTTTTTCTGTAACTGGAAAGCCCTGGAACTGACCGCACTGGTGTGAATTATGCCATTGGAAACCATATAACCTACTTTCCATCTGTTTTTGATGCAAAAAAAAACGCACTGGACTGCATGTGACGTGAACTAGCCCTATATGCAAAAACTCAGAAGCAGATTTTTTTTTTTTTTGCAGATCTAAATGTGGCACAGGTTTACTGATCTTTAAGTGGCTGTGTCCACGGGCCCAATGAAAACAAAACACCTGAGTTCAGACTCATAAAAGAAAAGACATTTACTAAAAAAAACTCTTCTTTTTTTTGTGGCTGTGTGCATGAGCCATGACCCACACATTCAGGCATGCATGCACACACACATTTAAGAGTGATTTGTGCTATTTTAGGCAGTCAAATCTAATTCAAATCTGGATTTCTGCCTAGCAGTGAAAATAAGACAAAATAGCAGTTTTAACACGGAGTGTAGAATTTCAGTGAAATCAGCATTTCCAGTGCATTGTGGGTCTCTCCAGACTTTCTGACATACTATGAAACAGCTGTTTTTTGTTGCTAAGGTGCCCATAATGCTCCGGAGGGAGAAAAACCTTATTATTATGCTACATCAGTTGGAAAAACACTGCAGTGGAATTAATATAATATTTTATGCAGCATAAAAAAATGATACAGTACAACATAATGAATATCTCAATTCTTATATTTTCCTTCATAACTGGACATATAATGTATTATTCACAAGCTAAGCAGACACGCTTAAAAAGTAGACAGGCTAGATCATTTTTCTTTAAAGTAAAACTCCAGCCAAGCTAAATACACTGTTGGAATCCACATACGTGAACCGTTCTACCTCTGTTCAGCCACTCTACTGATTTACACACCCCCTACATAGAAATACCACTGTCTGCTGTTGAAGCTTCTTGTACGCTTGCTTATTGGGTCACTGAGGTTCTACTTGTACCCTCCAATGAGCTGCCTAAAAATTATCCCCTTCAGTACCTATTGCCTAAAACACATGCAAGCTAGGCAGCATTTTGCAATGCAGTGCAGCGATGCAGTTAGCCCATGTAACAGGAATACATTTGAAAACCATATCTCTGCTTTGTGGTACAGCACAGTAAACGTTTGTAGATAAAATTCTGCATGCTTTCTAGAGTGCCATACCCTATAAATGATTTTCTTGCAGTAGCTGTTCAGCAAGGGTGCTAGTTGCATCCTGTCAGGAGCATGTAACACTCCTGTTCCATGACAGTTGCTGGTTCCATTCCAGCATCCTGTTTTTTTGACTGAGCTGCATTCTCCCTGTCTGTCCACCTGCAAGGTGTTTGATGTTGCCGGTCTCTAGGTGGAGACCAAACCTGTTTTAAGCCAGGGATTGGAGCCCCCAACAGGGGAAACGGGGGAAGATATTTAGAGACAAATGGTCACTGGACCAGAACCCTCTATATCATTTTCGAGGGTCTACTCACAGTGATTATGTTTCAGCAAGGATTCAACCTCAGGATCTTCCTGCCCTCATTGAACCTTATTTTGATATACAGGGCAATAATCCGGACGGCTACCCCTCAGGCATAATAATGTCTTCGTAATGTACTATGTTCATAACCCAAAGCTTATTTTTCTCTTTTATTTCTGTTGATGCCCACATGTTCCACTGTGGCCTTACTAAAGACCTAACCGGTTCACCACGATCTTCCCATGACGATTTCATACTCTCCTCCCCTCATTTGTTTTGTATCAGTTTTTGTTGCATGATTCAGAGCATGCGAGGATTGTTTACTGCTCTGCACAGTGTTCATTTACTCCGTATTTTTCAAAATACCAACAAAAAAGATTGAAACAGAAAACCATATCTCTGCTTTGTGGTACAGCACAGTAAAAGTTTGTAGATAAAACTCTGCATGCTTTCTCGGGTGCCTTACCCTATAAATGATTTTCTTGCAGTAGCTGTTCAGCAAGGGTGCTAGTTTCATCCCGTCAGGAGCATGTAACGCTCCTGTTCCATGACAGTTGCTGGTTCCATTCCAGCAACCTGTTTTTTTGGCTGAGCTGCATTCTCCCTGTCTGTCCAACTGCAAGGTGTTTGATGTTGGCGGTCTCTGGGTGGAGACCAAACCTGTTTTAAGCCAGCCATGCCCTCTGCATCTTGCTTATGATAGTGTATGTAGCACATGCTTCAAGCTCCCTGCTTGTCTGCCCTGTTTCTGTATCTGGACCTTTGCCTTCACCTGCTCCCTGCCCTGCCTGCTAGTTTGGATTCCCTTGTTGATGACCTCAGATTATTTACTACGCTTAGAATTCAGCCTGCCCCGAACCCGGACTGTCACTGACTATGCTGCCTGACTGGCAACCACAAGTACCTGTTCAATGTGTCAGTTTGCGCCGGTGTCCTGTCAAGAACTGTCCCCCATCGGATAGTGTCCGCCCTGTACTGTGCTACACTACATTGTGCCACACGCTCCCGATGCTCATACAACTATGCAAGGGGCGGGTGTAGGGGCGGATGCATACAGAAGATGCGCCCATCAAAATTGAACTACCCGCCCTTATCAGCTCTGCCCATCATTGTAAAACTGCAAAGACGTGTAGTTTACACGCTTCTCAATATTACATCCGCCCCTTTGAGAAATCCTCCCCCATCGTATGAGCTCTGGCCATCTTCTGTATGCATCCGCCCCTACACCTGCCCCTTGCAGAGTTGTACGAGCATCGGGAGCATGCGGGAGCGTGTGGCACAATGTAGTGTCAATTGCGCATGCGCCGTGTACAGCTGATGAACAGCTGTTCATGTTCGGAGACTTTCAGCATCTCCTTTGTCCTCCGCACTTCGCAAGCACTGCGCCTGCGCAGTACAGGGCGGACACTATCCGATGGGCGACCTTTCTCGGCAGAACACCCGCCTTGGCGTAGTAACCGGGTACTATAGCATTGTGTATAAGACCTGGGGGCAAATGAGTACTGGTAGGCCTGCTAGACTTTTTGGAAAGGGGGCTGCTATAGGTGAAGTCAATGTACAATACATCCGGTATCCAGCTGGTAATCGCTTCAGCAACCATTACTGATTAGCCTTGTTTCCAGGAAAGTGTGCGATAGGAATATTGATAAGACTGCTATAGGCGAAGAACACAAAAGCCAGCTATAGTACCAGACCACCTACGCTAGGAGTAGACGTGACACATTCTCTGGCTTAGAGACAGCTATACAAGGAGAACCTAAATATCTGTGTGTCATATATAAACATGAAAATTTTAAACAGCAAGTAGGCAAAAAGGGTGACTATACACAGCAGGAACACTGGGAACAGGAAATAAAAACATGATAGGGTGGTTAGCCATTCCCTACTCAATCCAAACCGGGAAAAATGATTTTTCTACTTGCCAAAAAAACTGTTCTTGGGGATCGTTGATGGACACAAGTAGCCTATAATATATATTATACTTCCACTTGCAGGAGAATTGGACAGTGGCAAACGAAAGAACTGCCCAGCCTAAGATATAACCCTTTCTACTACCAGCATACCTTAGTTTTGTAGCAAAGCAGTAACAAGTGCATGGTCATAAACACAGAATGGTGGGACCTGTGTCCCTCAGTCAACTCCAAAAATGTTTTTAAGTCCAACTGAGGAGTGGGCATTAGATAAGGCTGCAAAGCCCACCTGGTAGAACTTAGAGAACATGTGAATAGAAGATATGGTGGCAGCCTTGCAAATTGGAAAACAGTTGCATTATGCCAAAAAATCCAAGTGGTGCTTACATATCTAGTAGACTGTACCTTTACAGAAAAGGATGGAACCAGATCTCTGAAACTATAAAATAAAATTTTGGTCTGCCTAAGCCACTTAGAGGTGGTGAAACGAGACGTTTCTGCACCCTTCAGTGGTCCATTCAGGATGACAAAAAAGGAATCAGTTTTTC
Organism: Aquarana catesbeiana; assembly: GCF_042186555.1. Taxonomy (NCBI): domain Eukaryota; kingdom Metazoa; phylum Chordata; class Amphibia; order Anura; family Ranidae; genus Aquarana; species Aquarana catesbeiana. The sequence continues at coordinate 43,968,718 of NC_133334.1, read as the reverse complement.
TGAAAGAAACAGTGGCCTAAAGATAGATTTGCACTGCCTAAGCCACATCAAGACAATGCATGAAAGTGAAAGGCAGAAACTACATTAGGCAACTAGGAAGTCCTTGATACCACCTTGTTCTTATGCAAGACCCAGGCAGGTTCTATGCAAGATAAGGCCACCAGCTCAAACACTTGCTTCTAAGAGATGATGAAAACAAAGAAAACCATCATATGGCTGAGGGTAGAGAGATGCTTGTCTCTAATGGGTTCAATTGTGGTTTCTGAGGTGCAGGAAGAAACATATTTATAACCCATGAAGTCGCTTGGGAAAAGACGGGGGAGCTACATAGAAACCCCCTGTTGCAGGTTCCCTCGGAACCTGAGCTTCAACAGCCAAGCCATTAAAGCCAACAACTGAGCAACATGATGGCAAATTAGCCCTTGGGACAAAGGATCCTGACAATCTGGCAATACCCAAGGATTTTTCCTGGCACTGATGCCTGAGGAAATCTGCCTGCCGATTGTCTACACATGGAAAAAACGCGGCTGACAAAGCTGGAGTATGAATTTGTGCCCAGGACAAGATCTACTCTACTTCTCTTATCACAGCAAGACTTCCAGTTCCTCTCTGATGGTTGATATTCGCAACTGTTGTAGCAATGTCTGATTGAATCCAGATCAGATGACCCTTGAACAAGTTGGTTGACTGCTGATGTAACTGCCAAATTTCCAGACACTGACAAGATGACCAGGACTCCCCCTCAGCCCAGATGGCTGGCATCAATTGTGAGAAACTTCCAATGGATCTTAAAGTGGAGTTCCACCCACTTTTACAACTCTTCAGCATCTCTCACTAAACTGTGCACTGTAAACGAATTGGATATTTAAAATGTTTTTTTTTCTCAGCACCTACTGTATATCTGCTGTATTCATTTTTCACTTCCTCCTCCCTGGCCGTGGCCCATCGCATCATTTCCTGTTTGCAATGCCTTCTGGGAAGGGGCGGCAACTTTCTCTGACACTGCCGTTGCTATGGAAACCTGACCTGAAACCTATTACACTGCTTGTGCTGCACTGAGCATGTGCGAGATCTGCAAGGTTGAGAGCCAGGAAGAAATACAGTCTGGCTTCAGATGCCCACACTTAAGATGGCCATGGCCTGCTGCAATTTTATAAAATAACAAACTACTGCTATAAACTAACAAAACAGACCTTAATTTACAGACTAACTTTACTAGAATACATTAAGCTTGTGTATTATAGGGGTATTTTTATTTAAAAAGTATAATTTCGGCCGGAACACCACTTTAAGAAAGCATTTTCCAGAGCCATATTTATGAGCCCCCAGGCCAGGGATAAGCTAGTCCTTGATGTCAACAGAATCAGCCTGTCCAGAGAAAAGACAGATTTGTCCTGCAATGACAGAATGTAGCATGCAGAAGTCTGTTATCTCTATGGGAGGTGGTATAAGTATATCACAATAGCGATACTATGAGACTGTTTGTAAAAAAAACAAATCTGTGCACAAAATTAACAAAACCTCAGCTGCAAGCAAAGAGTTAAAAAATAAAAAATGACCCCAAAATTGTATATTCATGTTTGCTGCACTCCTAAAACAAAATATTGTAACTTAAGTTGAAACATACATAAACATACATAAATAATATCATATAATCAATCAAATACACACGTGTGCTAACAAACCGATGGGTCATAATAAAACAAACTGCAAATAAAAGTCAATAAATGCAAAACAAGTCCATAAAAAAAGTCCACTATGAACATTGTATCCAGTGAAGAAAGGTGCAACAAGAAGTCCTCCACTGTGATTCCCCTTTGGGCACACTCTCTCCTTCCAAATTTGACCTCCACAACAAAGATCTTATTGCACTCATCAGTGGCTCAGGTGGTAGGATTAACCAATTTTCCAAGAAAAACAAAAATTGCATAGTACCCACTGTAGCAGAAATAAATTGTACTTACATGAAAGAATAAAAAGATAACTGCATAGCTCTTTAATACATAGCAGCACTGCTGCTTTTCAAATGGCTATATTTATCCCAATGCTAACTCAGCCCAGCCAGCCTGCACACCGCTCTCCCTCCAGGATCATCATGGGACACACCCAAAACCACACTCTACGCATTTCGTCACACTGACATCATCAGGGCACAATGCGTTTCGTCACACTGACAACATCAGGGGCATAGTGGCCCTGATAATGTCTGTGTGACTAAATATGTAGGACGTGATTTTGGCCATGGGTGTTAGGGTATGTTCCTATAACTGAGGAAGTGACTTGGGCAAATTGCGAAATGTCTTCAACATTACAGAACAAGTACAGTTGAATGTGACTTACTAATACTAGCTAGACAATCACCTGGATAAATGAAAACCTTTGTAGACATCCCTATTATGAAGATTCTCTCCTCCTTTGTGGCCAAGGAGGAAGTGAAAAATTTCCCCAAAGGGAACACAGACCATAATAAAAACTTGCCAGAGGTTGTAGCTCTTCCTCTAACAAAAAACAAGTTTTGGCTGGCATTTCACTTTAAACAAAGCATTGTATCTGCCACTTCCTGTAACTGTAACCCTCAATCAATTATATTTTCATATTCTGTAACTAATATATCCCCAGTAGGAATGCTTATGAGAAAGTGTGCTGAAAATGGTTCACTTTAGAATATTTCTACTCAGTGAGACAGGCAGCCATCAATTATTGATGTCTCATACATAAATAAAACAATAATGATAATAAACAGTGCTTTCTTACAAGGATAAACCAGAGTAAGACAGGTACTGACATAACCTGTCATTTGACTGACAGGCAATTATAGCAGTTTTAAAATAATCATCTTCCTTTGTATTACTGCCAGCCTCTTGAAAACACATTTATACACATCATATGAAAGAAAGAGCCCATACAAATGTATGAAATGTTAATTGCAGCTGATTAGAATTAGTGTCTTCTCTTGGCATTGACAGATCCTGACACAAGTCACATAATGGAAAAAGGATAACATGCAATGCTAACTCTTTCAGTACCGATGTCAGATTGATGCTTCATAATCAGTTAGATTTTTAGGGCCTGTAGTTGGTGTTTTGATGCGCTCTAGTGCGTTTTTGGTGCATTTTTGATGCGGTTCCGGGTGCATTCTCGGTGCTTTTTTTCTTCTTTTAACCAGTTTTTTTTTTCCACTATACTAGGGTCCAGTGTGTTTTTGATACGCTCCAGTGCACTTCAGTGTGTTTTTGATGCGTTTTTACTGCATTGCAGTACAGTCCAGTGCAGGAAAAATGCAGCATGTTCTACTTTTTTTCTGGAACTGGAAAGCCCTGGAACTGACTGCAGCAAGCTGACATGTTTTGGGGACATGTCTCCTTCCTCGAGCTCTGAGGAAGGGTATGCATCCTCGAAACACATCAGCCTGCTGACATTGCCATGGTTTGTTCACACGTTGCCACACTGGTTGACCATCAGATTTGTTGTCATGCCTGTCACTTCTGCCCTTTGCGAGTATTCATTTGTCTTTTTGGTTTCTTTGATCAATAAATCTTGGGTAATGTACTAGGTGTTTGCGCCCTACTATGTGTTTTCTTTTGCAATATAGTTCAGGTATCTCCAGTCACTGCAAGGAAGTACTGGAACTCTGCCCATTCTAAATTGCTATAGCAGACCTAAGAGCTGCTGAAGGTCTCTTTTTTGAGACCGAGTCACTTTAAATGCTCCAATTTCACCCCTGAACTGATGCTTGTTATTGGTCTGTTTATGGGCATACCCTGGGGGCAAAAACTAAATTTTCTGAAGTTGACAACATGTAGATTGCTTTGAAGAGTAATTCCAGGCGTGAGTATTTTATACAGTTAAATTGGTCCAGCTTGGACCAATTACCTTACATGACTGATACCCCTGGAAGCTGGAAATGACTGAAACTGCTACTCCGTTACTCCAGTGATCTCCACTTGGTTCCGGGGCCAATGCTGAGAGGCTGTTTACTTAACACAGGTGTTTGGCTGCTCGGCACAGTTCCCATTCAGAGAATACTTTGCACCTTCTCAATGAATGCAAAGCGTTCTCTAATTAGATGAGGTGGAAGGTGTGATATCATTGTCCCACCTCTCCACCTTGTCCCACCTCTCCACACGCAGGCATAACAGGCTAAGAACCCCTGCTAGTGGCCAAGTAACGGCGTGTGCACATGCGCGCGAGTGCGCATTGGCGCCAGGTGGGCAATTTTATCTATGTGGTTTATTGTAGCCACCACTCAACATTTACTAGTTCAGCTTCTGAGCGCTGTCAACCCCATTATCTTCAGCACCTCAGCACTTGATCCCATGCCACCAGACAGCAGCATGGTGCAGCTGGCTATATATTATACCATTGGGTGGTTTTCTTGTTATCAGAGCCTGGAATCAGGTCTTTTTTATTTAAACTGCCCTAGTCCTCTGTGTCAGTGCCATATGGTCTATTACGCTCCTGAGCTCCTGTTCCTGTGTTGATTCTCTTTTGCTGACCTCATCTGTACCTCACTCTGCCTGAACGCCACCTGTACTGACCCCTGGCTTGCCTCTGGACTATTCTTCTGCCTGCTCCCTTGGATGATCTGTCTTGCTGTTACCGACCCTGGCCTGGTTCCTGACTACCCTGCTGCCTGCTGTCTGTACTTTGATCTGTCCTAATATTGCTGACCTGGACTGTCTGACCTTGCCTTGGCTTCTAATACCTGCACCTTCATCAGCTGACCTGTGCCAGCCTCCAGCTCTAGTCCTTCTGCCTGTGTACATCCAGCCAATCATCTCTGCGCAACCTAATGCACATTCTGCATCTGCCGGAAGAAGACTTTACAGATGCTTATGCCACTCTGTGCTGTGCTCTAGCATTCCCTGTTACTTTACCAGGGCTCCTGAGCCAGGATGGTAAGAGAGGCCTACCGCTGCACTTCAGACTCCATCACCAGGTACGTTACACTGACTTTACCTACAAACAGGCTAATAAATGTAACTCAATTACCACTGTTCCCTCTAAGACAACAAAGGAGTACAGTGCCTTGAAAAACTATTCATACCTCTTGAATTTTTCCACATTTTGTCATGTTACAACCAAAAACGTAAATGTATTTTATTGAGATTTTATGTGATAGACCAACACAAAGTGGCACATAATTGTTTAGTGGAAGGAAAATGATAAATGGTTTTCAACACCTAACTAAAATCTAGTGGTACCAATTGCCTTCAGAAGTCACCTAATTAGTAAATAGAGTTCACCTGTGTGTAATTTAATCTCAGTATCAATAGAGCTGTTCTGTGAAGCCCTCAGAGGTTTGTTAGAGGACCTTAGTGAGCAAACAGCATCATGAAGGCCAAGGAACACCCCAGACAGATCAGGGATAAAATTGTGGAGAAGTTTAAAGCAGGGATACGTTATAAAAAAATATCCCCAGCTTGGAACATATCACGAACCACTGTTCAATCCATAACCCGAAAATGGAAAGAATATGGCACAACTGCAAACCTACCAAGACATGGCCATCCACCTAAACTGATAGGCCGGGCAAGGAGAGCATTAATCAGAAAAGCAGCCAAGAGGCCCATGGTAACTCTGGAGGAGCTGCAGAGATCCACAGCTCAGGTTGGAGAATCTGTCCACAGGACAACTATTAGTCGTGCACTCCACAGATCTGGCCTTCATGGAAGAGTGGCAAGAAGAAAGCCATTGTTGGAAGAAATCCATAAGAAGTCCCGTTTCCGAGAAGCCATGTGGGGGACACAGCAAACATGTGGAAAAAAGGTGCTCTGGTCAGATGAGACCAAAATGTAACTTTTGGGCCTAAAAGCAAAACGCTATGTGTGGCGGAAAACTAACACTGCACATTACCCTGAACACACCATCCCCACTGTGAAACATGGTGGTGGCAGCATCATGTTGAGGGAATGCTTTTCTTCAGCAGGGACAGGGAAGCTGGTCAGAGTTGATGGGAAGATGGATGAAGCCAAATACAGGGCAATCTTAGAAGAAAACCTGTTAGAGTCTGCAAAAAACTTGAGACTAGGGTCCAGCAGGACAGCGACCCTAAACATACATTCAGAGCTACAATAGAATGGCTTAGAACAAAGCATGTTCATTTGTTAGAATGGCCCAGTCAAAGTCCAGACCTAAATCCAATTGAGAATCTGTGGCAAGACTTGAAAATTGCTGTTCACAGATGCTCTCCACCCAATCTGACAGAGCTTGAGCTATTTTGCAAAGAAGAATGAGCAAAAATTTCACTTTCTAGATGTGCAAAGCTGGTAGCTGGTAAAAAGACTTGCCGTTGTAATTGCAGGTGGTTCTACAAAGTATTGACTCAGGGGGGCTGAATACAAATGCATGCCACACTTTTCACATATTTATTTGTAAAAAAAATTGGAAAACCATTTATCATTTTCCTTCTGCTTCAAAATTATGTACCACTTTGTGTTGGTCTATCACATAAAATCCCAATAAAATACATTTACCTTTCTGGTTGTAACATGACAAAATGTGGAAAATTTTAAGGGGTATGAATACTTTTTCAAGGCACTGTAAATCACAGTTAAGCTTCTGCAAGTGCTGATTTCACTCTCTGCTCCAACAGAAAGAGTATGGTACAATTGTTTTGGCCAAATATTTTTAATTTTACTTAAGGAGGATAGCAGAAGTAGTGCTGAATGGCTTCTGGGACTCTACTTCGGGCCAGTTCGTGATATGCAAACCTGAAGGACGAAGACCGCAGAGCCCTGAAAGCTTGCTGCTGAAACATTTATATACGGTATATATATATATATATATATATATATATATATATATATATATATACACACACAGCAGGTAAAATAAGTATTTAGCACATCACCATTTTTCTAGGTAAATATACAGTATTTCTAAAGGTGCTATTGAAATTTTCCCCACATGTCGGTAACAGCCCTTGCAATCTATACATACAAAGAAACCACCAAAACTGGAACGACTCAGGGAAAAAGTATTGAACACTCTAACTGAAATAATTTAATACTATTTAATACTTCATACAAAATCCTTTGTTGGTAATGACAGCTTCAAGACGCCTCCTGTATGGACAAACTAGACGCATGTATTGCTCAGGTGTGATTTTGACCCATTCTTCCACACAGTCTTCAAATCTTGAAGGTTTCGTGGGCCTATTCTATGAATTCTGATTTTTAGTTCTTTCCATAGATTTTCTATTTGATTCAAGTCAGGTGATTGTCTGGCCAATTCAAGCAGCTTTATTTTCTTTCTTTGAAACCAACTGAGAGTTTCCTTGGCCTTGGGTTTTGGAATCATTATCTTGCTGAAATGTCCACCCTCGTTTAATCTTCATCATCCTGGTAGATGGCAGCAGATTTTTATCAAGAATGTCTTAGTACATTTTTCCATTCATCCTTCCTTCAACGATACAAAGTTTGACACTACCGTATGCTGAAAAACAGCCTCACACCTTGATGTTCCCACCTCCAAACTTCACTGTTGGTATGAGGGGTGTTTTGGTGGTGATGTGCAGTGCCATTTGACCTCCAAACATGGTGTGTATTATGGCATTCAAAGAGTTCAATTTTGTTCTCATCTGACCAGACTATATTCTCCCAGTATTTCACAGGCTTGACTAAATTTTGTGCAGCAAACTTTAAACAAGCTTCAATATAAACTATGGACCCTTGATGATATCCATAATAAAAGACTTGCAAAAGTGGAGAAGTCATGCTCTGACATGGTTTGCCAGGGTAAACGCGCTTAAAATGATTGTAATTCCCAGGCTTATTTACGTTTTACCCATAACACTCCCACAGATATTCTTTAAACAAATACAATGGGCTTTTATGACCTTTATGTGGGGAGACAAACATCCCAGGTTGGCACACAAGATTTTGAGGAGACCAAAACGGGAGGGTGGGGTGGGACTCCCGGATATAGCATTTTATTACAGAGCCATGGCCCTGGTTCGCATGACTCTGCTAGTAAAATTTGGGTGCCCTTGGAGAAATCATTAGCAGGTAGGAACTTGGCTGGTTCCCCCTGGATTCCGGTTTCTTATAGGGGGTTGTCGGAATAAGCATCACCACTGATGAAGACAACACTATCCATTTGGGATAGAATGAACAGTACGGGAAAGTTTGCCCCCCCAATATCCCCTATAACACCATTGGAAGGATTTCCCTGGTTTTCCCCGGGGGAAGAGAAAGGGAGTTTAAATAGCTGGGGAATGGACGGGAAGAGTAATTGCGCTGGCGTGGCCCCACAGGGTAAATTGCTTCCATTGGTAGATTTGGTTCAAATAATGGGGGAAGTACCAATGGCTGTTACGGAAATACTGTCAACTGACAGACTTGTTCAATAAGTGGAAGCAGCAGGTCAGGCCAGCGAACCCGCTTACTACTTTTGAGAAATGGTGTGTTAACTTATCAGAGTGTCATATGTTGTCTCAAATGTATAGGCTGGTTCTGAGCGCCCAAAATATGACAACTCCCTATTTCAATCGAGAATGGGAAAGAGAACTGGGCTATTATTTTACATCAGAGCAAATTAAAAGTCTGATAGGTGTGACACACAATACTTCAATAAGTTCCCATATACAGGAGATGTCTTACAAGTTCCTGACAAGATGGTATTGTACACTGGCTTGATTGGCTTAGATATATCCATCGGCAGATGTTAATTGCTGGAGGGGATGTAACCAAAGGGGTTCATTTCTGCATTTATGGTGGCATTGCCCAAAGATTAATGTTTTCTGGGAGGAGATAGCCCCTTGGATTAAGAAAATGAGACTTAGACCCTTTAGAATTCTCTCCATTACATTTTCTTTTTCATGGGATGCCATCATGCGCTAGGTTGTATAAGAGAAGCGTTACTCCCCATTTGCTAAATGCAGCCAAAATATTGATACCTAGATTTTGGAAACAGTCTGGATGTCTCACTATCATGGATTGGAAAAGGGAGGAAAAACAAATAATGGAAACAGAGAGATGGATACATATGGTTAAAGACCAACAGAATAAATTTAAAGATACATGGGCGTTATGGATCGGATAGTCTGTGGGATGCATCTGGTGGGGGAAAATTGAGAGGAGGTGAAGTTTTTTTTTTTCTCTTTTTTTTTTGTGTTGTTCCTTTTTTCCTCCTTTGGGAGGCACAGTGGAGAGATTATTGATGTCATTAAAGGAAGAGAATAAGTTATAATAGTAAAATAGGCACGGGATGGGCAACGCGTAATGGAATCACATAAAGAAGGGTAGATTGAAATGAAAGGTGGAGAGGTATAAAAATGAAATAGTAGAGTGAGATTATATTGCAATAAAACACTAAACATAATAGGACATGACAATAGTAATTCAAAATTATACACTTTTTTAATTTTAATTTTTTTAAATTTATTATTACTTATTTATTTATTAATTGTTGGTTGTTTGACACACGTAATAGGGCGCTGTAAAGCCCCCTTCTTAATTATACTTTGAATAATGTTTTGCACAAATTGAATTTTGGTTATTGGTAGGTAAAGGGTCCTTTTTTTTTTCTCTCTCTCTCTTTTGAAGAGGACATGATCAAGGACCCGGTGTGTTTTCTCGGGGTGGGGGGGTTAGTGTGGTGTATGTTAATGAAAAGATTTATATAGATATATTGTGCAATGTGTATTTCTATGTTGTATGCAGGAACTTGTCTTAATAAAGAAAAAGTGATTATAAAAAAAATAAACAAGCTTCAATATGCTTTTTCTTCGGCAATAGAGTCTTGCATGGTTAGTGTTAATACAGGCCATGGCGGTTGAGTGCATTACTTATTGTTTTCTTTTAAACAATTATACCTGCTAATTCCAGATCTTTCTGAAGCTCTCCACAAGTGGCTCTTGGATAACTCTTCTGATAATTATTTTCACTCCTCTGTCAGAAATCTTGTGAGGAGCACCTGGTCGTGGCTGGTTTATGGTGAAATGATGTTCTTTCCACTTCCGGACTATGGCCCCAACAGTGCTCACTGGAACATTCAGAAGTTTAAAAATCCTCCTGTAACCAATACCATCAGTATGTTCAAGACCTTCGCAATAAGGTTGCGAAGATCTTGAGAGAGCTCTTTGCTTTTACCCACCATGAGATGTTTCTTGTGTGACACCTTGGTAATGAGACACCTTTTTATAGGCCATCAGTTGAGACTGAACCAGCTGATATTAATTTGGGCAGGAATGCTTTCTAATTACTGATAGATTTCAGATTTCTTGGCTTTCTATGCCTTTTTGCACCTTCCTTTCTTCAATACTTTTTCCCTGTGTCATTTGATTTTATTACACATAGCTTAATTTCTTTATTATTTATTATATTATTTATTATTTATTATTTATTTTGGGTTATTTGTATGAATGGATGAATGGATAGCACCTTTAGAAATATATTTACCTAGAAAAATGATGACATGTTCAATACAAATTTTACCCGCTATATATATATATATATATATATATATATATATATTTATTTATTTTAATCATGCCATAAGATGAATTCACACCTTAGATATCTTGGTTATTTTCTAATGCTGAGAATAAATCACTTTTGCAAACATATAAAAAAGATAACTGCATATTTAATTCCCTGGAGTGGAATTACTAAGATTCCACATACCAAACATTCCTTAAATCGACCTGCAGTAACAGATAGATCATTAGCTCTGCAAGCTCTTGTTGACAGCACAGCTCCTATCACATGCTGAATTCATACAGAAAACACTGTGTGATGCTGGTGCAAGATTGCATCTATGCTTTCAAAGAAACTCTTATGCCGCGTACACACGATCTCACATTCCGACGACAAAATCCATGTTTTTTTTTCCGACGGATGTTGGCTCAAACTTGTCTTGCATACACACGGTCACACAAATCTTGTCGGAAATTCCGTACGTCAAATACACAGTGACATACAACACGTATGACGGCACTAGAAAAGGGAAGTTCAATAGCCAGTGCGCCACCCTTTGGGCTCCTTCTGGTAATCTCGTCAAGTCTTGTTGTCTGAAAATTTGAGAACCTGCTCTCAAACATTTGTTGGCGGAAATTCCGACTTTGCGACAACGAGCTCACATCCAACATTTGAAAATCATATCGTGTGTACGGCCCATTACTGGTCTTCAGTTTGTTCTTGTGGGTTTGTATCTGGTTTTCAGTGCGTGAAGTCAGTTCGCATTTGTTTTTCAGTGCGTATTATTCTAGTATGTATTTGATTTTCAGTGCGTTCTTGTCCGCTCGTTTCTGATTTTCAGCTCGCTGTTCTTAGGCCTTTTTTTATTTCAGTGCGTTCTGTTAGTTCATTCTGACCAGCTGACCATTTTGTAGCCATGTTGCGAGTACGTACTTGTTGTGAAGTTCGTGCTGTGCAGGGGCTTGATGTTGGGGTTCTTATTTGACTCAAGCCCAGTTCATGAACAGGGCGGGGAGGAGTTCATGGACGAAGAATTGGTTACTCCAGCGTGACCAATTCTCTCATATGCCTGATTATTTCAGGAATTATCTCTGGATGACGGACCCCGTTTTTCACCATTTGTTGGCTTTGCTGTCCCCTTATATTAGCAGGCAGGACACTTGCATGCGGCAAGCCATCACTCTCGAGCAGAGGCTAGTCGCCACGTTGCGGTACTTGGCGACAGGAAGAAGTCTGCAGGTCATCAAGTTCTCAACAGGCATCTCCCCCCAAGCTCTGGGGATCATTATTCCAGAGACCTATTCTGCCATAATTCAGGTCCTGCAGAAGGACTATATTAGGGTAGGTTTTCTCCTTTAACATCACATTCTATGTATTTAATGTTTGCTAATGTATTGTATTTCTTTCATCTTTCCATAATTACCATGATTGTAATATGCTGTGAATGTCCCCTTTGTTCTCATGCATGCTTGAATTTTTTTAACTTCCTTTTTGTCCTTCATGCATATTTGCCTTCATTAACCTCCCCAGCATGCTATCCTGGGCCCATACACACCTAGCCTAGTCACCTAACAATGTATTTTGTCAGCTCCATAGTAGTGCTTTACCCTAAACACCCCCTAAAATGTGTACAAATGTTATTTATGTCCTTAAATTCATGCAGAGTGCCAGAGGCTTTTTTTTTGGGTCCCAAACTCATTTGGAACCCTCCCTCCCCCCCAACCGCTAAGTCAACCGATACCAATTCTCTATCTGCTGACTTTACCAAACGCATACACACTATACCTACCTCTTTTGTGGTCTGATTTATGGTTGAATTTCCCAAAGCATGTAGTGAAAGGGCCTGCCAGAATACATTAAAATGGTACTGTTTAAAGTACCATTCTTGATAGGTAATTGCAGAATGTAAAAAGGTGCTTCAATTTGTACAGTGTGCATTTATATTTTTGTATGACACTTCTTACCTGTCCAGTGGGCTGCCAATAGTGTAAGTAAGGAGGGGGCTGGCCAAAGTAAAACACATTATTTATGCATTCAGCTCTCAATGAAGTGGAGAGGGTTAACTGTCCAAAACATACCCCCCCTCAATTTTTTATGATGGGCCATCAGAGAGGGTGAGGAATCTGATAAGTGGACCTTATATTTTTGTCTTTAAATACTCCTTAAAATAAATGTTATACTGATGTTGGCCAAGAATGTTTGTGTCTAATCTGCTTGCAATGTTTATGTGCAAAATTACTAAAATACTTTTCATTTTTCTTGTTTAACTCTACAGTTTCATTCAACGCCACAGGAATGGCAGACTGTGGCTTCCCAATTTGCCCAGTGGTGGGACTTTCCCAACTGCGGAGGTGCAATTGATGGGAAACACATCCACATCGTGCCACCCCCCATCTCGGGGTCATACTATTATAATTACAAGGGGTTTAATAGTATTGTGATGTTGGCGGTGGTATTGGTGACATATGAGTTTCTCTATGTGGACGCGGGGAAGAATGGCTGGATGTCGGATGGTGGAGTCATCGACCAGACAGAGTTCTACACATGGCTCCAGAATGGTGGCTTGGGATTGCCACCTGCTGAAGAGAACGTGGAAGGACTCCGTTTGTCTTTGTTGCTGATGAAGCATTTGGGCTGGGTGATCACCTGATGCAGCCGTTCCCAATGAGGACCCTCACCCCGGACCAGAGAGTTTTTAACTACAGGCTGGCCAGAGCCAGAAGAGTGGTTGAGAATTCTTTCGGGATAATGGCCAGCCGGTTTTGCCTATTCCTTACGGCAATCAACATGGCGAAATATAAACTTAAATTGGATGTTAACCCGAAATGTTTTTTTTTTTTTATGTCATAATATAGAGTATAAGATTTCCTATCATTTGAGCCCAGTCTTGCCACAAAGAGTTAATCCATTTCTGAGCAATCCTATTTTATTGTTCAGTGAGATAAATCTTGACAAACAGAAAGAAACTTTGTCAAATCCTCCCCCTTGCTGTGAGTGACAGGTGATTTACATATCTCGTGCACTAGCTACATGCATTATTTTTTAATTCCCTCCCACTCCTTTCTTCTGCTGCTCTGCCAGGAATGGATGTTCCACACCTCAGCATAATTGGGCATGCTGAAGTCATGTGGATGTTAGAGATCATAGCAGAAGTTCAGTGCAAGAAATACACAGGAGAAAAATGCATGTTGACAAGGGGAGTGTAGAGGATGTGCGGGGAGTCTACTGACATCACGACTCCACCCACCGAGCTCCAGACAACAGACCCACCCACAGAATATGCAGTTTTTTTTGGCTCTCATAACAGACAGAGGGGAGACGTTTGACAGGTAAAGATACATGCAGGATGCATGTATATCCTTATAGATAACCCCTATGGCAGTAGTTTAGAAAGGATGACATTGGGTTTACATCCACTTTAACCATATAATCCTTGCATGCTGCATTCTCCACAACTATTTAAGGAGAAATTCTATGTTGCCTCAGTTGGGCCTGAGGCTGGACTTAATGAACAAACCCTGATGGCGCGCTTGAAGCTGGTCGTCCTGGCTTGCCCCCCCCAAAGCGCTTGCGAGGTCCGTATCAAATATATGGAGTACTTTGCGGGTAGGGGGGCCATTGATATGGCAGAAAATCTTTCATAAACATTTTAAAAATAATTTTTTTTAGTTAAACTGAAATAAAATTTCCTTTGATTTACTGCTTATGTTTCTTTTAGCTGTCTTCTAGGTTATCCAATGGGTGCTTTTTTGGGGCATTTTCTTCAATAGCACAAACATAATTTATTTGATACATGAGGTGACAATCTCTTCTTCAGCAAACTATTATTATGTTGTGGGTCTGCTACACACACACCTTGTTTTTGTTGTTAATGTATGTAATGCATTACTGTTAAAAATATACATCATTTTCAGCACCATAAATGAATTTTGGCGAGTCACGAAAATGGCATGATTGTGGCAAATTATAAAGCTCTGTGGGAGTTATTTACTAAAGAAAAATTCACTTTGCACTCCAAGTGCACTGCAAAAGTGCACTTAAAACTGCACTTGAAACTGCACTGAAAGTGGATTTGCCTTTAGTAAATAACCCCCATTTCAGTGTAAACACCAACTTAGTCCAAAAAATTATATTGAGCATTGAAAGGAGAAGCCACACATTGTTGAGTAGAAAACTTTTTACTCTGTGCACATTCACATGTGCGTTAGAAAAGGGTTTTTGAACAAACCAACATATTTTAGTAATAACATTTTTTTTTTTGACAGTACAAATAGCCTTTTTTGTGTTAAAACAGGCATGTTTAAAACCATAAAACATACACAACTCAGGAACTTACAAAGTTCAACTTTGACAAAGTGAAGGCAATATCAGACATTAATATGTCCAAAATGTGTTGATATTGCCTTCATCAGATGGGGTGATGTCACCCATGTGAAAGCCAAATTTTGAAGATGCACACAAATTGAGAGTCAAAATGGGCATTTCCCTCCTGATCCCATGCCTAATGTCAACATGTGGTAGCTCCCATCATAGGGGATCAATGGACATGTTTCGGAGGTGCAATCCCTTCCTCTCATCTACTTTAGTTGCGAGGAAGGGGTTGCAACTCCAAAACGCGTACGTTGATATCCCGTGATGGCAGATAGCACATGTTGACACACTGTGCATCTTCAAAATTTCGCTTTCTAAAAAATATTTAAAATGTGTGAAAATAATAAAAATACAAACAAACTAGAAGAATTTTAGGGTGTTTAGATTCTGCCTAAAACATCAATGATGTTTTTAAACCTTTTTTCCACATCATTGATGTCTTTCTTGATCTTATGTAAATCCCGATTGTTGCACACCATGATCTCCCTGAGAACGTGTGCACTTGCACTTGTGAAGTGAGATTCTTCTTCCACACCATTCACATCACCTAAAATAAAAAAACACACCATGTATTATAAATATGCAGGCATCCATCTATTACCTGAAGCTGTGGTCTTAGACGCTCACCTGTAGTGGTCACTGTTGTGGGTTTCACCCACTTCATAAACCTCTCCTTCCTCCACATCTTCTGGTTGTAATGTGGGGATTCGCTTTTCTTTAGGAGGTGGGGGGTCTCTGGTGTCCTCAGATGATCCCAAGTCTTTTCTCCCCTATGTGAATTAAAAAAAGGTATACTTAGCACACAGATATTTGAGGCGAGAAATAGTAATATGAAACATTGCTTGGAAGTGGCGTACAAGTGTCGTACAATTGTCTTTTTTGGCAAGCTGAAGACATTATTTTTTTCCATTTATAAAGCTGGAATACTTACCTTTTTTGTACAATTTTCACACATGGAGATACCCCTAGTATCCACTGGAGCACCTGTGTGGGACACTCTAAAAAGGGTGTTCTGGTGTCCCACACTAGTGCTCCTGCATCCAGATGTGTAAACAGCTGCTGAGTGTCCTCTTTTTACACTGAATCAAGTTTGCATTTCATTCTAGTTACAAACCCATCTAGACAACAAACTTCTTTTAGTACAAATAGGCATGAACAAATGTAGTTAACCTGCATCTGCCAAAAACATTGTATTAGTGGGCGAACGAACAATGTTTACTACGAATGATTACTCTGCCCACGAACCTGAAAGTTGCCATTTTAAATTATACAACAGTAAAGAAAAGCACATGGAGCAGCATGCAAGTAATAATAATAATAGGAACATATGACAACTACTTACTTTTTTGAAGAACTCTCTTGATCTTTTTGTAGTGATCATGCTCTCTCAATTTCAGGTCTGACCAGCATTTCCTCAATCGATCCTTGGATCGTCGTACTCCAAAATTCCTGTGCAGACTTTTCACAACTTTAGTCATGATCTTGGCCTTTCTCACATTTGGGTTTGGGTAAGGTCCATGCTTCCCATCATAGTCAGCCCTCTTCAAGATGTCCACCATCTCCACCATCTCTACAAAGGACATATTTGAGGCCCTAAATCTCCTCCGGGATCGGGACGTTCGTGGCTCCGGGCTTTCATCGTTGCTGCTGCTGTCTGCATGCACCTGTTGTCTCTCTGCAATGTGCTCTCCCACTGCGCTGAAAGACAAGGGGCGGGGAATAGACTAGAAAGAACGTCAGGGGTGGGCAGAGTTTCATGCATGTGCAGTGTATATAAAGCGTGACACATGTGCGTCGTGCGCACAATCTGTGAGCGGAGGAAAGAGTAGCGGAAGCGTCGAACGTAATAACGAAGGTATAATTTGAACTTGGTGCATCAGTGGCCTATACTGCTTCTAGATTGAGGTCTATATTGGGACAAGATTAGAAGAGTTTAGCCTGACATTAGGGTTTGTCTTGTGTTGTGTCTTGCAGAGAAAATGGATCCATTCAATGATAGGGAATTTCTAGCAAAATTCATTGACATGTTCAGGGAGCTGCCCTGTCTGTGGCAGGTGAACCACCCGTTTTTTAATAAGCTAAGAAAGAGGAAGGCAGCGCTGGAGAAACTGCTTGAATTTGTGAAGCCGATGATCCCCAAGGCAGACATCACCTATTTGAAGGCCAAAATTGGTGACATGAGGAGTACTTATCTTAGGGAGCGAAAGAAGGTCCAGAATTCCCAGAGATCAGGAGCTGCAGATGACGTTTATGTCCCCAGGCTGTGGTACTATGACAGACTGCATTTTCTGTCAGACCAGGGTGAACCCAGGCCAGCACTCTCCACTCTTCCTTCAAGGCTTCCTTCCACCTCAGCTGAAGCTTCCGATGTCAAACCTGGGCATTCCACCCAGGAAGATGTGGAGGAGCCCAGCTTGAGTCAGGTAGAGCATTGTTCAACATATTTGTTGTCGTAAAATTGATGATGTTAACTAGATGTTATAATTGATCACTAATTGCTGATTTCAAAAGTGGTTTACATATCAATAGACAGTAGTGGCCAAAAAGGATTGGGACAAGAATGAAAAATGCTGGGGTCAGAATGATAGTCTTTTCTATTTGTTAACATTCAATTTGCAACAGTCATGAGCTCAAAATTGTGTGTGATTGATGACCAAAAAACTAAAACTATGTCCCTTTTTCATACACAGGAAAGCCTCAGCCAGGAGGTGGCGGGGGTAAGTGGCAGCCAGGAGGTTGACCATTGTTCTCCTCCACCTCCTCCCACAACTCCAACACCAGAGCCACAGCCTGGAAGAAAGTGTCTAAGGAAGACAAGAGTGTGATGGGCTGGGTTCAGTCTGGTCTGGCAAAAGACTCAGGCTGTTGTATGACCACAGCCTGGGGACATATATGTCATCTGCTGCTGTTCCTGATCTCTTGGACTCCTGGACCGGATTGTGCTCACTATTATATGGATTCCTCAGGCCACTAATTTTGCCTGTAAAATAGTTTTGATGTGTGCCCTGGGGTACAAAGGCTTCGCAAATTTCACCAGTTTATCCAACGTTGCCTTCCTCTTTATTTTGTTATGACCCATAGTAAATGGCTATTTTTTTTGTTAAAATACTTGCAAAAAAAATGTGTTTTATTTCAAAAAGGACAGTTTGTTTGTGAGTAGGCAGGTACATTTCAAAAATACAATGTCAAATTAACAAGGGACACCAACCTTGTGGACAGCCTTCCCAGAAGAGTTGAAGCTGTTATAGCTGCAAAGGGTGGGCCAACTCAATTATGAACCCTACCGACTAAGACTAGAATGCCATTAAAGTTCATGTGTGTGTAAAGGCAGGCATCACAATACTTTTGGTAATATAGTGTATTGGAGTTGCAGATATCCAAGAGGATGTGAAGGGCTACCAAAACCATCCATATAATTTACTAAGTTGATCAGAGTTTCTTGATATGTGCTATGACATAAAACTGCATTACAATTTTATCATACATACTGTGTCCTGTAGTGAAGTGTTGGCTTACCAGTGGACTTCAGATTGGGATTTCTCATGAATGGAGCGCTGGTCTGGTGGCATGTGAGGTGGGAAAGGTAAGTGTTCACTTACTGCTTACTTCTGGTTGAGTATTCGGTGCAGTAATAGTCATTGTACTCACCATCTTTTTTGTATTCACTGTAAAATTATTTTCTTGAAGCCCACTGAGGGACAGATGAAGTCTTTAACTTTCAGGTTTTACTGCTGCCTACAGGAAGACTTGTCACTGGCAAACAAAAAACTGTAGGCCAGCCTAGGGTATAACCACTTCTACTACCAGAATACCTTCATTTGGTAGCAAAGCAGTACTAACAGCATGATCATAAACACAGAGTGGTGGGACCTGTTTCCCTCAATAGAATCCAAGAAAATGCTTTTTGGTGTGTACAAAAATCCTATTATCCTTTTTGTCCATTGAGGGACACAGGAAGTCTTATACATTCAAATCATCCAAAAGCAGTCCAACTGAGGGGTGGGCAATAAAGAAACAAATGCTAACAGGCCCAACGTAAACAAAAGAAACTTCCTCTTAAGCCTGACATGCTGGAGTCCGCTATCAGGAGCCTCCAGAACATGTAAACAAGCCCCTTCCTTGACTCCAATGCTGGATCTTTGAGTTATCAAGGTGAGGGCAGCCCAGTCCTCAGTATTAACTGAATTGGTTTGTTCAGAGACAGAACCGACTTGTTCCATGACAACAGGATGTTGAATTGCAACTACCTGGGTGGAATGGGCAAAGTGAACCTCCTCGAAAGAGGCTATCATCAGCTCCAAGACCCTCATGCAGAAGTGGAGGGCCAAACGACTTCTGAATGGAAGAACCCAGACCAGAGACCTAAGAGTCTGCAGCCTCTCCTGAGGAAGAAACATTCTGACTTGGGAGGCATCCAGAACCTGCCCACATACTCCAAGCGATGAACCACTTCCTCTCTCTATATATATATATATACTGTGTGTTTATGAAGTAGAACCTGTTATGATATGTAATCTGGCATTCCCATAATTGCATTCAAAGTACACTTTAAATTTTAGGACATATAAAGAATGTATCATTTATACACAAAAGCTTTGTCAAGTATAAAAATGTATATTAACTGATGTGTGGAGATATAATAGAATGCTGAATGTCTTTCTATGAATTTGTGAATATTATGCCCCAAATGTTAAATGAGGGCACTTTTATGGTTTTTAAATAAATGGTATACATTTTTATACTTGACAATGCTGACAATATGAATGATACTTTCCTTACGTGTTCTATAATTTAAAGTGCTATTGAAATGTAGTTATTTTGAACGTGATGAGTCACTTTCAGTGACAATTCCTGAAGTTTCAGAATCCATCCAAATCTATGCAACATCTGTACAGTCAGAGATTTGCTGTCCTCCAGAGTCTTCGCCAACTGTTGCTGCAACAGGAAGTCTTTCAAATTAATTGTTATAACAGAGACCCTATAAAAACCACAGCAAGCATTGATGAGCTGAAAAGATGGGCATGTAGGCAGGTTGCCTACAATATGCTGGTTAGGTAGTGGCTGGCCCAGGCTGGGGAAGGGGTCAATGTTGTACATTGTTGTTCCCGGGCTTTTTGGACCCAGCTGGTTTCCAGAGCATCAGCTTCGGCCTGCTGTTTAAGAAGTAATGCCGTGACTACTGCAGCTGAGGACTGCTGCGCCTTTGCTGTCTATAGGAGGTACCAGGATCCCAGAGATCTGCCTGTTCCTGGAGAACACCAAGCATGGACTACTACCTTGTTAAGGTATGCTTAAGCAGCCTAGTAGAGATACTTAAGGAATACTCCATTATATTTGTTCAGATCACATTGAACTGTATTGCGAAAGCATTTAAGTAAAAGTTGCATCAACTGTCCTAAGCCTGGTCTGAAATTATTTAAAGGGGTGTATGATTGTACATGTCATATTGAAAGAACATGGGTCAGTAAATCACATATGGGGTATGAAGCAAAGCCACTACAAGGCTTTGATGTAGGTGATGGGTCCTATGGTAGTGAGGGGGTCGGTGATTTGGCTAGGGGTCTGTTTCCCAAAGCAACTGGGATCGAGCCCGAGTTACGGAGACCCATAGCCTGGCCACATGGTACGGGATAGAAGGCGTTAACAAGTGCACACATGAGGTCTGCACTAAGTGCATGGCGGGACCCCATTCTGTCACTAAGAGTAAGGTGGCAGAGGTACACTGGACTGGTTGAGAAGGCACAGCTCAGCGGTGTCCCACCTAATCACAATATAGTAAAGTAAAGTGTTTGTAGTCATGGGACGGTACGTTACAGTGAACTCTGTACATTTATTACTGTAATTGGTAGAAGGCTTATCTCTAAGCTGGGGAACCACCATAATGTTTGATTTTTTAACATGAACGTGGCCCCCACCTGGTCCAGGCAATGATAAACGGGCTCCACCACAAAGGTATCCCCACATGCAGGGCAAGTGGCTCCTTCCAGAGGCACATGTAGGTAGGCAACGTTTACATTCACCAAAGCCAGAATGTCTCCCTGGTGAAAGGAAGAAATTACAGATCTGATAGATTCCAACCAAACTTTTTGTGCCTGAATGTAAATATTCAGGGCCTTGAGGTCCAAGATAGGGTAAATGCCCCCTTCGAGTTTGGAACAATTAAACTCCTAAAATCAGGCTGTAGCTAAAATTGGAGCAATGACCCCCTTTGTCCCGAAGTCCAGAGAGTGCCTAATGCACAAGTGGGTGAGGGAAGATAAGAAGGTTATACTTTGGAATCTGAGGAGGGTTCAGGAAGCAAATCTTTAGTTTGTAACCCTGAGATACCCTTGCACCCAGGCTTCAGAGATGCCAGCTATCCATGCAGCCACAAGGGTCAACAGATGTCCCTCCACCCACTTAGAACATGGGGGTGCACCCTCATGCTGATGAAGTGATGGTGGATTTGGTAGGTTTAGAGTGCCAGACTTTGTGGCTGGATGGGGAACAACACTTGATAGGGCTCAATGTAGAAGCTGAGGGCAAGCTGAAACAAAAGGAATGCTTATTGGCAGGGACAGACAGATATTATTTAGCAGTCTGCTCTTTAAGCTACTTCTACTGCAGAAGAGTGCTTTTGTCCCCAGTAGTATCCGTGATGATAGCGCCGGGAGTCAGTCAGAGGAGATATTATCCCTCGAAGGCCATGGAAATCAAGTGCTTCTTGTAAGAAGGTTTTGCAGTCCAGTGCTTTAGTCAAAAATCACTGCGCACATGCACTAACAAGAAGCTAATGTGGAAACAAGCCAGGAGGTTTCTAACAAACCATCACAGCTAACATTTACTATCACAGACATCTGTTCCACATGCTCAGTGATCTAAAGGCCTATGAGAGGCAGAAGTAAGATCTCTTTTAACCTCCTTGGCGGTAATCCCGAGCGTGACTCGGGTCTGACTTTTACTGTCAGGAGCGGTAACCCCGAGTCACGCTCGGGGTAACAGTGCAGAGCATCCAGCGGAGCCCTTACCTTCTCCTGGGTTCCAGCGATGCCCTCCACTGTCCTCCACTGTCCTCGGCTGTGCTCCGCTGTGATCGCCAGCGCGATCACAGCATCTCACTTCCTAGTTCCGTTCCCTGCGAGCAGCAGCGGCGCACGGGAGCGGAACTAGGCGGGAAATTCAAAAAGTTCAAAAGTTCACAACACAATAACACACATATAAAAAGAGGTGATACAGTGTAATCTGAGAGGATTACATTGTATCATCTCAGATCTCACTGATACAGTGCCCCTTGCCCCAGTGCCCCTTGCCTCCAATAAAATATAATAAGATGGAATCCAAAAAGCGCCATTTCGCTACAAAATCGCCTTTGGAGCAGTTGAATGACAGCGACAGCGACAGCGACATGGAGTTGCTCCCAGAACTCAGCGATAGTGAGTCGTGGGGAGATTTGTCGTCTGACACTGAGCTGACAAGTGACAGCGATGACAGCGGTGATGATCCTGCACCTGACATCAGCGATGTGCGCACTTGGTGCCCTATTGAGTGCGATACGGACCAGGTAGCGCCGCCAAGATTTCCCTTCACTGGATCACCTGGGATGAAGGTCGAAGTTGAGCGTGGCAACCCTCTGGCATACCTGCAATTATTTCTCACAGAGGAGGTAATTGAAAAAATTGTCATAGAGACAAATCGCTACCAACAGCAGCAATCCGCTACGCTGCATGCCAGGTTTTCCCGAAGCAGAAGGTGGGAACCGGTGACTAAAGAGGACATCTGGCTGTTTCTCGGACTCATTATTCTTCAGGGGGTGGTGGGGAAACCACGCCAGAAATGGTACTGGACCACCAACAAGTTATTAGCCACTCCGTTTTTTGGTACTGTGATGTCCGAATACCGTTTTTCCCTCATCATGAAATATTTTCACTTCACTAACAATGAAGAGTTTGATGAGGCCACGCATCCTGCGCCCAAGCTAAAAAAAATCTGGGAGGTATGCCAAATTATTGGGAACAATTTCCAGCGGGCCTACGTGCCAGAAAGGGACGTCAGCGTGGATGAGAGTTTGATGGCCTACAAAGGACGCCTAAGCTGGATCCAGTATATTGCATCCAAAAGAGCGCGGTTTGGCATCAAATCATACATGCTCTGCGAGTCATCCACCGGGTACATATGGAACTCGGTCATTTACACCGGTAAAGGCACGAAGTTCAACCCCAGGTACAGCAATTATGGGATGGCCACATCATCTGTCCTTACACTGCTGGAGCCATTACTGAACCAGGGATATTGTGTGACCATGGACAATTTCTATACGTCGCCGGAACTGTTTGAGGTTTTGATCCAAAACAAGACGGATGCCTATGGTACAGTTAGGCCTAACAGACGTGACATGCCATCTATGTTTGGAAAGAAAAAACTAAAACCCGGAGAAATGGTTGCCTGGCAGAAGGGTAAGATGATGGCAATACGTTGGCGAGACAAGAAGGACGTGTGTCTCATGAGCACTGTGCACAATACCTCCACTGCCACGGTCCACACAAAAGGTGGGAAAGATGTGCTGAAGCCGCAAGTCGTCATAGACTATAATTGCACTATGGGAGGTGTCGACCGAGCCGATCAGGCAATGACCTTTTACCCGACTATGCGGAAACAACAGAAAAAATATTATAAAAAGATTTTCAGGCATCTTCTGGAACAATGCCTTTGGAACGCTTACATCTTGTACCGAGCAGGGAGTGACAGGCCTCTTGTTCATTCAGATTTTATCTGGAAGGTGGCTGAGCAGATTTTTGCCAAACACCAGATGCCATCAGTTGATGCGAACAGACCTGGACGACGTGCTGTTGGTGTTGCCAACCCAGAACGCCTAACAGGTCGGCACTTTATGGACTATATACCGCCAACCGCAAAAAAGGCAGCACCTACCAGGATGTGTGTGGTTTGCTGTTCACACAGAGATGACAAGGGAAAAAAAATCAGAAAAGAAAGCAGGTTCTATTGTCCGGATTGTGACGTGGGACTGTGTGCTGTACCTTGCTTTAAAATTTATCACACTCAGGATGTTTATTGAATTTTCTTTGTCTGACAAATTTCTTTAGTTTGTATTACATTATTGAATAAAATTATATTATTTAAAAATGTAAAATCATGATTTTGTGTTTCAAACTTTATCACATCTGGGATGTCTACTAGAGTCTTGTTTAGTCAGGTTTAAGTAAGTAATTACTAAGAATTGCAGGCCTATAATACATAGCATCAAATTTCCATGCAAAATAATTGTACCGCTTTCAGCACAAAATTCCAGACAGAATCATACCGCCAGGGAGGTTAATGTATTTGGACTAATCAGGAAAGTGTTTTACAGATAACTTGACTGAGTCTAGAAAGAGCCCCTATCCAGTCCAGCTTGGTCCAGTTGTGATACAGTCCAAAAGCTAGGCTGAGGACAACCACACCAGTTAGCTCTGAGTTAATGGATAAACCACCAGCAACACAACCAATCATTTCCTCTACATGAATTCCTCTTTAAAGTGGTTGTAAAGGCTGAAGATTTTTTTTACCTTAATGCATTTTCAGTATTAAAGGTAAAAAACTTCTATTGTCAGCCCCCATCCCAAATACTTACCTGAGCCCGATCTTGATCCAGCGCTGTGGCTGCAAGCTTCTTCACTGTATTCAGTGAAGCAGCTGAAGCAGCTTCCAGTGAGGAGGGGACGGGGCCGAGCCTCACTGTATGTGTGTCAATGGACACACAGACAGCAGTTCGGAATTGAGCCTGCATGTGTGCCACCATTGGAAATGGCTTTCTATGGTGGCACAAGAAGAAGAGGAGGAGCACAAACAAACAAGATTTCCCAGCACACTCACCAGCTAGCTTGCAAAACAACCAAATTGATTTTGTCTAACAAATTATGTTAAAAATAGAGGGTTTTGTTTGCACACATTTGCAAATATATGCGTAAACCGCAGTGCCTTTGTGAAGGCTCCTCTATGTACTGCAGTCCTAACTTTCCCAAGTTGGAGCAAATATAGCAGTGCATAGATTTAAGGCAGGTTTGCCTAGAGGGAGCCCACCTCTCATTAAAGGAACAGGGATGCACGGGACAACCAGCAAGGGCACAATAGCAGCTGAAGGCATACCCACATCCATCCAATTCAACCAACTGTACAAAAAGTGGCAACCACCCCAACCTATAACTAGCATTTATAGTAAGGTGCACATGGAAGGGCAACACACATCACAAACAAAGATTTCCCAGCACACTAACCAGCTAGCCGGCAAAACAACCAAATTGACCCAGTCTAACATTTGTTTTTCATAATCAACACATATGTGAATGAGCCGTAAATTTGTATGAATGGCTGGTATAGTTGGTGCATCATCATCCAGTCCCCAGGTGGATTTAACCTGTCATTAGTTGTGTATGAATGTTCACATGCAGACTTCTACAGGATCCACGAGACCTTTTATGCATGGCTTAGATGTCACCCCAAACCGTTAGGAGCCCATTAAGCAGGTGACCAAAGTAGAAACAAATATACAATATTCACTCCACTTAAACAGGAACTCAAATCATAAGGGCATCATAATTCATACCAGGTGTAAAAGTAATAGGGCGTACACACGGTCGGACTTTGTTCGCACATTCCGACAACAAAATCCATGGATTTTTTCCGGCGGATGTTGGCTCAAACTTGTCTTGCATACACACGGTCACACAAAGTTGTCGGAAAATCCGATCGTTCTGAACGCGGTGACGTAAAACACGTACGTCGGGACTATAAACGGGGCAGTGGCCAATAGCTTTCATCTCTTTATTTATTCTGAGCATGCGTGGCACTTTGTCCGTCGGATTTGTGTACACACGATCGGAATTTCCGACAACGAATTTTGTTGTCGGAAAATTTTATCTCCTGCTCTCCAACTTCGTGTGTCGGAAAATCCGATGGAAAATGTCCGATGGAGCCCACACACGGTCGGAATTTCCGACAACACGCTCCGATCGGACATTTTCCATCGTAAAATCCAACCGTGTGTACGGGGCATAAGAGTCCATCCATCATAAAAGGACATGGAGAGCAACAACACTGTATTAAGACCCCTTTCACACTGCCAGCGGGCCACATTAGCGGTAAAGCGCTGCTAGTTATAGCGGCACTTTACCGTAGTTTTATCGGCACTTTTCTGCTGCTAGTGGGGCGGTTTTAACCCCTGCTAGAGGCCGAAGAAAGGGTTAAATGCGCCCAAAAACCGCTGCTGCCTAAGCGCTTTGCAGACGCTTCGTCAGCGGTGCCCATTCATTTCAATGGGCAGGCTTGCTCTGAGTTTTCTTTGGAGCCAAACTGGATGTCCGGCACAGTACAGTACAGTACAGATACAAAGCACACAAAAAAGCTTTACAAGTGTTCACAGGGATGTACAGTACAGTACTGTACAGTATGTGCTAAAAAGCACACCAAAAAGCTTCTCAACACTGCAAGTGTCTTCACAGTACACTTTCCATGTCTCTCCGTGACTGCAATCTCACCTACAGGAAGTTGCGACCACGTGTCAGATCAGGGAAGATGGCCGTGGCTCCTGTTCATGAACCGAAGCGTTCATGAACCGAGGTATCACTGTATTTGGACATTCTTTTCTTTGATAAATTCCAGGTTAAATCCATCTTGAGACATTTCTAATACCCAAAGCATTCAAAATTTTTCAATAACAACGTTGTCAGAAACCATGAATCAGTCTGAGACAGAAGTACAGTTAAATCACACTTGTTTAATAATAATAAAAAAAAGGTAAACAGAGTAAACTTAGTCAAAACATAGTCAGAGTTCAGGAACCGCAACGGATAATCAGACAAGTCAAAATGTCAGGGAGCCAGAGAGGAGCGTAGTAGAAGAGCAAGCAGGATCTGGAGCCAGAAGGAATGTCAGCCAAGCAAGTCTTTAACAGGAACACAGGAAAGCGTCTCTAGAGATGTGACCAAGGCAAAGGCAGAGATCATCTGGACTGGACGGCTTAAGTAGGCAGGACTGACGAGCAGGATATCATCAACAGGTGAGTCACTGTGGAGAGATAGGAGCTGGCAATTAGCCGACAGCTGAACGGCCAGCTTTGAGAAGGAATGGCTGAGCCCAGCCCTGACAAGCATTCATAGATGTTACCTCAATGTGCTGGTTTGTAACTTTTGATGTGCTACATCCTCAGCAACAAAGAAAGCTTTTACTGAGCCCTCTTGGAATACAATATGGATGATATTTTGCAGGGGGCATATCTGCAGCTGAGGCACTTTCTCAAAGTACGTCTTGCTGAAACAACTCCACCCAAAAACTGAAATGCCCCGTACACACGGTCGGATTTTCCGATGGACATTGTCCGATCGGAGCGTGTTGTCGGAAATTCCGACCGTGTGTGGGCGCCATCGGACATTTTCCATCGGATTTTCCAACACACAAAGTTGGACAGCAGGAGATAAAATTTTCCGACAACAAAATCCGATCGCGTCAATTCCGACCGTGTGTGGCCTGTTCCGACGCACAAAGTGCCACGCGTGCTCAGAAGAAATTCCGACACGGGACAGCTCGTTCTGGTAAACTTAGCGTTCGCAATGGATACAGCACTTTCGTCACGCTGCAATGTAAAAAATGGTTTAATACAGCGCACTCTCTTCTTCTTTATAATGTGACAAGAATTAAGTAGTTTTGCTGCTCATATTCACACACACTTCTCACAAAGTTTTATTTGTGTTTTTTTAGTGGGATTCCCTCAATATATTGTTATTAGTTGTCACATCTGACAGTTTTATATTTTTTATGTTTTTTTTTTTTTGTTTTTAAGCCTTTTTTTTTCTTTAATGTTTGGATTTTTTCCAAGGCTGATCTTTGTTCAATGTTATTTTTATTTTTACTCCAGAATATTTTTGGGTGTGTTTTGTGTGGCAAGTTACCCCAACACCATTGATATCTTTTATTATTTAATCTCAAGGAGATTGTTTGTTGTTGGTGTCCCTTGTTCATTTCACATTGTATATTAGAAATGTACCTGAATCCTCACAAACAAACCATCATTTTTGAAGTAAAACACATAGGAGAGTATAATTCCAAACAAAAATCCTTTCTTAAGGGCTCAGAACCAAAGAGGAAGGCAACACTGGATCAACAGGAGAAATTAGTGAAGCCTGGGACCCCCACGGCAGACATCAATTCTTAAACCTCAAAATTGGTGGCCTGAGGAGTCCATATGTAAGGGAGGGCAGTCTGGTCCGGGATTCACAGAGACTCGGATAGCAGCAGATGACATCAGTGTCCCCAGGCTGTGGTACCACAAGAGGCTGCATCTTTTGGCCGACCAGACTGGATCCAGGGTCCTCACTGTCTGGTCTTCCTTTCACACTTCCTTCCGGGCTGTGGCTGTGCAGTTGGAGATGTGGCAGGAGGAGGAGTAGGACCTGGAGGAGGAGTAGGACCTGCAGGAGGAGGAGGAGGACCATCGCGAAGGTGTGTTTGAGGTGTAATTTGGCCCCTCATACCTTTCGCCAGAGCCTCTGATATGAGGGCCTCACACATGGCTTTTTGGCCCTCCTCCATCCTCTGCATTTTATAGGCTACGAAGGCAGCAATGTTCTCCTGCCTGGTGTGGGGTGCTCCCAGGACCTCTGTAGCCCTACAAAAAAATCTGATAGCCGCCTCCTCTAGGGTACTCCTCCTACTGCCACTTTCTGTTTTCAGGGGGGGTGGAGGGACCTGCAGATCAGCCAGCCGGCTCGGCCCGGCCACCTCCTGGCTGAGACTTCCCTGTGTATGAAAAAGGGACATGGTTTTAGTTTTTGCATCATCAATCACAATCAGAAATTAGTACTCCCAACTAACATCTAGTTAACATCATTGATTGGACAAGCAGAAATATTTAGAGGAATGCTATACCTGGCTCAATCTGGGCTCCTCCACATGTGGCCTGGAAGGCCCAGGTTGGGCGTCAGAAGCCTCAGCCGGGGGGGAAGGAAGCGTGGAAGGAAGACTGGAGAGTGATGACCTGGGTTCAGTCTGGCCTGCCAGAAAATGCAGCCTGTCGTAGTACAACATCCTGGGGACATAGATGTCATCTGCTGCTCCGTATCTCTGTGAATCCAGGACTTTATTGCGCTCCCTCAGATATGTGCTCCTCAGGCCACCAATGAAAATCTTTAAATAAGTGATGTCTGCCGTGGGGATCACCTGCTTCACAATTTCACACAATTGCTCCAGTGCTGCCTTCCTCTTTGCTTGGTTCTTGTAATGGGGGTGTTTAATCTCCTACAGACAGGGCAGCTCCCTTAGCATCTCTATGAAGACTGAAATGAAGTCCTGATCTTTCAGTACCATATCCATGTTCACTGCAAGTCACAACACAAGACAAAGCCTAATGTCACACCAAACTCTCCTAATCTTGTTACAATATAGGCCTCAATCTATAGAAGCAGTATAGGCCCAAGTTTGTCTCTTACCTTCGTTCTTACGATCGCCGCGTTCAATGCTCCTTCCTCCGCTCACAGATCAAACGTAATATGCACGCGTGTTACGCTTTATATACACTGCGCATGCGTGTAACTCCGCCCGCCCCTGACGTTCTTTCTAGTGTATTCCCCGCCCCTTTTCGTTCGGCGCAGTGGGGGAAGAGCATGATGGCGGACATACAGCAGGTGCGGGCTAATTGTAGCAACGAGGAGGAGGAGGAGGAGGAAAGGGCGGATCCAGGCACGTCCCGATCCAGAAGGAGATGTTTTAAGGCCACAAATATGTCGTTTGGGGAGATGTTGGAGATGGTCGACATCATGAGGAAGTCCGACTATGACGGAAAATATGGGCCTTACCCCAACCCCAACATCCGAAAGGCCAAAATCATTGGTAAAGTGGTCAGGAGTCTAGAGCGGAATTTCGGGGTACGAAGGTCTAAAGATCAGCTCAGGAAGCGGTGGTCGGACCTGAAGTTGAGAGAGCCAGAGCAGTACCGAAAGATCCGGAGAGTGCTGCAAAAAAGTAAGTAGTTGTGCTGTGTTCCTATTCTTTCTGTCTTTATTACGTTCGTTCTGCTCCATATGCTTTGATTAGTTGTAACGTTTCCAAAGGTCAACTTTAATGTTCATGGGCACATTATTCGTTCGTATCAAACATTTTTCTTTCGGCCTCTAGAACACCATTGTTTAGGCCATATGCATTTTCACACATTTTTGGGGGCCTACTTGGATGCCAAATATTTGTTTGTGTAGATGGGTTTGTTACTAGAATGAAATGCAAACTAGATTGTGTGTAAGGAGAGGACACTGAGCAGCTGTTTTCACATCTGGACACTGGAGCACTAGTGTGGGACACAAGAACAACATTTTTATTAGGGGGCCACACAGGTGCTCCAGTGTATACTATAGGGGGGTCTCCATCTGTGAAGCTTGTACCAAACAGGTAAAGTATTGCAGCTTGACAAAGGGCAATAAAAAATATACATCTTGGAACTCGGCTAAAATAGACAATTGTACCCCACTTCCAAGCAATGTTTCCTATTTCTATAGTTCTGCCATCAAATATCTGTGTGCTAAGTATACCATTTTTGTTTTACATAGGGGAGAAAAGACTCGGACACCCCTCATCCCAGGAGACCAGAGACCCCCCTCTCTGGAAGAAGGGGAAATACCAACCCAAGAAGCTGAGCAGGAGGAAGAAGAAGACGTGGTGGAGATTGGCACCACAACAGGTGAGTGTCTGCGACCACAGACTCAGGTAAAAGAGATGGCTGGTGGCAGATTTTTGAGACCTTTTTTTTTGTTCTTTATCTCTTTTTAGGTGATCGTGATGTGAGGGATCCAGAACGCTTTACATCTGAAAGTGCCCAGATACTGATCGGGGAGATCATGGGGTGTAATCTCCAATTGCAAAACATCCAGCAACAAATCAGTGATGTTATTAAAAAAAATAATAACATCATTGATGTTTTGGGGCGAATTTAAACCCCACAAAATCACCTGTTTTATCGTACCAAACTTTTTTCAATGTTTAGAAAAGCCAAATTTGGAGGATGCACACAGTGTGCCAACATGTGCTATCTGCCATCACGGGAGATCAATGGACGCGTTTTGGGGGGGCAACCCCTTCCTCAATTATAAAGTAGCGTTGAGGAAGGGCTTGCTCCCACCAAACACGTCCCTTGATCCCCCCTGATGGCAGATAGCACATGTGGACATTTGTAAATTGGTGTGCATCTTCCAAATTTGGCTTTTCCAGGGGTGATTTCCCCCCATCTGAACGCTATATCAAACCCAGTTCCTAAATACTGATGTCTGATATAGCCTTCAGGTTTTACCTAATGTGAACTTTGTAAGTTCAAGTTTTTTGGCTTTCTTGTTGGTTTTACACAGGCCTGTTTTAGCTGAAATGGATATTTTGATTTTTCATAATGCTACTGCAAACATTGTTATACAACAAACATGTTGGTTTGTTTTCAAAACCTTTGGGAAATGCACATGTGATTGTGCAGGTATAAAAAAGTGCCTTACTCAAGAATGTGTGGATTATTGTCTCAACACTACAACACTTTTGGGGTGATGTAATTTTTGTTTTACGCACAAATGGGGGTTATTTCCTAAGGGCAAATCCTCTTTGCACTACAAGTGCAGGTTCAGTGCAGTTGCAAGTGCACTTGTAGTGAAATGTGTTTTTGCATTTAGGAAGTACCAGCCAACACTGTTTTTTATAAGGTTACCCAATCACGACATTTTCTGCACTCAACACATTTCTGTCAGGGTCAGCTAAAACAAACACAAGCAGTAAATGTCCACCAAGAATTTCTTTTGGTTGTTTTTTATTTGAAAAAGGTGTCACATATTGTCTGGCATATTGATAGCCCCCCTACCCGCAAAGAACTCCAGGTATCGTAACCGGACATCACGGGCATTCAGGGAGGGCAAGCCAGGACGGCCGCTTTCAAGTGCCGTCATTGTTGATGTATTTGGGATTCCGGCCTCAGGCCCAACTGAGCCAGCATAGTTGGCTGAATGTTTTCGTAGAAAATTATGGAGAACACAGCAGGCAAGTATTATATGGTTCAGTTTATACTCCGCTATATGGATGGGTGTCATAAATAATCGGAACCGGCTGGCCAGGATTCCAAATGTGTTCTCCACCACTCTTCGGGCTCTGGCCAGCCGGTAATTAAAAACCCTCTGTTCCGGGGTGAGGGTCCTCATCGGGAATGGCCGCATCAGGTGGTCCCCCAGCGCAAATGCTTCATCAGCAACGAACACAAATGGGAGACCTTCAACATTGTCCTCTGGAGGTGGCAAGTCCAAGCTGCCATTCTGGAGACGCTGTAGAACTCCGTCTGGGCGATCACTCCACCATCGGACATCCGGCCATTCTTCCCCACGTCCACATACAAGAAGTCGTAATTAGCCGACACCACCGCCAACATCACTATACTATTAAACCCCTTGTAATTATAATAGTACGACCCCGAGTTGGGTGGTGGGACGATGTGTACGTGTTTCCCATCAATTGCCCCTCCGCAGTTAGGAAAGTCCCACCGCTGGGCAAAGTGGGAGGCCACAGTCTGCCATTCCTGTGGCGTGGAAGGAAACTGTTGAGGAAAAAACAATAAACATTACTATTTTTTCACAGAAACCTGGAAAGCAGATTAGACACAAACATTATGGGTCAACCTCCAGATAGCATTTATTAAGGGGAATTTAACAACAACAAAGTATAAGGTACACCTATCATATTTCCCCCCCCCCCTCTCATGGGCCATTTCTAACATTATAGGGGGGGGAACTCTTGGACAGGTAACCCTCTTCACTTCATTGAGAGATGAATGCCTAAATACAGGGTATTACTTGGAACAGCCCCTCCTTAGTTACACTATTGTCAGCCCACTGGACAGGTAAGAAGTGTCATAATACAAAGATATAAATACACACTGTACACATTTGAGCACATTTGGACATTCTGCTATTACCTATCAAGATCATAATAGGATACAAGAACTTTAAACAGTACCATTGGAAAGTATACAGGCAGGCCCTTGCATTACATGCTTTGGGGAATTCATCCATAAATCTGAGCACTAAAGAGATGGGTATAGTGTGTATGGGTTTGGCAAAGTCAGCAGATAGATGATTGAGGATAGAGAATTGGGATCAGCTGACTTAGCAGTTGGGGGAGGGAGGGTTACAAAAAATTTGGGGACACCACAAAAAAAAGCCTCTGGCCCTCTGCCTGAATTTAAATAAAAAATAACATTTCAAAACATTTTAGGGGGTGTTTGGGGTAAAGCACTACTATGGAGCTGATAAAATACATTGTTAAGTGACTACATGAGGTGAATATAGGGCAGGAGACACCATGCTGGGGAGGTTATTGAAGGGCAAATATGTATGAAGGACCTAAAATAATAATTACATAAAAATCCAGCATGCATGAGGACAAAGGGGACATTCACAGCATAATACAATCATGGTAATTAGGGAATGAGGAAAGAAATACAATACATTATCAAACATTAAATACAATAAAATGTGATATAAAAGGATAAAAATCTTACCTTCATATACTCCTTCTGCAGGACCTGTATGATGGCAGAACAGGTCTCTGGGATAATGATCCCCAGAGCCTGGGGGGAGATGCCTGTCGAGAACTTGAGGTCCTGCAGGCTTCTCCCTGTGGCCAAATACCGCAAGGTAGCGACCAACCTCTGCTCCGGAGTGATGGCTTGCCTCATGCAGGTATCCTGCCTGCTGATATAGGGGGTCAGCGAAGCCAACAGACGGTGAAATACGGGGTCCGTCATCCTGAGAAAGTTCCTGAAATCATCAGGATTATTCTCACGGATCTCACGGAGCA
The DNA here is from genome assembly GCF_042186555.1 of Aquarana catesbeiana. Classification (NCBI taxonomy): domain Eukaryota; kingdom Metazoa; phylum Chordata; class Amphibia; order Anura; family Ranidae; genus Aquarana; species Aquarana catesbeiana. The sequence continues at coordinate 43,935,089 of NC_133334.1, read as the reverse complement.
AAGGCATATAACAGAACTGGTCACGCTGAAGCAACCAATTCTTGGTCCATGAACTCCTCCCCACCCTGTTCATGGACTGGACTTGTGTCAAGGTCAGGACCCCAACACCAAGCCCCCGCACAGCACGAACTCTACGAGGAGTACGCATACGCAACATGGCTAGAAAACGGTCGGCTGCTCAGAACGAAATAACAGAACGCACTGAAGAACAGCAAGGCCTGTGAAGAGCGACCTGAAAAACAGCAACGAGCGGACAAGATCGCACAGAAAACTCCAATACGAACTGACTGCACGCACTGAAGAGCAGATACAAACCCACAAGCACAAACTGAACGGCAGAAAACGATCTGAAAGCCACGAGTCTGAAAAAGCGCGAATCGTCTCTCACCAAACTTTTACTAACACGAGATTAGCAAAAGGAGCCCAAAGGGTGCCTCGCTTGGTTCTGAACTGGCCTTTTCTAGTCTCGTCGTACGTGCTTGACGTCACCGCATTCTTGGCGATCGGAAATTCCGACAACTTTGTGCGACCGTGTGTAGGCAAAACAAGTTTGAGCCAACATCCGTCGGAAAAAATCCTAGGATTTTGTTGTCGGAATGTACGAACAAAGTCCAACCGTGTGTACGGGGCAAAACACTGCTACCTGCTTTTGCTTATGTCTGTTTATTAATTGTAGGTATGTCTTGCTGAAACAACTCCACCCAAAAACTGGAACACTGCTATCTGCTTTTGCTTATGTCTGTTTATTACTGCACCCACCAACTCCTGCTAATTCTAAATTTGCACACAAAAAAAATCTCCAGGACAATAGGGCATGTCCCTTCATATAAATCCCACTCCCATATTACCTCCCTCACCCTTCTGCTGCTCCTAGCCTCTGGAGATATATCCCCAAACCCTGGGCCCTTCATCATTTAACTTTACTCAACGCACCCATTCCCCCGCACCCTCTGGCAGCAGCTACAATCCACACAATTTAGTTCCCATTTCTCTTCTCCACAAGACCAGACTCCCTTTCTTTTGCGCCCTTTGGAATTCCCACTCTGTCTGTAACAAACTCCTCTCTCTCCATGACCTCTTTATCACTAACTCATTTAACCGACTCGCCATTACCGAAACCTGGCTTCATGAATCTGACACTGCGTCCTCTGCTGCCCTATCCCATGGTGGTCTAATCTGGACTCACTCCTGCAGATCCAGTGTACGTAAGGGAGGGGGTGTCGGAATCTTCTAGCCCCACATAGCGCCTTTCAGGTACTTCACCTACCTCCCTCTTTGTCACTCTTCTCTTTCAAAGCACACTGCATTAGTCTTTTCTCTCCATTTTCTCTAAGGATAGCTATGATCTACAGGCACCCTGGACCGATATCAACCTTTCTTGATGACTTCTCTGCCTGGCTACCCTACTTTCTCTCTTCGGAAATCCCCACAATCATTCTGGGTGACTTCAACTTCCCTATTAATACTAACACTCCTGCCACCTCCAAACTTCTCAGTTTAACCTCCTCCCTTGACCTGAAGCAATAGATACATGCTCCTACTCACTCTGAAGGCAATACCCTTGACCTCGTTTCCTCCCACCTATGCACTCCATGCAACCTCTCCAACTATCCATTCCCTCTCTCTGATCACTACCTTATAGTTTCACTCTCTCCCTCTCCTCCACCTCCTCTCCCTCCAACCACTTAAACGTTACCTGCAGAAACCTACGTCATCTCAACCCTTCTCTTCACTACTCTGCTACCGATGACCTCTATGACAAAATCTCACCCCTATCCTGTATCGACCTAGCCACTTCTGTCTACAACGCTTCACTAATAGCCTCACTGGACTCACTGGCCCCTCTCGCTGTACACAGAATCAGGCCCCGACCCCTTCAACCTTGGCAAACAGATGATACTAGAAGTCTGAAAAACATAGTCGCGCTCATGAGCACTTGTGGCATAAGACTAAGTTTCAGAAAGACTTCAACCAATATGAATCTGCCCTCCAAAAATATAATTCCAGCCTCCTTACTGCCAAGCAGACCTATTTTATCACTCTCACTAACAACTTATCATCCTGTCCCGTCAACTCTTCTCTATATTCAACTCTCTACTTCGTCCTCCACTGCCTCCACCCACTAACTCACTCACTGCCCAGGGGATCGCCAGTTACTTCAAACAGAAGATTGATACAGTTCGCAAGGAGATCTCTACTGTTCAGATACCTTCCACGCTCTACACCTCATGCCCACAGGTACAATCATTACTTCCCTCTTTCAACCCCACCACTATAGGCGAGGTTGCTAAACTACTTGCTTACATCCATCTTACCACCTGCCCTCTGCCCCCTGTTCGCCCCATCTCCTTGCTCCCCTTTTTATCCAAACTCCTTGAACGTCTGGTCTACAACAGACTGAGCGACCACCTTGCTGATAATAGCCTTCTTGATCCCCTTCAATCTGGATTTTGTCCCCAACACTCCACAGAAACTGCTCTTCTAAAACTAACAAACGATCTACTAACAGCCAAAACCAATGGACACTATTCTGTACTCCTATTCTTGGACCTCTCTGCTGCCTTTGATATGGTTGACCACCCCCTTCTCCTCAAAAAACTATGCCATTGGTCTCCGTGACTGTACTCTTCTATGGTTCTCCTCCTACTTATCCAACTGCACCTTTAGCATTACTTACAATTCTATTTCCTCCTCTCACCTACTTTTCTCTGTTGGGGTCCCCAAGGTTCTGTTCTTGGACCTCTCCTATTTTCAATCTACACCTCCTTCCTGGGTCAGCTGATAGCATCCCATGGCTTCCAATACCACCTCTATGCTGACGATGCCCAAATCAATATCTCTACCCCTCAGCTCACTCCCTCTGTCTCCTCATGTATCACTAATTGACTAACAGATATATCAGTTTGGATGTCACACCACTTCCCAAAACTCAATCTATCCAAAACCAAACTTACCATTTTTACTCCCCCATGTGCCCCTTCCCCTGATCTCTCTGTAAAAATTTTTGGCACAACTATAAGCCCATCCCCGCTTTCCAAGGTCCTAGGTGTAGTCCTGAACTCTGAACTCTCCTTTAAGCCCCACGTCCAATCACTGTCCAAATCTTGCCGCCTCAACCTCCGCAACATCTCCAAAATATGCCCTTTTCTAACCAATGACACAACAAAGCTCTTTATATCTTTATTCACTCCCTGGTCATCTCTCGCCTCGACTACTGTAACTCCCTTCTTATTGGCTTACCACTACATAGTCTATCCCCCCTTCAATCCATCATGAATGCTGCTGCCAGACTCATCCACCTTACAAATCACTCTGAGTCTGCTACTCCTCTCTGCCAATGACTCAACTGGCTTCCGCTCACTAAACAAATTAAATTCAAAATACTAACAACTTCTTACAAAGCAAGCCACATCTTAGCCCCCAGCTACATCACTAGCCTAGTCTCTAAATACTAACCTATTCGTTCTCTTCGTTCCTCTCAAGACCTCCTACTCTCTAGCTCCCTCGTCCCCTCCTCCCATGCTTGCCTCCAGGATTTTTCCAGAGCCTCTCCAATCCTATAGAACGCCCTAACCCAATCTGTCCGCTTATCTCCTACTCTATTGGCTTTTAGACGTTTCCTGAAAACACTTACCTTCAGAGAAGCCTATCCTACACACACCTAACAACTGTATTTTCATTTTCTCCATCACCTTATTCCCCACAGCTATTACCTTTTGTTCCACTTGACCCTCCCTTCTAGATTGTTAGCTCTAAAGAGCAGGGCCCTCTGATTCCTCCTGTATTGATTTGTATTGTAACTGTACTGTCTTGCACCCATGTTGTAAAGCGCTGCGTAAACTGTTGGCGCTATATAAATCCTGAATAGTAATAATAATATATCCCTCTAATTTGTGGAAGAAGTGGATGATTCAGCATATTGTTGATTGGCAACTCTACAGGTGCCCTAATGATTGCAGAATTAACCATTTCACTCGCTGTTCTAAGAGAGTACCACCGCTGTTGTTATATGATTATTACATCCTTATCTGTATATTTGATACAAGTTTTTTGATTCATTGATTTATACCGTAGGATGTACTTATAGTAAATATGTTTTGAATTGGGAGTATCTTGGGTTTCATTAGGTAGACCTTGGTTTTTAACTTGTGTCTGTGTGTCTTTGTACTTTCTATGTAATACATTTATTTGTTATACAGTTAGCGGCAAAAGAATCAGATATTTTTCTTTTTAATTATTGTTTTCTATAAGTATCAGCATTTCTGTGGAAGCCCTATAAAAGCAGATATTTTCCCAGAAGTTGTGTCTTAAGGGTTGGAACGTGCAGAGCTGCATATAGGAGATAATTCCAAAAAGAGGAGAGTCTCATGAGAAGTTCTGGATACAGGAATGCAGGAAAGTGAGAAAGTGAAAGAGAGGATATGGTCATGTGCAAAGATGAGGTTGCTTTTGGGATGTTATCTGGGAGTACAGGAAAGAAATGCATGGAATTCTTTGAGTATTTGTCAGTCTGGGGTGGGATTTAGCAGAAAGGAGTAGAATTGTAGGAGTGATAAGTTAATTTGCAAGTTTACATCCCAGTACGGTTACCAGATTTTCAAAATGAAATCTGGGGACACCCTACTGAATATGCTCACTGTTAACTGCACCCACAAAACCAAACTCTCATTTGTAGTTGTTGTATTTATGCCCTCATTTTTAACATGCCCTGAAACAATTGGTTGGCAGACTTTTGGAACAAGAGGCAGACATTTACGATATAAAGACAAAATACCTTGGGCACCATGAGAAGGAGAATGCTGTGCCACTGTGAATTGTGGGTGTGGCCATATTGCAGTAACAGTGGGCAGGGCTTTAGGCCTGGTTCACACCTATGCATTTTTTTGTGCGTTTTCCGTTTTGCAGCAACACATTACAGTCCATTTAACATGGTTTCCTATGGGTCACGTTCACATCTGTGCATTTTATGGAAAGGGCCAGGGACTTTTTTCTGGCCTTTGGTTCCATAGACTTCAGTGGATCAAAAACGTGTATTGAAAAAACGAAAATGGACCTGGAATACGCATAAAATAAAAAAAAAAAGTGCAGCGTTAAATATAAAAAGTGAATATTTACATATCAACATAATAAAGTGCACTCTGCAAATATGTGACTGCCATACATAACCAAATAAAGAAGATTAGGTGACCTGAACAACATCAACTGAATATTGACGTGTCAACATAATAAAGTGTACTGTGCAAAAATATACTTTCATATAAAAAAAAAATTGGAGTGACATTACCAACATTAACTGTATAGTTCAATTGGTGATTGAAAACACTAGTTCATTCACATAAATTTGTGAGAAGAAATCCAAGAGTATGACTTAAGGAGTCACCACGATATGTGCATCCACCACCCAGGAGAGGAGATTGAATACAATTATCATAAGGCAGCATCAACCAAGCGTGAAGTATGAGGCCCCGTTCACACCTATGCGAATTAGATGCGGCTTACACCGCATCCAATTCGCAGGACATTTTAAAATGCATTAATTTGAATGCAGCTGGTCCACATATGTGTGTTGCATTCGCACTGCGCATTGCCCAAAAAGCGTGTGCGTTTTCTGGGCGTTGCGGTGCGAATTACAAGCACATTATCTTCTATGGGAACGCATCTGATTCGCAGATGCATTCCGTTCTGAACACGAATTCTCTCCTTCTCCTCACTACACCTCCCCCCTCTCCCTGCTCACTGATCTGCAGCTACAACGGAGAGGAACCGCTGAATAGCTGTTTTTTATCTTCGCAGAGAAAACGGAGCTGGAATTCGCACCACACATGTGTGAACCCAGCCTTAAGGATCAGGTTGGTAGTCATAAAGATGGTATCCAAAAGTAGGGGCGGCAAAGTTCTCCTCCACAGCCGAACCACTTGTTAAGATACCGATAGCAGCATCCATAAAAAACAGAAGACCTCCACATAGTGTAAAACCGCTTGACTACTTTATTTAAAAAGTAGAAAAGTCACATTAATTTCGGGATGTCAAGCATCAATAAATGTCTCCTTATTGTGATCACAAATGCATAGAAAAATGGGCGCAATGGCATGGAAAGGACTCATCAAACTGACGCGTTTCATCTACAAAGACTTCAACTGGGGTATGAGTCTGAATCCACACATTGCGCAATGATATACATACAGTAATCAATAATAATTACGCAAACCAGTATAAAACATTTCGACATGCGGCCATGTCCATCATGACGTCTGGCTTGCGTTCCACGCCTCTATATGAGATCGAATGATAATAGGAACTAATCCAGAGTGAGGCCCAGACAAAGCCAAGATCTGGCCAATAAGACATATTTTAGTCACGCATTTTAGTCACGCAGCCGTGTCTATCATGACTTCTGGCATGCGCTCCACGCCTGGAAATACATGGCTATAGGATCCCCTGTGAGTCAAGCCTCAACACCAGTACACTCAAATGTCTCGTACACACGATCGGACATTCCGACAACAAAATCCTAGGTTTTTTTCCGACGGATGTTGGCTCAAACTTGTCTTGCATACACACGGTCACAAAAAGTTGGTCGGAAATTCCGAACGTCAAGAACGCGGTGACTTACAACACGTACGACGAGCCGAGAAAAATGAAGTTCTATAGCCAGTGCGGCTCTTCTGCTTGATTCCGAGCATGCGTGGAACATTGTGTGTCGGAATTGTGTACACACGATCGGAATTTATGCAAACAGATTTTGTTGTCAGAAAATTTAAGAACCAGATCTCAAATTTTGTGCAACAGAAATTCTGATGGAGCCTACACTCAGTCGGAAATTTCCGACAAAAGGCTCCCATTGAACATTTTCCGTCGGAAAATCCGACCGTGTGTACGGGGTATTAGTGTGTACCAGGCTTAAGAGTCAGCAGTCTTACTAATCAATGGGGCTCAAAAGGTAGGTGAGGGTGGAGGTTACAGGAAGAGTAAAGATTTGCATTTACCTTTAGCTTCATGCATCCCTGGAACTACTTTCTGATATGTGGTTTGAAGTTTCTACATCATTGGCATCATAGGCGCAATCTGAACTGTCCAGGTTTGTTACAGATTTACCTTACATTATAGGACAAGATACCCCTTAATTATCTATTTTCACCCATTATAAATTACACCTTTTTGGCGCCCTCAGTTGTGAACAAAATTGCATATTTCTAATAGAACTAACTATCATGCATTCATACTTGTAACTGATAATAGTGGATCAATTTGGTGGGTATTTTTTCTCAAAAACAATAAAGACTTTTATGTGTGAAACAGAATGTTGCTGAGTGATGTGAAAACTGCTAAATTATAAAACATATAAATATACCAAAACTTTGATACCTTCTCAGAGTCATGCATGTGTAGAGCAGTAATGTCCCCAAAAAGACAGCCAAAGGGGATAACATACATTTCCATACAAACTTCTCTCTAAAATGGAAAGCAGCGGTGGTTACCTCTTGCATATGATTGCTGCCCTCTGGCTTCTTGTTTCTTCTATTCTTCCATGTCCTAAACAGTTATTTGCCATCTCCAGCTTCCTCCCCGATGCATTGTGTAAAAGAAGCAGAGGCTTAGCCAAATCCATTTACTAACAAAGGGTGTCTCAGAGCAATTGGTGCAAGTGTGCTCCCTGACTGTGTGATTTCAAGTCAGCCTGCCAGACAAGAACAGAATGTAACAATCAACAGATCTGAAAATGTAATATACTTTGCATTTGAGATAAAAGCAATATTACTGAATATGTTTATATTCTAGGGGAAAATAGTTTCATGTACTTGATATCACACCAGGAATTATTGTAAACGTTTCTGGGTACTTAACTTCACACATACAGCTATTCAAACTTGTTCTACTCAAAAAGCAGGTAACGTATGACAATGCACATTACAGTATCTACAAGAAATGCTAATATAGGGTAAGAGCATTTCAATCAGACAAGGAACCGATGTGCTTACAATACAACTTCTGACAACATTTTTTTATCTATTTTTTCCATTCCAGGGAAGGGCTGCAGCCTCTGCCAGGTTTTTATTATTGCTATATGTGTCCCTATTGGGGACATTTTTAGTAGTGATAAAGAAATCAGCATTTAGAAGAAACTATTTACAAAGTAAAAGTAAAGATTTAGAGACAGCCGTGAAGATCCTGACAAGTCAAGTGTTAAATAATATGCTACCTCAACATTTCATATTCCTGATATGTGTCTGCTGTACAATGTATTTGTGGTAAAAAGTATCCTGTTGTCTTTGTATTCGCTCCTTCGTGTGAAATACCTGTTGTTCCTGCCAGTCCCCCTGCTTTCCTATTTCAAACTGATTACAGTAGGCCTTTCTATCCCAATGTGGTCAGTTTTATGGATGTGCTGAGAGCCTGCCAGCCTGCCTGTCCTCCAATGGCCAAGACATCTGCTGACACCCACCAACACACAGCCATTTACTGGGAAGATCAGTGTGCTACTGTTTCTCCACCCCTACCTCTGTAAGCCCCTTATGCAACTGAGCAGAGATATATATATATATATATATATATATATATACAGTGGGGAAAATAATTATTTGACCCCCTGCAGATTTTATAAGTTTGCCCACTTACAAAGAAATGAAGGGTCTATCATTTTTATAATAGGTGTATTGTAAATGATAGAGACATAATATCAACCAAAAATCCAGAAAAAAACCACATGATACAAATGTTATAAATTGAGATGCAGTTCAGTGAGTAAAATAAGTATTTGATCCCCAAGCAAAACATGACTTAGTACGTGGTGGGGAAACCCTTGTTGGCAATAACAGAGGTAAGACGTTTCTTGTACTTGGTTACCAGGTCTGCACATATCTCAGCAGGGATTTTGGTCCACTTTTCTTTACAGATCTTCTCTAAATTCTTAAAGAGGAGGTCCAGCCCAAAAAAAAAGAAAAAGTAAAATACATACATAAAATACTGTAGCTGCTGTCTTTTAATATTAGGGCACTTACTTGTCCAGGGAGACCGCGGTGTCGGTACCCCAGCCGATCTTCGGATCGGCTCCCGGGTGCTGCCGCCGCCATTCCTGGTAAGGGAAGCAGGCATTGAAGCCTTTCGGCTTCACTGCTGGTTCCCTACTGCGCATACGCGTAGCATGCTTCGCTTTCTAATTGGCCTGGCGAAGGAGGAGGGGGGGCCTAACTTCCGGGAGATCGGGCCACGGCCCGTCTCCCAGAAGTGGGGAAGGGGACCTGTCTTAAACGTGTCCCCGTTCCCCCCTGAAATGTGCCAAATGTGACACCGGAGGGGGGGAAGAAGCATATAAGCGGAAGTTCCACTTTTGGGTGGAACTCCACTTTAAGGTTTCTTGGCTGTTGCTTGGCAACTCGAAGTTTCAGCTCCCTCCAAAAAATTTAAGTAGGATTAAGGGCTGGAGACTGGCTAGGCCACTCCATGGCCTTAATGTGCTTCTTCTTGAGACACTCCTTTGATGCCTTGGTAGTATGTTTTGGGTCATTGTCATGCTGGAAGACCCATCCACAAACCCATCTTCAGGGTTCTGGCTGAGGGAAGAAGGTTCTCATCCAAGATTTTACAATACATGGCCCCATCCATTGGCCCCTCAATGCAGCAAAGTCGGCCTGTACCTTTAGCAGAGAAACAGCCCCAAAGCATAAAGTTTCTTGACTGTAGGGATGGTGTTCTTAGGGCCATAGTCAGCATTTTTCTTCCTCCAAACACGGTGAGTTGAGTTAAAGCCAAATAGCTACATTTTGGTCTCATTTAACCACAGTCCTTTCTCCCAAACCTTTTCTGAATCATTTAGATGTTCATTGGCAAACTTCAGATGGGCCTGTACATGTGCTTTCTTGAGGTCTCAAGACCGTGGCCCCAACTGTCTTGAGATCATTCACAACCTCCTCCTATGTAGTTCTGGGCTGATCCCTCACTTTTCCCACCATCATCCTTACCCCATGAGGCGAAATCTTGCATGGAGCTCCAGACCGAGGGCGATTGATGGTTATTTTGTATTTCTTCTATTTGTGAATAATCGTTCCAACAGTTGCCTCCTTCTCACCAAGCTTCTTGCTGATGGTCTTGTAGTCCATTCCGGCCTTGTGCAGGTCTACAATCTTGTTCCTGACGTCCTTTGACAGCTCTTTGGTCTTGCCCATGTTGGTGAGGTTTGAATGGAAGAAAGAGATTCTGTGGACAGGTGTCTTTTTCACACATAAAGAGTTGTCGTTGGGAGCACCTTCTTACATTGACAGGACTAACCTGTGTACCACATGAGGACATACTGTAGCCAGTCTGTGGGAGTCAGAATTATTGTTGGTTGGTAGGGGATCAAATACTTATTTTACTCATTGAACTGCAAAATAATTTATAACATTTCTATCATGTGTTTTTTTCTGGATATTTGGTTGATATTCTGTCTTTATCATTTAAAGTACACTTATGATAAAAAAGTATAGACCCTTTATTTCTTTGTAAGTAGGCAAACTTAAAAAATCTTCAGGGGATCAAATAATTATTTTTCCCCCACTGAATATATACAGTATGTTGTTTTACAAGGGTTCACATATACTTTAAGCTAAGATCTGATATCTTCATCGAGATTTAAACCCCAATCTTGCATATTTGCCATGTAGGATTTCTAAAGACCCTTTCACATGGGGCGGAATCCGTCCAAGTGGATCCACCTGCTCAGCGGGGGAGCTCTCCGCTGATCCCCACTGAGCAGGTGGGTGACAGGTCCGTATCCGCTCTGCTAAGCAGAGCAGACATGGACACAGCTCGCCGTTCTCTATTTGGCGGTTGAATGGAAACAGACTGCATCCTACTTTTCCATCCTATTGTCATCTGATGACAATCCATCTGTTTTTAGCTGACCGGATCAGATGCCGGAGGGTGACATCTGACACATGTCCGCTGACATCCACTGCCTCATAGAGAACAATGGGTGGTCCAATCAGGTCCACCTGAACAACGGACAGGCGGACCTGATTGGTGCACTGGTGTGATAGGGGCCTTAAAACATCTCACATGTGAACTCGTTAAAAATTTGTATTAGCCGCACATCAACGATGACTAGAAACATTGTTTTCTGTTATTATGGAACACTTTATAAGCTTAATCATGACTCCTAGCCTGAAAAGTTTTACTGCACATTACTAGGAGACTGGTTGTATGTCCATAGCTTGCAACAAAACTTTCCAATAACATTCTATAAACGCATTCCAAGGACAACAAAGGTTCAACAAAGTGACTGTAACAACCGGACTTGTTTATTATACTAACATTAGCATATAAGCATTTAATATTGTCATTTAACCATTAGTAAAACATATAATCATTAAAATGTCTTTATCAGCAGCATGGGGAAGGGTTAGAAATATTGAAAAGGCTTTTTACTGCTGTCCAGTCCTATCCACTCCCTGTGATGACTGCACCAACTTGGCAAGAGTAACATATAATTATAAAGAATAGTTACAGTGTAGTATTCCTCATAAGTTTGTGCTGTAAAAAAATGTGTAAAACAAGACACATAAAAAGGAAGCAACAACCTACAATGAGTATAGACTGCCAGCAGAAAATTATCCCCACCCAACTCTCCACATGAAAATGCAGAATGTCTTTTAGATAGCTTCACTTCATAAACTAAAGTATTCAGATCTATGCTGTATCGTAGCTGGACAGCAGTGTGATCAAGTCAAATTCCAGTCAAAGTTTTTCATTTTAATAATTTTTGAGTTTTCAAACAATATTCAGAAGCATTCGAGGCAAATGAACAGAGGTAGTACATAAGCTTTATATTACTATAGGTTAGCACCATATAATATAGAACTAGCAGGCCCATGATCAAGATGACTGAAAACATTCTGTTCTAATAACCTTGATGTGGACTAGAAATAATAATAACAGGGACATCAAATCCCAAAACTGAAGGGTTAGAGTTAGAGATGCACCAAAATTTCGGCCGCCAAAACATGTCAGCCAAAAATGGTGTTTTCAGCATTTTACCGATAAAAAAAAAAAAAGATAACGATAACGGCACTGATTTTGATGTGATTTCACTGTGGTGTGTTTTTCATAGGTCATGTGACTCAAAAACGGGATTACGAACATAACACAAGTGCGTTATTGATGTGTTCCTGCTGCGTTTTGAATGCATTTCAACGGGGAGGTGCGTCTATGGTGCGCTTTTTTTTTAACTGACCAAAAATTCAGCAAGCAAGATTTTTAACACCACAGAAGTGCAATGGACCAGTGTGAAGACAAACATAGAATTTAAAGGGATGCATTTTTCTTGAGCTTATCTTGCGATAAAGGAGCCGATAATGCCCGACAATAAATATAATATATGATACAATTATATATAAAAGTACATGTATTTTTAAAAAACTCTCATTTTTGGTTTCGGCTTTTGGCAAAGCGCATCCTGCATTTTCAGTTTCGGCACCAAAATTTCCAACTTTTGACCTTCCTAGGCCACATTGGAAGAAGAGGAATGGTCTTGGGCCACACATAAAATACACTTACAATGAGCAGAAAAAGTCACAAGTTAACAATCACTGATATAGATAATGTATAATCTGAGTAAAAAAAAAATGTTTTTTTGTAATATTTTATAGGTTTGATGGATGGAGAAGCAATTCTCAATGAATTCTCAAAGTGCTCATCAGATATTTTGGTTCTAAGTTTGCCCTTCATGTGCTTCATCCTTGAAAATAGTTGCTCACAAATATAGGTGCTGCTGAAAAAGGATAACATGAATAAGGTGTGATTGTGAGGAGTGGCATATTTTTCAGTGGGAAGATAAAACCTTTGAAAGTCCAAACATTTGACACTGTCAAATTTTTCTTCGGCCGCATGTGTTTGCTAAGTGTAAACGCATTTTTACAAAAAAATCCAACATTTCTAAGTAAGATTACAATTTTGTTTTGGGCCACATTCATAGCCGTCTTGTGACGCATGCGGCCCATGGGCTACAGGTTGAACACTCCTGGGTTAAAGCATAAAACATGCAGAAGGCCATATAACCTCTATGGTGGACAACTAGGGGTTCATGGGATAAGAAAGACAGGTAAAGAGAAGAAAAGGAATGGGGGGGGGGGGGACAAGAAAAGGAATAGGTTAGGGCGATTGGTGTGCGGGGAAAGAGGATTAATGATCTTTGGCGCAGGATCCCAACACCAAATGAGAGAAGTCAAAGTGAGAAGAGCGATCAAAATCTGCCAGTAGATAGTCAGTGATCCAAGGATTACAAATTGTATGACATTTTGCCAGTATATAATCCAGCGTATCATCCAGGGTAGCCACCATTTTTTCCTATCGTCATGCAAAGGTTAATACAAAACTAAAGTTCCTCAAATAGAAATAGTTGTCTTACTCCAAGACTTAGCAATTGTTTGCTTCTTGGCAGTGAAAACGCGGATAACCAAATGAAATTCAGATTTGGTGCATTTAGTCATTTTTTTTGTTCAAAACAGCTTCCACTGGGTTCTTCTCGAAGGGTCTATTTAATATTGTATAGATTATCTATTATAGATGCAGGACCATCTAAGGCAGGGGTGTCTAACTGGCAGCCCTCCAGCTGTTGCGGAACTACAAGTCCCATCATACCTCTGCCTGTGGGAATCATGCTTGTAACTGTCAGCCTTGCAATGCCTCATGGGACTTGTAGTTCTGCAACAGCTGGAGGGCAGCCAGTTTGACATCTGTGATCTATGGTAAGGGAAGGGAGTAAGGGAAAATCTGCACAACAGGATCACGAGTAAAAATAAGAACTTGATGGGAATTATTAATTCCTCCATAGTCCAACTCCAAAGAAAAAGATATTGGCTGGAGTTAGGCTTTAGGGTAGATATAAAAGAATGGGTTGATAATACAAAAAAAAAAACCTTTAAGAGGCCATTCCTGTGTCTATTGGGGTACTTCAAAACAAAGGATTGACATGGCATGTACAGATTGCAACATTGTGTCTGACTTGCTTAGTCAGGCTTGTGCAATGTGAGTAGAAACATGATGTCAAAAACACATTTTTTTCACTGTTTGCTGGAGATTACTTGACCCAAAAACAATACTAGTTCTTAAAAAGTAAAAAAACATTAAATTGTTGAAATGTAGAATTGTATTTTGTGCAACAACTACTGTAAATCAGTATTCAGTAGAGATATATTCTTCAACCAGTAGATGGCAGTATTTATAAATTTGTAGCTGCATCTATGTTAAACGCTATGGGGTTGATTTACTAGAAGCAAATGCTGGTGGCATCCAGTGCAGTTGCTCCAGGGCTTAGTAAATAAGCAGAAGCTCTGCTGATTTCCATCATCCAATCATGTGCAAGCAAAAATGCTGTTTTTTAATTTCCCTTGCATGTGATTGGGTACTCTTTGCAACATGAAGCCTTACCTCATTTACTAAGCTCTGGAGCAACTGCACTTGTAGAGGGCAACTGCACTTTTCAAAGTGCACAGTCTTTTTGCCTTTAGTAAATCAAGACCTATGTCTTTTCTCTGTAATAATCTTTCCTGTTTCCTGTCTGCAGTTAAGCTGAAAAGCCCATGTGGACTGTGCACTGTCTTCTGTAGGGCTATATACAGAATTTCTAACAACAATGGAAATGAAAAGTCTGTTCAACTAAACCTCCCACAGTTGATATATGGCTGCATTGATCCATTCCACTGTTAACAGGCAGTTGCACTGGAATCTATATCCACAAGGTGCCCTGTGCTTGAAGCAAAAGAAGTCATTAAAGATTGTTTTACCTGCACCATTGATACGTTTGCATGGACTTCTGATACAGTTTTGATTGGCTTTTGTCCAGCTTTTACAGTGAACATCTTTATGTCACCAGCACATTCTGCATATGCTCGGAGCACTTTGGGGGCACTAATGGTCAGGGGAGGACTGACCATTGAGCCACTCGGGCACTGCCCGAGGGCCCTGGGCCACTAGGGGGCCCCATCAGGGTTGCCAGCCTCAGTAAAACCAGGGACAGTATGTATAAATATGTGTTTTTTTTTTTACATATGTCTGTGTATACTGTGTGTACATGTATGTGTATACTGTGTGATTGTATACTGTGTGGCCCCATAATCTCTGATTGCCTGGGGGCCCCATGAATTATCAGTCCGCCCCTGCTAATGGCTATGCTCCATGCATCAAGTTTAGGGCAGAGATAACAGTACTTATACCAAATGTTTCTTTGGTGTTTTGTTTCTAAATACTCGGAACTTGGAAATAAGTGACAGTTTTATAAATTACAAGGAGTTTCTGTTGTACATTGCAGAACATGTTTCATGGTTCTAAAAGCTCTATTGGGCTGACTGGCTCTTGCCTGCTACATTAACTTGTCTAATTTAATGGCACAACAATACTTTTTATACTGCATCTTGCACTGATGGACTTTTTTCAGCTCTTATGATCTAAACTTCAGGAAGAAAAATGTGGACAAAAAGAGGAAGGATGATGCCAAGAACACTGAATCATATGATTGGACATACAGAGAATTTTATTATTGCTGAGCTGAAAAACTCCAAACATTCCAAGTACAGTGTAAATAGTTTCTTGTTTCGAAGTTTTGTATAACGCAGATATATAATAATGACCTTCTGTCCTTATGATTGATGTCAGGGCACAATTACTCGAAATAACTGATTGGAGATGAGGAAATAATGAATATTGGTGTAAATTAGCAAAAGTGTGCCCATTCCAACAAGCAAGGTTGGTGCTTTACAAACAATGTTAAAAAAGTTTTTAGCACACGGTATGTGCAAGAGACAAGTGTAAAGGAAATGACACTGGGCAATCACAGGGCCCCATACAGCCTACCTGACAGGACCCCCCCCCCCCGGGCAAAAGTGACTAAGGACAGATTTATCAGTCCCTTTCTCTACAGCCTCAGCTGCACAGATGAACATATAGGAAGAACCCTGAGGCTTCCTGCTTATTCACAAACTGAAGCATAATAAACACAGTTTTCTATGCTTCGGTGATTAACCGCTTGCCGCCCACCATATAGCAAAATGACGTCGGCAAAGTGGTTGCGATATCCTGACCGGACATCATATGACGTGGTCAGGATAACAAGGCGCTGCGCGCCCCCAGGGACACGCATCGCGGCGATCGTTGTTGCGGCGTGTCAGTCTGACACACCGCAACTGCGATCTAGGTAAAGAGTCTCTGACAGAGACTCTTTACCACGTGATCAGCTGTGTCCAATCACAGCTGATCACGATGTAAACAGGAAGAGCCGTTTATTGGCTTTTCCTCACTCGCGTCTGAGAGACACAAGTAGAGGAGAGCCGATCGGCTGCTCTCCTGACAGGGGGGGTCTGTGCCTATTGTTTATCAGCGCAGCCCCCCCCTTGGATGCCACCAGGGATGCCACCAGGACCACCAGGGTTGGCCACCACTAATGACCACCAGGTATGGCATCCCTGGTGGCCATGGGTGGCAATGTGTGCCCACACATGATGCCAATGTGTGCCCACACATGATGCCAATCAGTGCCCACCAGCAATCCCTGCCAGTGCCTCCTAATCAGTGAGGCCAATCAATGCCATCTATCAGTGTCAATCAGTGCAATTCATCAGTGTCCATCAGTGCCACCTATCAGTGCCTATCCATGCCCATCAGTGCCCACCTATCAGTGTCCATCAGTGCGACCCATAAGTACGCATCAGTGCAGCCTTTTAGTGCCCATCTCTGCCACCTATGAGTGTCCATCTGTGCTTCCTATGAGTGCCCATCAGTGCTGCATATCAGTGCCACCTATCAGTGCCCATCAGTGCCACCCATCAGTGCCCATTTGCGTCACATATCAACTCATCGGTGCCACCTCATTGGTGCCACCTCATCCGTGCTCATCAGTGCCACCTTATCAGTGCCCGGCAGTGCAGCCTCGTCGGTGCCCATCAGTGAAGGAGAAAACTTACTTATTTACAAAATTTTATAATTTTATAACAAAAACAGTATATACAGGAAAGGAGTGTGGAGGATATAGCAGTTGGCAGTATATGCAAGCAATACATTTTTGAGTTAGACCCCTTTCACACCAAGGGCGTATTGCAGGCGCTATAGCATTAAAAATAGCGCCTGCAATCCGCCCTCAAACAGCTGCTCCATTGTCTGCAGTGTGAAAGCCCGAGGGCTTTCACACCGGAGCGCTGCGCTGGCAGGACGGGAAAAAAAGTCCTGCCAGCAGCTTCTTTCGAGCGGTGAAGGAGCGGTGTGTTTACCGCTCCTCCACCGCTGCTCCCCATTGAAATCAATGGGGCAGCACTGGGATACCGCCGGCAAAATGCCGCTATTGCGGTGCATTGCGGGCGGTTTTAACCCTTTCTCGGCCGCTAGCCGGGGGTAAAAGCACCCGCTAGCGGCCGAAATACGCCGCTAATCCGACGGTTAAACGCCGCTAAAAATAGCGGCGTTTTACCGCTGACGCTGCGGGCGGCCGGTGTGAAAGGGCTCTTAAAATAACGCACACGGTATTTTTCTCAAAAGAAGTAAATTCACTAAAAAACATGCGTTATTTACGGCAATATATAAAAAATATTTATGTTTTGCTATATTTAGCACTTTAATTTTGCGTTATTTTTGGTGGTTTTTTTTGCAAATTTTTTTTTTTTTGCAGGCTAACACTGCACTAGAAAGCACACAGCAATATTGTGAAACTATGAAAACATTCTAGGGTGCTTTCTTTCACACAACCATCTCCCTCTGATGAAATGTTACAATTTATTTTAATTCCTGACACAGTGCATTATATACTTTTCATTTCCTGGCCAATGCAGAGTTTCTAAGGCTCCATTGACACCTGGGTCTTCATGATCGTGGGCAGAATCGCCATGACTCTGCCCGGGATTCCAGAATCACAACAAAACGCGGAAGGCGTTTGCGTTGCTATTATTTCTTAATGGCAACCCAAACCCGTTGCGGTTTTGCAGCGATTGTTGAGTGACAAATCGCGGTGCAATCAAGGCAAAAATAGCGACTGCAAACGCTCCTGGCTCTGTGGCCAAAATTTGGTACATGAGCTTCTTTTTAAATGTTTTTTAGAGCGGAGGGAGGCCCATTCAAATGAATGATGCCGCTTCAAAAACTTTCAAGTAAAAAACAAAAAAAGGCTAAAAAATAAAACAAGCGGCTGTAGCTCTTGCTGCAGTTCGCTCTGGTGTGAATATAGCCTCAGGGTCAGTTCACACCATGTGCAGTCCAGTGCATTTTTTTTCTGCATCAAAAACGCATGGAAAGTAGGTTATATGGTTTTCAATGGCATATTTCACACCAGTGCTTGCAGTTCCAGTGCGTTCCAGTTCCAGAAAAAAAGTAGAAAATGCTGCATTTTTCCTGCACTGGAATGCTGTAAAACGCATCAAAAACGCACTGGAACGCATTTGTCCTTATTTAAGGTTAAGAAAAAAGAGGGGGGAAAAAAGTACTGGACTGCATCAAAAACTCACCAAAAACGCATTGGAACGCATCATAAGCACGTCAAAAAACGCGCATGCAAATAAGCACCTGGAACGCATCCAGACTATGTTTCTATGGTGTGAAATGGCCCTTATTGTTACCAGGAGATAAATAATGAATGTGTGTATATTTTTTAGTGAATTGACTTTAAAGTGATTATAAAGGTTTGTTTTTTTTTTTTCCAAAATAACAAACATATTATACTTACCTGCTCTGTGCACAGAGCAGCCCCGATCCTCCTTTTCTGGGGTGTCCTGGCAGCACTCCTGGCTCCTCCTCTTTGGCAAGTGCACCCATTGAGAGCCGCTTTCCATGGGGGCACTCGTGCGGGCACGCTCCTGAGTCCTGCTGCTGCGTCCATTAACACAGACAGCAGGACTTGGCCCCGTCTCCCGTGTCACTGGATTTGATTGACAGCAGCCAATGGCTCCCGCTGCTATCAATCTATCCAATGAGGACCCGAGACAGCGGCTGGAGCTGCCGTTAAGGTGAAAAACCCTGAGACTTTACACCTCCTTTAATGGTTTATCTTGTTTTTTTGCGGTATTTATCTCACTATTTTAACAAATATGCGTTATTTACCTCACATTCAATATTTTACTTTGATGAATTGACTCTTTATTTATCTCATGCGATATTACCTGAAAAATGAGTCTAATCTCCCTCTGCCTTTCTGGTGTGGCTCGTGGTACCAGTAGTATTCCTGAGAATATTACCTTGGAGGTCCTTTTCCTCAATTTATCTCCTAAGTCCCTAAAATCATTCTTTAGGACACTCTATCTGCCCCTGACTTTGTCATTTTTGCCAACGTGCACAATGACAGCCGGGTCTTCCCCAGCCCCTCCCAGTAATCTGTCCACCAGATCCGTGATGTGCCGAACCAGAGCGCCCGGTAGACAGCATACAGTTCGGCGCTTCAGGTCTTTGTCACAGATTGCCCTCTCTGTCCTTCTAATGCTGCGTACACACAACCGGACTTTCCATCAGAGTAGACTCTGACGGTCTTTCCGACGGAGTTTCGACGGAGTTCCGCTGAAACGGACTCGCCTACACACGATCACACCAAAGTCCGTTCGTTTAGAACGCGATGACGTACGACGGGACGAGAAAAAGGAAGTTCAATAGCCAGTAGCTGTCCTTGCATAGTTTTTGGTCCGACGGAATAGCATACAGATGAACGGTTTTTCCGATAGGAATTGAGTCCATCAGAAAGATTTGAAACATGTTCTATTTCTAGGTCCGTCAGAATTTTAGAAAGAAAAAGTCCAATGAAGCCCACACACGATCAGAATGTCCGACGGAATGATTCCGTCGGACCTGTTCTGACGGAAAGTCCGGTCGTGTGTACACGGCATTAGAATTGAGTCTCCTACCACCAAAATCTGTCTATCCTTTACCTTTGCTTCCCCCCCACTCTCACTGGAGGAGTTCTTCCCCTGGCAGCTAGGGGAGTCCCTCAGCTCCAGCAGTGCTGGTCCCTGACCGGTTTCACCAATGTCACTCAATGGAGCCTACTTATTGGGACGCTCCAGCACAGGATCGGCCTCCCTGGCACTTCCCCCTCTATCCTTCCTGACTGTCACCCCTCTACTCTTTTCTAGTGCCTGCACCTCTTTGTCTCCACCCGCCTCCTCTGTGCTGGCCCCTGCCGGGTACGTTCCTGGCTCTCCTTTAGTATGGAGGGTCTTCTCAGTGCTGACAGTTGCTTCCCTAGATTCAGAACCCGGGCTTCCAGGGAAACAATGTGCTTACATTTTGCATAGCAGTATTCACCCTCGATCAGACTCGCAGACCACGTGAATTTGTATTTCCTGGTTCTTTTCTTGGTGGACTTTCTTGGGTCTGACCCACTATTTCTTCCACTGATACCAATGATGGTGAACTATTCCTCCTATTGCTGACCACCAAGCCTGAGGCCATGTTTATTTTCACTGATGCTTGGCCAGGGACATTTTCTACCCCCCACGGGCCACAATCTGCCACCCCCCTAAAGTCTGAAGTACAGTAAACTGGCCCTTTGTTTGAAATGTTTGGAGAACTCTGATCTAAACTGAAAAGGACGCAGCCTTGTTCTGCTTTAAAAAAAAGAAAAAGGACCTGAACAGACATGGATGTAGGTGGATATAAATGGATGATTATCCATTTACATCCACCCACCCATAAACATACATTGTCATACTGTTTAGATCCATCTGAAAAACTGACAGATGGATCAAGACTGAACACCTGTGTAAAAGAGCCCAGGAATGAAAGTGAGGGGTATATTCAAAATTCTGATTGCCAATAGAACAGGAATAAAGGGGAAATCTTCCAATGGCAACACCCGTTGCCATTGGCAACCACATCAGAGGGTTTTACCCTTATATTGTCTGCCTGGATTTGGATGACGCTGGTCGTATCCTTGCTGGGCTCTCCGGGTGCACAGGAGGTAAAGGCAGTGGCGGGCGCCTGTAAAAGTAATCCTGCAGCTCATTAGCCACTTGGATTACGTTTACTTTGTGCAAAATCACTGGCCCAACAAAATGATACCTTGATTATTGCTGTAGCTGCAGCGATGACTGATATATCACCCTTCCTGCCCAAGGACGTTTATAAACGTACGGCGGATGGAAAGTGGTTAAAATGTTCTGTCGGCAAATGGATATACCAGGATCATGGCTGCAGCTGCAGTCCTGGTATTGTCTTTTTCAGCTGGTGATTAGTTTTCTTGTAAAAGTCATCCAGGCGGCTGATCACTTTTAGAGCACTGTGAAAAACCACTTCCCCTCCGGTGCTTCCTGGGCTCTCCTATTCAACTGGGACAGCGGTAAATGGTCAGAACGTCTGCCCACTGAGGAAATGAAGGAACATTGGTTCCCCCATCCCCTCTCTGTGATGAATGAGCCCAGAAACAACGATGATTGTCATTTCCAGTTTCAGAGCGGTCACCCCCTGATGTCTTCACAGAGAGTACCTGTCACTGACCAAAGCTACCACAATGAGGCTTATTCCAATCCCCCCCCCCCCCCTTTTTGTAGCAATAACGTTAAATAAAAAAAGTAAAAAGTATAAATAAAATAAATAAATATACTTTTTAAAAAGTGTAAAAGCGTCCCGTCCCTCCGCTCATACAAGCAAATGTAAACGCATGTGTGGGTTCAACATGAATAAGTAAATAATGATTGGACCACAGAGGTGAGGTATCGCTGCCAATGTCAGAGTGGGAGCAATAGGTCTATCACCAGAGCTCACATTTCATTCTGAACTGGTAAACTGTAAAGGCTTTTAAAGAGTCACCTGTGGACAATTGTACAATATCTCACAAAAGTGAGTACACCCCTCACATTTTTGTAAATATTTTATTATATCTTTTCATGTGACAACACTGAAGAAATGACACTTTGCTACAATGTAAAGTAGTGAGTGTACAGCTTGTATATCAGTGTAAATTTGCTGTCCCCTCAAAATAACTCAACACACAGCCATTAATGTCTAAACCGCTAGCAACAAAAGTGAATACACCCTTAAGTGAAAATGTCCAAATTGGGCCCAATTAGCCATTTTCCCTCCCCGGTGTCATGTGACTCGTTAATGTTACAAGGTCTCAGGTGTGAATGGGGAGCAGGTGTATTAAATTTGCTGCTATCGCTCTCACTCTTTCATACTGGTCACTGGAAGTTCAAAATGGCACCTCATAGCAAAGAACTCTCTGAGGATCTGAAAAAAGTATTGTTGCTCTACATAAAGATGGCCTAGGCTATAAGAAGATTGCCAAGACTGTGAAACTGAGCTCCAGCAAGGTGGTCAAGACCATACATCAGTTTAACAAGACAGATTCCACTCAGAACAGGCCTCGCCATGGTCGACCACAGAAGTTGAGTGCACGTGCTCAGCCTCATATGCAGAGGTTGTCTTTGGGAAATAGACGTATGAGTGCTGCCAGCAATACTGCAGAGGTTGAAGGGGTGGGGGGTCAGCCTGTCAGTGCTCAGACCATACACCACACACTGCATTAAATTGGTCTGCATGGCTGTCGTCCCAGAAGGAAGCGTCTTCTAAAGATGATGCACAAAAAAGCCTGCAAACAGTTTGCTGAAGACAAGCAGACTAAGGACATGGATTACTGGAACCATGTCCTGTGGTCTGATGAGACCAAGATAAACTTATTTGGTTCAGATGGTGTGAAGCTTGTGTGGCGGCAACCAGGTGAGGAGTACAAAGACAACTGTGTCTTGCCTACAGTCAAGCATGGTGGTGGGAGTGTCATGGTCTGGGGCTGCATGAGTGCTGCCGGCACTGGGGAGCTACAGTTCATTGAGGGAACCATGAATGCCAA
Organism: Aquarana catesbeiana; assembly: GCF_042186555.1. Lineage (NCBI taxonomy): Eukaryota > Metazoa > Chordata > Amphibia > Anura > Ranidae > Aquarana > Aquarana catesbeiana. The sequence goes on along the minus strand of NC_133334.1, from coordinate 43,912,306 downwards.
CATGTTCTGTGACATACTGAAGCAGAGCATGATCGTCTTCCTTCGGAGACTGGGCCGCAGGGCAATATTCCAACATGATAACGACCCCAAACACACCTCCAAAATGACCACTGCCTTGCTAAAGAAGCTGAGTGTAGAGGTGATGGACTGGCCAAGCATGTCTCCAGACCTAAACCCTATTGAGCATCTGTGGGGCATCCTCAAACGGAGGGTGGAGGAGCGCAAGGTCTCCAACATCCACCAGCTCTGTGATGTCATCATGGAGGAGTGGAAGAGGACTCCAGTGGCAACCTGTGAAGCTCTGGTGAACTCCATGCCCAAGAGGGTTAAGGCAGTGCTGGAAAATAATGGTGGCCACACAAAATATGGACGCTTTGGGCCCAATTTGGACATTTTCACTTAGGGGTGTACTCACTTTTGTTGCCAGCGGTTTAGACATTAATGGCTGTGTGTTGAGTTATTTTGAGGGGACAGCAAATTTACACTGTTATACAAGCTGTACACTCACTACTTTACATTGTAGCAAAGTGTCATTTCTTCAGTGTTGTCACATGAAAAGATAGAATAAAATATTTACAAAAATGTGAGGGGTGTACTTACTTTTGTGAGATACTGTAGATTCTGTGAGTTGTCACCATTTCACAGGCATGTGCAGTTTTAAGTCTTGACATGTTAGGTATCTATTTTCTGGATGTATCTTCATCTTTTATATTTTACTAAAAGAATTGGGTATTATATTGTGTTTGTGTGCATTAAAATTACTTTAAAGTGGGGTTCCAGCCTGGGGGAAATTTTTTTTTTTTTTAAAGTCAACAGCTACAAATACTGCAGTTGCTGACTTTTAAAGTGGAGTTCCAGTCATTATTTTTGTTTATTAAATGTCAGCAGCTACAAAAAGTGTGTCTTCTGAGTTTTAATAAACACGATCACCTGTCCCAGGATCCAGTGGTGTGCTGACCCGCGCTGTGTTCTCCCTCGGTTCCGCCGGCATCTCTACTATGGGCACCGGGCTGCGACAGCTTGTGGCTTCACAGCCGGGAGCCCGCTGCACATTGGCGAGCGGCACTGCGCTCTGTGCCCTGGTCCCGAAGTCTTCTAGGACCTGTCATGTGCCCCAGAAGCTTCTGCTTCCGATCGCCTAAGGCAACCAGAACGGAAGTGGGAGCGGGTACCTATCAAATTCAGGTGCCCGCTCCCCACTAAAAGCTCAGTTTCAAAAACAGAAGCTGGGGAGGAGAACTTAAAGCGGAACTTGCACTTTTAGGTGGAACTCCGCTTTAATACAAGGACACTTACCTGGACAGGTATCAGCGATGTTGGCACCCCAAGACGATTCGTCCTTCGGCTTTGGGTGCCGGCATCTTCACTAAGGGAAACAGGAAGGGAAATCTTGTGGCTTCACAGCCGGTTTCCTGTTGTGCTGCGATTTCTGAATGGTCCCGCTGTGTTCTGGGACCTGTGTGTCTCCCAGAAGACAGCGGGGGGATGGGCCAGAATTGCGTAGATCGCTGCAAACGATTGCGGCGATCTTTCGTGGAAGTGGAGCGGGTACCTGTTTTTGACAGGTATCTGCTCCCCCCTGAAAGGTGTCAAATGTGGCAGCGGGGGGGGGAGCAAACAAGTGGAGCTTCCCCTTTTGGGTGGAGCTCCACTTTATGTGTAATTTTTCCTGAAAATCTGTGTTTGATAAACAGTTGTGCAAATATCATGTGACATAAAAAAATTGCAAAACCGCTATTTTATTCTCCGGGGCCTCTGCTTTCTGGAAACATAAAGTTTGGGCTTTCTAAGTAACTTTATAGCAGAAAAATGCTGCTTTCACTTTAACCTTGGTGTAAATGTTTAACTTGTATTTACCTCACTTATAAGTCTCATTTCAGTCAGGTGACGTTTCTTTTCCGTACCCAACCGGCCACTAGAGAACCACAAGTTCCAGCATGGAGTATGTGGGCGGCCTCTCCGTCTGTCAGCGCCCTTCTATCACCTCACGTGACCCCGCCCTTCCCACACCTCACAGCCCTCACTTCCCGCCCCCTTTTTTCACCTCCCGCGCCTCACTCCCGCCCCCTCCCCTTTCATTGGTTCCGCGTCACGAGCCCTAGCACTCCGTCCGTTGCCCTAGCAACATGGTTTTCCCGAACCCGCCCTCTGCGTGACGCAAGGCATGCCGGTCACGTCACGCAGTGAGCAGGCGCCGCGGTGTATGCCGGGTACAGAGAGGCGGCCTGCTGACGGATCCCGGGACAACGTCTGAGGGGGGAATCCCTGGCCCTGCAGGTCACCGGCCGAGGCACCGCGGGCAACTACCGGGGCCCGCTTGAAGGGGGTTCCCCGGTCCGGTAGACGAAGCTCCAGCGTTTTCCATTCCCACCCCGGGATCCCCGAAACTGCCACCGGTCCCCGGTCCATGACCCAGATCTGCCAGACACTGCACCGGCCGGACACCGGGGACACGTACCAAGGTAACCGGAGACCCCTCCCCCCTTCTACCTGTGTGTACCCCGAACATTATACCTGTGAGAGCACAACCCCCGTCTCCACTATACTATACAGACCCCCCCCTCTCCACTATACAGACCCCCCCCCCTCCACTATACACCATACAGACCCCCCCCTCCACTATACACCATACAGACCCCCCCCTCCACCATACAGACCCCCCCCTCCACCATACAGACCCCCCCTCCACTATACACCATACAGACCCCCCCCTCCACTATACACCATACAGACCCCCCCCCTCCACTATACACCATACAGACCCCCCCCCTCCACTATACACCATACAGACCCCCCCCCTCCACTATACACCATACAGACCCCCCCCTCCACTATACACCATACAGACCCCCCCCCTCCACCATACAGACCCCCCCTCCACCATACAGACCCCCCCTCCACTATACACCATACAGACCCCCCCCTCCACTATACACCATACAGACCCCCCCCTCCACTATACACCATACAGACCCCCCCTCCACTATACACCATACAGACCCCCCCCTCCACCATACAGACCCCCCCCTCCACTATACACCATACAGACCCCCCCCCCTCCACTATACACCATACAGACCCCCCCCTCCACTATACACCATACAGACCCCCCCCCTCCACCATACAGACCCCCCCTCCACCATACAGACCCCCCCTCCACTATACACCATACAGACCCCCCCCTCCACTATACACCATACAGACCCCCCCTCCACTATACACCATACAGACCCCCCCCCTCCACCATACAGACCCCCCCTCCACTATACACCATACAGACCCCCCCCCCCTCCACTATACACCATACAGACCCCCCCCCTCCACCATACAGACCCCCCCCCTCCACTATACACCATACAGACCCCCCCCTCCACTATACACCATACAGACCCCCCCCTCCACTATACACCATACAGACCCCCCCCCTCCACTATACACTATACAGACCCCCCCTCCACTATACTATACAGACCCCCCCCTCCACCATACAGACCCCCCCTCCACCATACAGACCCCCCCCTCCACTATACACCATACAGACCCCCCCCTCCACTATACACCATACAGACCCCCCCCCCCCCCTCCACTATACACCATACAGACCCCCCCCTCCACTATACACCATACAGACCCCCCCCTCCACTATACACCATACAGACCCCCCCCCCTCCACTATACACCATACAGACCCCCCCCTCCACTATACACCATACAGACCCCCCCCCCTCCACTATACACCATACAGACCCCCCCCTCCACTATACACCATACAGACCCCCCCCCTCCACTATACACCATACAGACCCCCCCCTCCACTATACACCATACAGACCCCCCCCTCCACTATACACCATACAGACCCCCCCCTCCACTATACACCATACAGACCCCCCCCTCCACTATACACCATACAGACCCCCCCCTCCACTATACACCATACAGACCCCCCCCTCCACTATACACCATACAGACCCCCCCCTCCACTATACACCATACAGACCCCCCCCTCCACTATACACCATACAGACCCCCCCTCCACCATACAGACCCCCCCTCCACTATACACCATACAGACCCCCCCCCCCTCCACTATACACCATACAGACCCCCCCCTCCACCATACAGACCCCCCCCTCCACTATACACCATACAGACCCCCCCTCCACTATACACCATACAGACCCCCCCCTCCACTATACACCATACAGACCCCCCCCTCCACTATACACCATACAGACCCCCCCCTCCACTATACACCATACAGACCCCCCCTCCACTATACACCATACAGACCCCCCCCCCTCCACTATACACCATACAGACCCCCCCCTCCACTATACACCATACAGACCCCCCCCTCCACTATACACCATACAGACCCCCCCCTCCACTATACACCATACAGACCCCCCCCTCCACTATACACCATACAGACCCCCCCCCCTCCACTATACACCATACAGACCCCCCCCTCCACTATACACCATACAGACCCCCCCCTCCACTATACACCATACAGACCCCCCCCTCCACTATACACCATACAGACCCCCCCTCCACTATACACCATACAGACCCCCCCTCCACTATACACCATACAGACCCCCCCCTCCACTATACACCATACAGACCCCCCCTCCACTATACACCATACAGACCCCCCCTCCACTATACACCATACAGACCCCCCCCTCCACTATACACCATACAGACCCCCCCCTCCACTATACACCATACAGACCCCCCCCTCCACTATACACCATACAGACCCCCCCCTCCACTATACACCATACAGACCCCCCCTCCACTATACACCATACAGACCCCCCCCCTCCACTATACACCATACAGACCCCCCCTCCACTATACACCATACAGACCCCCCCCTCCACTATACACCATACAGACCCCCCCCTCCACTATACTATATAGACCCCCCCCCTCCACCATACAAACCCCCCCCTCCACCATACAGACCCCCCCTCCACTATACACCATACAGACCCCCCCTCCACTATACACCATACAGACACCCCCCCCTCCACTATACACCATACAGACCCCCCCCTCCACTATACACCATACAGACCCCCCCCTCCACTATACACCATACAGACCCCCCCCTCCACTATACACTATACAGACCCCCCCCCCTCCACTATACACTATACAGACCCCCCCCCTCCACTATACACCATACAGACCCCCCCCCCTCCACTATACACCATACAGACCCCCCCCTCCACTATACACCATACAGACCCCCCCTCCACTATACACTATACAGACCCCCCCCCTCCACTATACACCATACAGACCCCCCCCCCTCCACTATACACCATACAGACCCCCCCCTCCACTATACACCATACAGACCCCCCCCTCCACTATACACCATACAGACCCCCCCCTCCACTATACACCATACAGACCCCCCCCTCCACTATACACCATACAGACCCCCCCCTCCACTATACACCATACAGACCCCCCCTCCACTATACTATATAGACCCCCCCCTCCACCATACAAACCCCCCCCCCTCCACCATACAGACCCCCCCTCCACTATACACCATACAGACCCCCCCTCCACTATACAACATACAGACACCCCCCCCTCCACTATACACCATACAGACCCCCCCTCCACTATACACCATACAGACCCCCCCTCCACTATACACCATACAGACCCCCCCCTCCACTATACACCATACAGACCCCCCCCCCCCCTCCACTATACACCATACAGACCCCCCCCCCCCTCCACTATACACCATACAGACCCCCCCCCCCTCCACTATACACCATACAGACCCCCCCCCTCCACTATACACCATACAGACCCCCCCCTCCACTATACACCATACAGACCCCCCCCCCTCCACTATACACCATACAGACCCCCCCCTCCACTATACACCATACAGACCCCCCCCCTCCACTATACACCATACAGACCCCCCCCCCCCCTCCACTATACACCATACAGACCCCCCCCCCCCCTCCACTATACACCATACAGACCCCCCCCCCCCCTCCACTATACACCATACAGACCCCCCCTCCACTATACACCATACAGACCCCCCCCTCCACTATACACCATACAGACCCCCCCCTCCACTATACACCATACAGACCCCCCCCTCCACTATACACCATACAGACCCCCCCCTCCACTATACACCATACAGACCCCCCCCCTCCACTATACACCATACAGACCCCCCCCCTCCACTATACACCATACAGACCCCCCCCTCCACTATACACCATACAGACCCCCCCTCCACTATACACCATACAGACACCCCCCCTCCACTATACTATATAGACCCCCCCCTCCACTATACACCATACAGACCCCCCCTCCACTATACACCATACAGACCCCCCCCTCCACTATACACCATACAGACCCCCCCCTCCACTATACACCATACAGACCCCCCCCTCCACTATACACCATACAGACCCCCCCCTCCACTATACACCATACAGACCCCCCCCTCCACTATACACCATACAGACCCCCCTCCACTATACACCATACAGACCCCCCCCTCCACTATACACCATACAGACCCCCCCCCCCCTCCATCCTATACTATACACCATACAGACACCCCCCCCTCCACTATACTATATAGACCCCCCCTCCACCATACAGACCCCCCCTCCACTATACACCATACAGACCCCCCCCTCCACTATACAACATACAGACACCCCCCCCCCTCCACTATACACCATACAGACCCCCCCCCTCCACTATACACCATACAGACCCCCCCCCTCCACTATACACCATACAGACCCCCCCCTCCACTATACACCATACAGACCCCCCCCCTCCACTATACACCATACAGACCCCCCCCTCCACTATACACCATACAGACCCCCCCTCCACTATACACCATACAGCCCCCCCTCCTATACTGTATACACCATACAGACCCCCCCGATACTGTATACACCATCCCATACAGCCCCCCCTCCTATACTGTATACACCATCCCATGCAGACACTCCCCCTCCCCCTATACTATATACACCATCCCATACAGACCCCCCCCCCCATACTATCCACCATCCCATACAGACCCCCCACCCCCTGTTCTATACACCATCCCATACAGACCTCCCCTTCTATACTGTATACACCGTACAGACCACCCCATACTTTACACCATCCCATACAGACCTCCCCTTCTATACTGTATACACCGTACAGACCACCCCATACTTTACACCATCCCATACATACCACCCTCCTATACTGTATATCCCATACAGACCCCCCTCCTATACTGTATACACCATCCCATACAGACCCCCCTCCTCCTATACTGTATACCCCAGCCCATACAGACCCCCCTCCTCCTATACTGTATACACCATCCCATACAGACCCCCCTCCTATACTGTATACACCATCCCATACAGACCCCCCCTCCTATACTGTATACACCATCCCATACAGACCCCCCCCCTCCTATACTGTATACACCAGCCCATACAGACCCCCCCTCCTATACTGTATACACCATCCCATACAGACCCCCCCTCCTATACTGTATACACCATCCCATACAGACCCCCCCCTCCTATACTGTATACACCATCCCATACAGACCCCCCCCCCCCCCTCCTATACTGTATACACCATCCCATACAGACCCCCCCCTCCTATACTGTATACACCATCCCATACAGACCCCCCCCCTCCTATACTGTATACACCAGCCCATACAGACCCCCCCTCCTATACTGTATACACCAGCCCATACAGACCCCCCCCTCCTATACTATACACCATCACATACAGACCTCCCCTATACTATACACCATCCCATACAGGCCCCCCCCCATAATATACACCATGCCATACAGACCCCCCATACTGTATACACCATCCCATACAGACCCCCCATACTGTATATACCATACAGACCACCCCTATAACATACACCATGCCGTACAGACCCCCCCTCCTATACCGTAGACACCATCCCATACAGACCCCCCCGTATACTGTATACACCATCCCATACAGACCCCCCTCCTATACTGTAGACACCACCCCATACTATATACACCATCCCATACAGCCCCCCCCCCCCCCATACTATACACCATGCCATACAGACCCCCCCCCACACACACACAGTGTGTATTATATACTCATCATATATATGACATTATATCTATGACTCCATCCTTCATAGTGTCCCTGCTTTGTGTATTTTATTATATCATTCCTATCCCCCATCCCCCCCCCCCCTCCGGTGTGTGACTTCTGACTTATACGACATTATATTTTATTATATTTCTCCCCTCCCCCATAGTATGGGTTCCTTTCTGCCTCCTATTTATTATGATAACCTCCCCATTGTATTTGTTATATACTCATCATATACCATCACCCCCCCCTTCCCCGTAGTGTCTTATATGACATTATATCCATAAGCCTTATTATCCCTATCCTTATATTATATCATCCCTAATATACTACCCCCCCCCCCCCCCCCAACATAGTGTGTCTGTCACTTCTGTGTTATAGGACATTATGTTTATTATCCCCCCCCCCAGTGTGTGTTATGATATTATGCCTAATATCCCCCCCCCCCCCCCTTTAGAGTTAATTCTATGGAATTCTATCTCAATTCCTGCATGAATGTGTTTGTCACTGCTTCAAATATTGTTTATTATATATAACACATATACCCCATAGTGTGTGTCTGTCACTACTATCTTTTATGTTATTACATCATGTCTTTATCCCTCATCCCTCACTACTTTGTAATTGTTTCATGTCTATATTATGCCCCATAATAAGTATCTGTCACTACGTTGTATACAATGTTGTCATGTCAGTTACACCCACATAATGATTAACTACAGTTTATGTTGTATAATGTCTATTGCATTATCCCCCATAGTGTCTGTCATTGCTGTATATATTATGTCATATCCATGATCTTAGGCCCCATAGTCTGCTATGGGATATGTGCACCTGTGTGACCGATAAATGTATGTTCTCTGCAAGGAGAAAACAAAAAGCAGCTATAGGCCAGATGCTGCTTAGGATCTATGGCCAGCTTTAGGCTGGGTTCACGTATATGCGAATTGGATGTGTGTTTCCCCGCAACCAATTCACATGCCAGAAGAGTGTGACCGGCTCTCAATGGAGCCAGTTCACACAGCTCCGGGGGGAACCCAGTCCGCATTGGGAAAGGGTCCTGTGCGTCTTCTGGGCTAATTCAGGCAAAAATTCAGACCTAAATTGGTGAACATGGATACACCGGGCCCCGCGCTTTGAGCCACGGCCTGCAGCATATGTGAACAGAGCCTCAGTCTTTGAGTAGTACCAAAGTGAGCACTATTTGATTATTGCATGCTGGACCTTTTGTAAAAATGTGATTGAGCGGGAAACGTAGCCTCCCTTTTGCTTGTTTGATTTTATATCATCCCCGAACATTAGCGGCTCTTAAAGGTGTGAGGGAGAGAAGAGAAACCTTTCCATACTAGTCAGTACCAGTGTGCAAATGTGTATTTGCTTTGGAAGAATAAATCACTTCTAACAATGGATGTCCTATGTGTGTCGCTGTTGCTGCGTTATGTAAAATTATTAATTTAGTTTTTTTACATGTTAAAATGGGATGTCTTGAGTAAGGATGAGCTCCAGCGTGTTCGCACAGCCCACGTGCAGAGCCCGCCAGGAGGTCGGCACTGCGCTAATCACAGGCAGTGAGACATTGTCCCGATGAGCGGCTGCAGAGATCGGAAAATGTCTCACCGCCTGTGATTAGCGCTGTGTAGTGCCGACTTCCTGGTGTGCTGTGCGAACATGCTGGAGCTCATCCTTAGTCTTGAGATTGTATCATTTTAAAGGGTGCTGTTAAAAAAATAAATAAATAACAGAATTGAAACTGTCTTATTATAAAAGCTCCTTTGGCCCTACTTCTCCTGTGGGTCACATGAGTGCATTTAGTTCTGCACTCCAGTGACCCAGATTCATCCAACTGTAGTCTGCTGTCAGTTGATGTCACTCAGCTGGTCCAGACTCTTGAGGGATTCCAACCTGAATGTCGGCAGCTGGCTCAGCCACTGAGAGCCTAAACCAGCATTTTCTGCCCACTCCACACCCCTGCACTCCAGGGAGCACTGGAAGGGGGTAGAGCAGAGAGCTGGGGACTGACAGTCGCTGCTCTCAGAAGACTGAGAACTGAGCAATAGGTGGTCTTTAATCGCTCAGTTCTCTGTCTAAGGCCCCTTTCACACGATCGGACCGTTGAGGTCCGCCTGTCAGTTTTGACGGCGGACCGTTGAGGTCCGCCTGTCAGTTTTGACGGCGGACCGTTGAGGTCCGCCTGTCAGTTTTGACGGCGGACCGTTGAGGTCCGCCTGTCAGTTTTGACGGCGGACCGTTGAGGTCCGCCTGTCAGTTTTGACGGCGGACCGTTGAGGTCCGCCTGTCAGTTTTGACGGCGGACCGTTGAGGTCCGCCTGTCAGTTTTGACGGCGAACCGTTGAGGTCCGCCTGTCAGTTTTGACGGCGGACCTGAACGGGGCGCTCCATGTTAGTCTATGGAGCGTCGGATGTCAGCGGAGACATGTCCGCTGACATCTGACCCGGTCCGATCCGCTAAAAGCAGACGGATAGCCCTACGTCCAGGTCCTTTGCTATCGGATCGGGTGAGATCTGATGAAAACGGACACGCTGTCTGTTTTCATCCGATCTCTCCATAGGCGGCAGTGGCGCCTGACAAGCCCCTCCCTGATCAGTGAGCAGAGAGGGACCTGTCATCCGCCGGCTCAGCGGAGATCAACGGACAGATCTCCCGCTGAGCCGGCGGACCGAGGCAGGCTCCGTAGAAACGGAGTCCGCCTCGTGTGAAAGGGGCCTAAGAGGTGGCGGGGTCTAATGCTGCATGCACCTAGGTGAGTATGATTGATTATTTATTTTGAAATCCCATACTTCTCTTTTAAAGTATATCTGAAGCCGAAACCTTTTATTTTTTTATTTTGTATTTTTTCCGCTTTGGATACACTTGGGGAGGGTTAAAATCCACTTTTTTTTTTTTTTTTGCACTCTTACTCAGGGGGACTTCTATTCACGCTCTAGTGCAGCCTTTTTCAACCAGGGTGCCATTAGGTTTCTTCAGGGGTGCCTTGGCAAAATGGCTAAAAATTGCCCCAAATTTGTATTCAAGCCAGCAGGTGGATGTGAAGCCTGCCTTTTAGTTACACAAAGACAGGCTTTTATTAGGTTGCCCAGCAGCAGGGAGGTTGTAATGGTGCACAAGGACCAATGATGCCATTAGTTGATAAGGGGAACTTGCACTGCATCCTTGTTTCCCCCACCCCCTCTCCATAAGCATTGGGGTCACATTTGTTAAGTGATGGAGAGAAACTGAGAGAGAAGAGAATCCTTTCCATACTAGTCAGTACCAGTGTGCAAAGGTGTATTTGCTTTGGAAGAATAAACCCCCTCCAATGTTGGGTGTCCTACTTGTGTGTGGATGTTGCTGCATTATGTAAAACTATTAGTTTAGTTTTTTACATTTTAGAATGGGGTGCCTCGAGATTTTAAAGGGTGCCTTAACTTAAAAAAAAAAAAAAAAAAAGCTGTGAAACTGTCCTAATGTAATAGGTCAAAGAGAGGACCAAATTAAAAATCCTTAGGTGTCCTAAATTTGTATTGTTCAACTGGTTACACCAAGCAAGGCAAAAGACAGCCAATGTGTTTTGGGGAGCACAGAATCCCCCTTCACCAAGGCTGGAAGAAAAGCTTAAAATAACACAAATAAAAATGATGAGAAAGCAGATGTGCTACTAAAAGTATACGTGTGTATAAGAAAAGTAAACAAACATCCTCCAAGATCAATAAAACATCCTCCGAACCGCAGTGCAATACAGCTCGAATATGTAAAAATAAAAGGAAACCACATTTCACTCCAAGGACCACAGATTTATGCCTCGTGCACATAGGATGTTTTTTTCCTTTATTCCAGGTGAGGAAAAAGCAGCTTTAAATAAAATGCCCCTAAAGCCACATTTTGCTTGTGTGTTTATGTGGATTTGGCATAAATGCTTTCTATTGGCCAGAATATTCATTTATTCTAGCCATTAGAATGCATTAAAGAGTTTGTAAAACCAGCCCCCCCCCCCCCAAATACTTGCTTTAGAACAAAGCGCCCGCACACTGCTGAGACGGCTGACATCTTCCCTGGTGTTTCTTCTGGGTTTGCAGGCTCCAGCTCTGAGTGGCCGGGGCCGCGATGACTTCACTCCCGCGCATGCATGCGGCAGCCGCCAGTCACAGCACAGGGCTCTGAAGAAATGGCACAGGTGGGCCGTTCTTTTAGAGCGCATGCGCCGATGTCATTGGCGGGGTTTACAGTAAATATCTCCTAAACGGTGCAAGTTTAGGCGATATTTACAGTACCTATAGGCACAAACCATACAGGGGAGTTTACTTCCTCTCTTAAAGTGGTACAAACACAATAGTCGCTGACTTTTAATAAGGGCACTTACCCTGTCCAGGGAGCCCGCGATGTCGGCCCCACGATCTGTCTGGTCTGTCCATCGGATCGGGTACAGGCACCACCATTCTAACTAAGGGAAATCAGCAGTGGAGCCTTGCGACTTCACTGCCCGTTTCTTACTGCGCATGCGCGAGTCACGCGGCGCTTTGTGACTGGCCAGCTTGTCTTCTGGGGGACACACAGGTCCCAGAAGACAGTGGGGGGCTTGCCGCACAAAAGGATATGACGTCCTGTGCCGCGGACCAGATGGATTGGAAGTACACTATGTACTTCATAAAAAGGTACAATAGAAAAATACATTTAATATCCAAAAACGAGGGGTTGTCTTTTGTTTAAGACCATCCCTCAAAATTGGGTGGAACTCCGCTTTAACTTGCAGATGTGACTAAATGCATCTAGCTTTGCTGTGCCTTTTGGCTTTTCTTTCTGCCCAAACATTCCTATTTTGAACACGCAGTGATGTGGTTGTTTTTTTGTTTATGCCTCAATTGCTCCTGCCTCTCATTGCCTGTAAACGCCTATGTGTGCGTGGGACCTAGGCTAATCTATAGGGGGGGGGGGGGTTCAGAGGCAGAAAAATGTAAAATACCTGAAAAAGTGTTGTTTTTGACATCCTGTGCATGAGGCCTAAACTTTATGAATTGTATAATTGTCATTCAAAGATGTAAAGATGTTGCTGGCTTCCTTGAGAAGCACAAGACAGGAGATACTATGAAGGAACAATCACAAAAATCACAGTGTAACAAAATGTATCTAACGGTGCCTCGCCTGGTGTGTGGCTGGGTGAAGTCTGGCCAAAAGGATACAAATGTTTCTACTGTTGAAAATGCAGTTGGTTACAGTGGGGACAAGCACAGACCCATACAAAATTGATATTACTAAAAATGGGATTGCCATAAAACTAACCCAGTTCAATGAAACAAACTTCTATAAGTAGCATTTTATAAGGACCTTTTTTTTTTTTTTAAAAAGCTTTAAACAGAGTGGTGAGGTATTAGAACAGCTGTCAGGTTTTTATTGCTGTCCGTGTCCCCGTTTACCATTATCCTTGAAAGTGAAAGTAGGGAAAATCCCAAATTTTAGATTGTCCCCAGAAGAGGAATAGAGGGGGAAATCTTCCAAGGGGGACACTAGTTCTGGTGACATTTAGGAATTCTCTCACTTTGGAGGGATTTCCTCTCATATCCATTTTTTGGCTATGGGACACAGGGAAGGGAAATCTTCCTATTAAGACAGATGGCAAAAAGACTTTTGGGTTATAACCCTCTCATGCTATCCAAAAAGAAAAAAAAAGTTTTGCCTTTTAGTTCTACTTGAAAGGGAGTGAGGAGAGTGTCCTGTAGACTCAGCAGAAGTGAGGGGATATCCTTTTCTTTTACAAAGGAACACCCCTCTAGGGCAGTTGTCACAGGAACAAGTGTACCCATGATAGATTTCCCCTGTGTTCCTACTCCTGTTGGCAACTCCAAAGTTTTTATTTCTCTTCACTTTCATTCCTACTGACATTGGTGATCAGGACAGCTGGAGAGTGAATCGCTTGAAAAAGGAACACAGACAGTAATAAAAACCTGGAAGTGGTTCTAACCCCTCAGCACTCTACTCATATCGAAAAAAAAAGTTTTCACCTTTTTAATTATACTTTTTCTACTATTTTAATCCATCACTTAGACGCATAAGCAAAATGTGACGGTAAGCTACTATGGTGCGTTGCCATATGTTACAATGCATGTGCATTGCTAGTCAAAATTAATGACACTGTAATGTGTCAACACATGTAGTGTTCTTGCAATGCATAGATTTAAAGGAAAAGTACAGCCAAAGCTTGATTGGTTGTACTTTCCTTGTGGATCACAGGAGTGCAGTTCGTTCTGCACTCCTGTGACCCGTTTTCAGCAGACAGCGGGCTGAACTCCAGTCTGCTGACGTCACACAGCCGGTCCAGGCTTGGGAAAAATTGTGACCATATGGTGGGGATCTGCACACATACTTGTACCGGCACCTGGCTCAGCCTCTAAGCAAGCTGCTGAGAGCCTGAGCCAGCCCCTCCCGCCCCCTCCACAGTCCAGTGAGTGCGGGGGGTTGGGCACAGTGCAGGGAGCCGGTGACTGACAGTCACCAGCTCTTTGCTCATGTAGCTGAGAGAACCGAGTGATCGATCGCCGGTGTTTGCTCAGTTCTCAGTGTTAGAGCCGGCATGGGATGGATGCTGCATCCACCTAGGAAAGTAAAATTCTACAAAAAAACAAACCAACAATACTTCTCTTTTAAATTGGCCTTCAAACGTTCAGTGATTAAAATCAGTAGCCCTGTGGATTTTCACTAGGATGAGGGCCTGGGAAATACCGGCCCCAGCTATGTTGATGTACATGATGCGATGCTCTTGCAGGTTCCATTATGTCTTTAAAGGAGAGTGCTGCCTAGATACCTATTTAATAAATCAGTTAAAATCTGTATCAACCTATTGCAATCAGAAACCAACTTTTATTAGTTCAAAGCAGATAGAAAGGTGAAAGATGAGTGTTTTAGTAGAATATTTCACTTTGCACATTACTCTTATGGCCATAGGCTGAGGTTTGGGCACCCCAAGACAGAGGCTAAAAGCCTGCCTGCTTGTGCTTTGGTTTCATTTAGATAACCGTGTCGGAGACTATAGTTCAGAAATAGAAGATAATCCTTTTGCTGCCATGGCAAAGGCATGCATTTATTTTTGGCTAATCACCCTGTTAGTATAGTGTGGGTTATACTATTTTTATCAACATTTCTTGCTGTGAGGGTTGTACCCAGCATAGAGAGGCATCTTATATTGTCTAGTTATGTATGTTAGTTTTGTTATCTTCGGTGCCTGGTAAGCTCTCTGTTCTGTTTTTATACATGTGTATTTTATCCGAATAATTGCTGTCTGATTGTAAGTGTGTGTGCTAATCACATGTTGTAGAGTTTGTGATGTTTTGCATCATAGCTATTATTGCAGTAAAGAATTGTTGAAGTAGACCTGTCATAAGATAGTTATGTAGGCTGCCTCTCCTTAAGAATTTCCTGAATTTTATGGTGGCGCTTTGGCTTCAACACTTCAGTCTCCTTTCACATGGATGCCCCTGTTCTAAGTAGGAGATCCATAGTCTGATCAGAATGGAATTGGATGTCAAGTGTCCGTTGCCTTTTTGTTTTTCTTATGATGGAGAAAAAACTGATCCAGGATATCCCTATGGGTGACCTGATGTAAACCAAGGTGCATCCGCTATATCCATCCACGTTTGGTTAGGTCTTCAAAAATGAACCTAGACACAGATATTTCATTTGATCTTGACAAATATGAATGATTTGCATGTAAATTGGACACACATCTGGCCACCCATTGGTACACTTGAAGTCTGTTTTTGATCCATGGAATCTTGGGTAAAAAATGGACCGACAAAATGTCTGTATATAAAGTTATACATTTTTGAATAGAATGGGAAAGGATTTGTACTATGGTTTTACTGCTATTTGAGCCTCCATAAGAGAGAATTAGCTTTAGGCCTCATTTACAGTGGCATTGCTACAGTTTATTTCAATCCTAGAGTTCAGGTTTCAGTTTGGAGTAGTGAGGAAGGGTGGTGGTGTGGGCGTTTCTTTTTTTTTTTTTTTTTGACACTTTTTATTCACAAATGTGCATTACAGTAACAAAATGCTTAACTTGAGCACCCTAGCAGTTAAAGTATATTTGAAAATGTGTATATACAGCTTGCTAGGATAAGAAAATAAGATATAATAAAGCTTTCAATGAGTCGCCGTTATTTCCCTGGGTATGAAAAATTAACATTAAGAGATTTGAATTCTGACAGTTGTTATACTTTGTGTCAATGGGTTTCTCAGTTACTCGAAATGGTGAGGGTAGATGCGCACCACACATCCAAAATCATATTATATTTTGTTGGGCACCCTCTGTGTTCATATACAAGTTTTTCATATGACAGTATTTGGTTTACCATTTTTATCCATGTACGGACAGAAGGAGGGACTGGGTTGAATCCACTTTAGTGCAATGGCCTTCCAGACCCTCCTTCTTCTTTTTTTTTTTTTTTTTTTTTTGCTTTTTGCTGTGTTCAACTTACAAGAGTAAGTGGTGAGGTGAGATCTTAGCAATACAGGCCTTGGAAAAAAGTGGCAGACAGGACTTGTAATTCATTTACAGATTTCTTAAAAGGAATGTTGTGGCTATGTGGGCGGAGCCCCACTGTTTGACAGCAGGTGCAGGTAGAGGATCCCCCCTCCCACTGTCACAGTGAGGGGATCATGTGGGGGGATTTTTTTGCTTTTCTAATAGCGGGGTCCATTCAACATTCATTTTCTACTGCAGCGAAGTTCTAACAGTGTATGTGGTTTTTGTTCTGTAAAGCCATTCATTCCTAGATCAAACGTTGAAGTGATTGTAAAGTCTCCTTCCCTTTTTATTTATTTTTACTAATATACATGTTATACTCACCTATTCTGTGCAATGATATTACACAGAGCAGCCTCAGATACCTTCTTCTGGTGCCCCCAGATGGCGCTCTCTACTTTTCCTCTCCTTGGTGTAGCTCCATAGGAAGCCATTTCCTATAGGGGCACCTGCAGGCTTGCTCCCAAGCCAGACTGTGTGTCTATTGACACACACAGTCTTCACTGGATGTGACTGACGGCAGGAGCCACTGGCCTGTCAGTCTCTGTGAGAAGAGGGGGAGAAGACTGCAGCGCTGGATCAATCCAGAAGTTAGAAAATTGTTTAGAGGGAGATGGAGTCACAGCAAGTCCTAAACCTCTTCTTCTTTTTTTTTTTTTTTTTTTTTTTTTTTTTTTTTACCTTAATTAAGGGACTGCAAGGTTAAAAAAAAAAAAAAAGGAAATCTTGAACTACATTTTAATGTACTGGGAATTTTTCTAAGATATTTTTTTTTTTTTTTTTTTTTATATGAAACTCTACTAGTGTACATCCATGCTTAAAGGGGTTGTAAACCCTCAGGGTTTTTCACCTTTACTGCATTCTATACATTAAGGTGAAAAACCTTCTTCTGTAGTGCAGTAGCCCCCCTTTTTACTTGCCTGAACCCGATCGTTCAAGTGATGGGGACGAGCACAGCAGCTACAGCTGCTGTCTCGGGTCCTCATTGGATAGATTGATAGCAGCAGGAGCCAATTGCCCCCGCTGCTGTCAATCAAATCCTGTGACACGGGGGGTGGGACCGAGTCCTGCTGTCTGTGTCAATGGCAGCTGCAGCAGGACTCGGGAGCGTGCCCGCACGAGTGTCCCAATGGAATGCGGCTCTTCGTAGGGGCACGCAATTAGAACGGGAGCTCCACTGGGGGACCCCAGAAGAGGAGGATCAGGGCCGCTCTGTGCAAAACCCTTGCACAGCGGAGGTAAGTATAGCATGTTTGTTATTTTAAAAATTTAAAAAAAAACAAACCTTTGCAACCCCACTGATCTTATCCTACTGCAAGCCTACCTGGATTTGTTAAACTGCAAACAGAAGACTTTTCACAATGATATGAAGCAACCAGACACTAGTGAGCCTGATTTTGCGCTCTACAGCTTTAGTAAATAAACTCCTATGTGCTATTTGACTAGGCTTTGGATTAAATGAGGGAGCCCCAAAACATTTCTTAATTTTTTTTTTTTTTAAGTGGTTGTAAAGGCAGATTTTTTTACCTTTTTTAAGTGGATGTAAACCTGAAAAAAAATAATTTTTTTTTTTTTTGATGTCATAATGTAGAGTATAAGATTTCCTATAATTTGAGCCCAGTCTTGACACACAGAGTTAATCCATCTCTGAGCAATCCTCTTTTATTCAGTGAGAAAAACCTTGACAAACTGAGAAAAATTTTGTCAAATCCTCCCCCTTGCTGTGAGTGACAGGTGATTTACATATCTCGTGCATTAGCCTAAGAGACATGCATTATTTTTTAATTCCCTCCCCCACTCCTTTCTTCAGCAGCTCTGCAAGGATTGGCTGTTCCACACCTCACCATGATCTGGCATGCTGAAGTCATGTGGTTACTTTCCTGTCTTTTCACTGGATGTTAGAGATCGTAGCAGAAGTTCAGTGTAAGAAATACGCAGGAGAAAATGCATATTGACAAGGGGAGTGTAGAGGTGGGCGGGGAGTCTACTGACATCACGACTCCACCCACCGAGCTCCAGACAACAGACCCGCCCACAGAATATGCAGTTTTTCCGCTCTCATTACAGACAGAGGGGAGACATTTGACAGGTAAAGGTACATGCAGGAGTCATGTATATCCTTATGGATAACCCCTATGGCAGTAGTTTAGAAAGGATGACATTGGGTTTACATCCACTTTAATGCATTCTATGCATTAAGATAAAAAGACTTCTGTGTGCAGCAGCCCCTCTAATACTTACCTGAGGTCCCTCTATGTCCAGCGATGTCCACGAGTGTCTCAGCCATCCAAGATTCTCCCTCCTGTTTGGCTGAGACACAGCAGCGGCACCATTGGCTGCTGCTGCTGTGTCGGTCAGCTAGCTAATCAGGGGAGAGGGAGCAGGGCCAGGTCGGGACTCCATGTCTGAATGGACACTCGGAGCTGTGATTTGGCTCGGGTGCCCCCATAGTAAGCTGCTTTAAGGGGCACTAAACAGGAGGAAGGGGTCAGGAGCACAGAGGAGGGACCCAGGAAAAGAAGGATCAAGGCTGTTCTGTGCAAATCCACTACACAGAGCAGGTAAGTATAACTAACATGTTTATTTTTATATATTTAAAAAAAAAAAAAAAAAAAAGGAGACTTTACAATCTCTTTAAATCAGAATATTAAGCTTCTGTTATTGCAGACGTGTGCCCTGCTGATTCATGAGATGTGTGAATACAATTAATAGCTCTACTTTAAAGTGATAATTGGCTCAGTTTTGTGAATTCAGGTTTAAAACAATATTCGGCTTTTAGCACATAATGTTTTCCTTCACCATTGACGCAGACTTTCATTGTATCCCTGTAGTTAGCACACAATTCATATGGCCTCTTTGTAGGCCGAGCTGTTGGCATTGTTTGAATGGTACCTGTTAGTCTGCTAGTGAACACCTAACAATACACTGAGGCGCTGTATTTAAAAAAAAAAATTATAAAGAATGCGATTTTGTGTTTTGGACTTTCAGTTTGCTATATGATTTGGCAGTACACTCTAAACTGATGTGGTCCTCTTCTTCTTTTAAAGATGATGTGCGAAGTGATGCCAACCATCAGCGAGGCTGAGATGCCTTCAGGGGGAAATGGAAGCCATGGATCGGGCTCCCCCCTACAAACGGACTCTGATTCCCACTTTGAGCAACTAATGGTTTCAATGCTAGAAGAGAGGGACAGATTGCTGGATACACTACGGGAGACCCAGGAAACACTAGGGCTAAACCAAGGCAAGCTACAGGAAGTCACCCATGAACGGGACTCTCTACAAAGGCAGCTCAACACGGCTTTGCCACAGGTATAAATATCCCTAAATGTTGTTGTGTGGCTTTTTTCTTTTTTCCAACAATGTTTGTCTCTTGATTGCTTCTTGTTATGTGAATAACAGCAATTTGGTAAGCTGTGAGGTGGCACATGCTTCTGCTCACTTCATCTCTGAGGAGTTCTAGGTTGCTCAGCTGATGGGCGTCTGGCTTATGAAAAAAAGAGACTTTACAGGTTGTCACTTTAAATCTATTTTTCTTATAATGACTTGTTGCCATTCTGTTTGGCTTGTAGAAGATGTGACTTGAATTCCCACTGTTTGCTCTGTGACTTTATTTTTACATATAAAGTGACATTTCAGGAGATGCATATATAAAGCCATAAAAGACTATAGAACACAATGGGTGCAGCTGGCACAAATGAAATGTTTTTTTTGACTAATGGCTGGTAACAATTTTGCTTTGTATGATGCTTGTTAGGTTAGAATTATGGAAGATGCCATTGTTGAAATGTTTTTTAAAGATGCAATGAGCTTCCATTGCTGTCATCCACATGCTTGGCTGGAACTGGTATGCAGGTTCCTGTTTATTGGCAGATTAGACTCTCTTGGTAGCCCTGAAAGGGTGATGATGATCATAGCCTTCTTGGCTTTCAGTTTTATCTTGACGGGATTCATTTAGAGTTGCCTACTTTGTTTTTATTAGATCTCTTCCCCATCCCAGCAGAGGAATTCTAAAACGACCATAACTTGGAAATATTTTTTCATCAAGGGTCGCAACCCACCTATTGTCAAGCCATTGGTTTCTTGTGAAGGCCATGCTAGGCAGGGACCATAAACTATCAGAATCTTACTCAATGCCATTAGGAGGCTGGGAGCTGCCGGTAGTGTCAGAGCATTTCAGATGTTCAGTTTAAAAAGGTTAATGGGTGAGGGTTGCAAATCAGACACTACTTCTAATCAGTGATGGTTGAGGATGGAATAAGTGGAAAAACTCTATTTTTATAGCCTGCACTGGAAATTCAACTCCTGGAAACTGTGATGACATCCATTGTCCTGCCCAGTTTTCTTTAATGAGCACCATTCTTTAGTGATGAAGGTATTTATTGCTGGTGGCATGGTGGAGAGTTGCTCCAGTACTATTGCATTGGTTTTCATTGCTAGCAGACAAAAGGCTCTTCTATAAAAGACCAGCCACTGCTGTTCCTAAAATGTAAGGATTGTGTTTCAAGAATCGGCATCACTATTGCAAAGTCAAGTTCTAGGTCCCCGTTATATTATAGTAAATCTTTGCTGGTCTCTTCAGCAGTCTTGGCAGGATTAGCTGGAAACTCAACCCTTTAGGTCCCCGTTCACATCGGACCGATTTGACATGTCAAATTGCATGACAAATTGGAGCCTATTGCTGGCAACGGCACCGATTCCCAAAGGTAGTTCCTGTACTACTTATGGTGACTTGGGGGCGATTTCAATAGACATCTGTGCATGAACCCACACAGATGTCTCTCAAATCGCTCCCGAGGTCGGGCTGAAATGCTGGTTTGAAATTGCGCGAGTTCAAACCTGCATTTGCCGTGAACCTACACTGGATATTAGCTACTGGGGTCACTCGGCTTCTTATTTGGTGAACTTTCTTCAGTTGTCCAGTTATTCTAGAATCTTCATTGTCCATCACAAACCTTTAACATTCCTCCTAAAAACTGTCATAGTTGTTTCTCTGTCTTTTTGTGTTGTAACGGTAACACATGGGGTGCTGTTTTGCTTTAAAGAGATTATACAAGGCTGCATATGTAAGCTCCATTTTATTAATGCAGCAGGCTAACAACATTCCACTGGGAATTTGGCCTATTGCTATGTGTATTTGTGTAGTGCGAGTAGTTTTTATTGTGTAGTGTTGATGTATTAGTTTACAACATGGTGTATTTTAAAACGTAGACAACCTTCTACTATATCAAGATTTCTGTCCCTTGTGAGTCATCCTCAGAGTGTTGGAGCTTAGGTCTGTGTAGGCCCATGTTTGGATGTTAGAATAGAAAATGTATGATCTGCAGTGCCTTGGTGAAGGGCATTGATAGTGTCAGTAAACCCATATACAAATGTGTGAATATCTGAGTAGTACCGAATTAAAGTGCTTATAAATACCTTACTATACATTCTTTGTAAGTGAACATTCTAAAGTTTGTGGGTGGAGCAGATTTCCAACATGTGACATGTCATGCACATGTCTCTGCATGTGACTTTTTTGTGCTAGTCTGGACAGAGCTGATTGGTGCTCTTTGTGATCACATGACTGATCCCTTTTTTTTTGTTGTTTTTTTTTTTTTTGCTATATATCCTAAGGTAAATAACATAAGCCAAAAAGGAGTGCCAGACTTGGGCCTCATGCAAATGGCCATCTTTCTCCCCTGTCTTTTATGTCCACCTGACCATTGTGACTGCACTGCTGAATAGGGGCAGGATAAACAAATGAGCAATATGGAAGTGCTCCTTTTGTCAATCAAGTAAAACAAAGGATTCGCCCTGGGACTTTAAATGAAGTGGGTACCGTTTCCGCCAGTAAACATAACAGTAGTAAATGCAGTATATGGTTTATTCAAGTAAAATTGTTTACATGCATAGATAACACCAACAGTTGCCAAAAAAAGATATATAAAACAAGAAATATTGGTACATGGATGTAATAGCAGTCATAGTACATGGGCATCATACTACCCGACTAGTTTTGCAAGATCCAGCTCGCTCTTCAGGGGTGGATGTGTGTAACAATGTACCACTGAGCTTGACCATGGCTACAGGTGTGCGGCTCCAAGATAGCGGCAGCAGGTGCCTCACCAGGGAGCTGAGGGGGCAAAGTCAGATGGGACCCCACCAGGGGCCAAACGGCAAGCAGGCATGGCATAGGTGTAGTGGTGTAACCCTAGAGACCTCGTTAGTTATGTCCACCTGACCATTGTGACTGCACTGCTGAATGTGGGCAGGATAAACAAATGAGCAATGTGGAAGTGCTCCTTTTGTCAATCAAGAACCTTGATTCACCCTGTGCAGGGGAGCAGTGTGGGGCGGATAACTTTGAATGAAAGTTTGCTGGTTGCTGATATTGACATTAGAGTATGCATAGACAGAGGGACAATGCAGAAGACTGGGGATCACCTGAAATGGCATTGCCACTCTGCATAGGGGACTCTGTTGAGCTGGCCGGTTCACAAGGTAATTGCAAGATGATAGACTTGAAGAATATCACATATAGTGAGACAACATGTATGTAGAGCTTTGGATGAATGTGCAAATTTTGGTATTACTGATGCTTTAAAAGGGACAGGTACATTGACTACCTAGTTCCCTAGTGACTACTAGATTCCTAGTGTACCTAGACATTGTCCAGCCCTGCCAGTAGTCATTCTGCTGCAGTAAAGCTGGTGTTTCACTTTAGCTATGACTTTCTAATCCTAGCCTAATGCTCGAGAGCTGGATTTTCATTATCCAAGACTGGATAAATTCAGGAGCCAATAAAAGTGCCTCATTGTATGACCATTGTTTGTGTGGATATGTCACAGTATTTAGAAGGGGCTGAATTAAAACTGGACATTAGATCACAAGAGAAACACATCTGGTATCTTCCTGAAAATGCAAGTTGCGCAGCTGCCATCCTTATTCTTTGGCTTTAGTACTTGGCAATTTACTTTCCCTGACAGGGATCCCTGATAAGGATTTTACATACCTGTAGTGTACAGGGAGTCTCTGTACTCTACAGGTATGTAAAATCCTTATTTTAATTTTTTTTTGCAGGGCCGTTACTTTGTATTTTAAAGAGGAACTGCAGTCTGTTCACATAATTTGTAATAAAAACATCTTTGCCGTTTTGAAGCTTCCCTCCAACCACTTTGCATATTATTTTAGATATACTGAGATTCTGTACTTGCCAAATATGCTGCAGAAATCTCCCTCCACTGAGTCTGACGGCATCCATTTTACTTGTGGGCAGCTGAAGCTGCTGTCTATTTACCTCCTGAATTTACACAGATACACACCTCCAGCTCTGCAGCTCTCATTTGCCCTCTTAAGACTCATCCCCCCCCCCCCTCCTTTTCTGGCAAACTTTCAGGAGAGTATGATAAGAGAGCTGTGCATGATGTCATAAGCCTAGGCTAATGACCAGACAAGAAACAGAAGGTGAGCTGTATAAGGTATTTACTGTCAAAAAATGTTTTACTATCCAAAGTTAAAACAACAACAAGGGCAGAAGATTTAATAGATGAAAAAATGACTGAAGTTCTGCTTTAAGTTTGAGGATCAGCATGAGGGCCAGACGGATAGCATTTTCAGTGATGTCTGCAATGGCAGACTTCACCATTTTTCATTTTTTTTTTTTTTTTTAAAAATTCTAAGCAAATATGAACACTTATATGGTAAAACCATAAAAAGCCCGCTGCTCAACGCACCCATACCCACCTTCCCTGCCTTTCTGTGCCACTCCGGCTGAGCTGGGAGTCTAACCTTGTGTAAGCATCAAGTCGGATGGTGTTTGTGGTTTTTCACTTCTTTGATATCATTGCCCTCCTCATATTTGTTTGGACCTGCTGATTGGCTGCTCATGTCCCTGCACTGTATTCTGGGAGGCGGTCACACCTGTTCATACCCGGTAGCATCATGTATTTTCTCTGGGCTCTAGTGGCGTGGTGGTAGAATGTGGCAAAGCTGAGAATAAGTGGCTGGGGAAGGCCAAAGTGAAAGTATCTCTTAAGCAAATCAGATCAGATGAATGAAATGCAATGCATAAAAAAGTTGCTTTATGATAACTAATAGCCATAATATGCGGCTTAGAACAGTTTGGTGAAATGAAGAACATCCCGAGCTCTAGACATTTCGTGGTGTCAGATGCTTTCAGTAATTGTATTAAAATGCCTTCAAAAGTGATTTCCCTCACGTCATGCAGGCTCTGTATTTCAACAATGCTTGTACGGGTGTATTTACCTTTCCAAATGTAACGCAAGCATTGCACTACCCTATATAGGAAAGTTAAAGTTGTATTTGTTAGGAGTTTCAAGCTGCATGAGTCTAGAAGGGAAAAAAAAAAATTAGAGGAGAGTCAGTGAAGTATGAATAAAGAGACCCTTTCAAGAGATGTGGAAGAT
This sequence comes from Aquarana catesbeiana, assembly GCF_042186555.1. Taxonomy (NCBI): domain Eukaryota; kingdom Metazoa; phylum Chordata; class Amphibia; order Anura; family Ranidae; genus Aquarana; species Aquarana catesbeiana. The sequence continues at coordinate 43,887,199 of NC_133334.1, read as the reverse complement.
TGGAGATGTCTGTAGCAGAGAATAGGGGAAAGATAGAGCCCGAGGGCGTACTTTCCAGTTGTATGTCAGGACAATCAGTAGATATGTTCAGTGACAGAAGCGGCTGAAGGCTTTTTGTCAGATATTCCCCGCTCCTGGGATTACTCCATGCTGTCACTGCATTTTCATCTTATTGGCTGCTTCTGTTAAGTGGGATGCGAGGTGTCTGATCACTGCACCGTCATCATCGGACCGTTCCAAGGAGCTCAGATGTTAAAGGCATTTTAAGCCAGAGCCAATGGGTTAAAGCTGAATAAAGCTACAGCCACTGAGTATTTTTGTTGCTTAGATTCTACTAAATGTTAGCGTGCAGATTTCATCATTTAAAGCTGAACTCTGGAGCATGTTGTTGGAAACTGGCGATGGTACACTTTATTTTATTATATCAAAAATAAATGAATTGTATTATGGTTAATGATAAACTTATCTGCATCCTCCACAATAACTCTGCAAAATTTAACCTGGGACCCCTAGATCAAATGTCTCCAGCGGATGAGATCGGATTGGATCCATTTCCCAAGCTTCCTCTTCCTTTCCCCTTCCTTCCTTTCCCCTTCCTTCCTTTCCCCTTCCTTCCTTTCCCCTTCCTTCCTTTCCCCTTCCTTCCTTTCCCCTTCCTTCCTTTCCCCTTCCTTCCTTTCCCCTTCCTTCCTTTCCCCTTCCTTCCTTTCCCCTTCCTTCCTTTCCCCTTCCTTCCTTTCCCCTTCCTTCCTTTCCCCTTCCTTCCTTTCCCCTTCCTTCCTTTCCCCTTCCTTCCTTTCCCCTTCCTTCCTTTCCCCTTCCTTCCTTTCCCCTTCCTTCCTTTCCCCTTCCTTCCTTTCCCCTTCCTTCCTTTCCCCTTCCTTCCTTTCCCCTTCCTTCCTTCCTTCCCTGTTTTTTTTTGTAGGCTTTATTTTAACCGGCTCACGCAGATATACTGGGGCAGAATGGCTCCCCTGGGTGAAATCCCGTATGGGTACGTCTATTCCTTTAGTGCCGCCGGCCAGGAGCGATTGTGCGCACGAGCGCCAGCACAGTGGTTTGTGTGTATAGACACACAAATCCTTGTGCTGTCAGGGAAGAGGAAACCTATTGTTTGTTCCTACCAAGTAGGAAAAACGATATGTCTCCTAGTCATTCCTATCCCCCCTCTCAGTTAGAACACACTGAGGGAACACACAACCCCTTGATCGCCCCCAGTGTTAACCTCTTCCCTGTCAGTGACATTTACACAGTAAGGGGTGCATTTTTATAGCACTGATCGCTGTATAAATGCCAATGGTCCCTAAAAAGTGTCAAGTCTCCAATCTGTCTGTCGCAGTACCGCTAAAAATTGCAAATCAGCGCCATTACTAGTAAAAAAAAATTAAAAATGCAAAATCTTACCCATAGTTTGTAGACACTAACTTTTGGGGATATTTTTTTATAGCAAAAAAGTAAAAAAAAAAAAAAAAAAAAAAAAAAAAACGCAGTGCCAAATTGTAAGAAGTGCTCTGGTCATGAAGGGGCTAAAATCTTTCAGGGGCTGAAATGGTTAAAGAGCCTTAGTAGTTACACTGGGTTGCTGCTCTTTAGGGGCCAAATGAAGAAAAGGCTCAGATTCGTCTTTTTATGGACCCTTTCATACTCTAGTTGGATTCCATTACATAAACTGGATACAGGGTTGTTTGAGCTGTTTTTTTACTTTAGCACTTTGTAGGTCAGGTATATTTATAAAAGACCTGTATATTGCCCTTCTTTCTTTTTATATGTTGCTTTTTTTGCAATGCCTATATTTTGTTTAAATGACAGTTTTCACTCTGTGGAATTTATCTGTATGGAGCACTTTTTATTTTTCCATTGTACTGCTCAAAAAAAAAAAAAAATGTAATAAACAATTTGAAATATAAAGTCGAACTGTGGGATGAGTGGATATTGTCCATATACTAGCGGCATGTGTATTCTTGCTTAAATATTGGTGTGCTTTGTGTATTTCGTCCAGATCTGTGCAGTAATCCAGTGTGAGACGTCACCTCTGTGCAGGAGGTTCCTGTAATAAAGACCGCTCACTGCTGCTCTCTGTACTTGTGCAGGGGGACTGGTCTTGTCTCCGCCCCCTCCTGTAGTTTTCTACATACTGTTTGTAGGAGGGGGAGCCTATTGGGTCCCTCCCACAGCTCTATTCTCTGCACAAGTTCTGTACAGCACAGTGAATGTCGCTGCTACGTTTATAATGTAATATTTGGGTTTTTCAAAGGGCTTTAGTTTTACATATGTTGAATTGATATAAATTGTTTATAATTAGGTGTATATTTGAGTTTTTGTGTAAAGTTGAACTTTTAGGCTTTATACACACAGGTACATGTGTAGTTTTTGTACAGAAGCATGCTGACAGAAGGTCCTGCATAAAATGTGCACCTAAAGTAAATCATTTAGATGCGCAGAATTCTTCCAATGGCTCTGCAGATTTGTGCGGCCATAGACGTAGTTGTGTTCTGTTTTTAAGTGGATAGCTAAAGGCGGTGCACGTTTTTGCAAGAAGACACAGCTGTGTGTAGGGGCTCATTGATTTACTATAGTTCACACATGCAAAAAAAAATGCTGCGTTTTAGATAGCTTTCTGCACATCTAAACGCAGCATTTTTTTTGCATGTGTGAATGAGCCCTTAGTCATTTTGAAGGTGCCATGTAATGCAAGTGGACGGTGTGTTTTTCGTATGTAATGCACACATTGATTTGATAACATAGTGTAATGCATGTGCTGGTCTGGGGGAGGGATTTGGGGAAAACACTATCATGGTTTTACCCACTACATGGCCTGTATCTGTAGTGTTGCACAGAATAATGGTCATGGTGCTGGCTGCACAGTTCTAAATAGCATGCACTTACGCATACAGTGACCTGGCTTTCTGCTGCCCTGCATAAGCTGTCAACAGAGAATTCTGTAAATGATCTAAAATACAAAGTCATATTTTTCTTAGAACATTGCATAACATAACTGAGCATCAGAAGCATCAATATGTTTGCAGTATTGGCTACAGTTCACTTTGTGTCTACGCTGCACAAAGTATTGATTGCCTTAAAACATTCCAAGACCAAAGTTGTCGTCATGCCTTAAAGAGGAGCTCCAGGTCACTTACCTGTCCAGGCATCCAGCGGTGTCCTCACCCGAGTCGATTCTTCAATTGGCTATCTGGTGCTGGTGCCGCCATCTTGAATAAGGGAAACCGCCAGTGAAGCCTTGGGGCTTCACAGCCAATTTCCTACTGTGCAAAGCATGCTGCGCTTTGTAAATGGGCCACATTCTTCTGGAACCTGTGAAGGGGCCTCCAGAAGGCTGTGGGGGAAGGAGAGGGGCCAAACTTCCGGCTCAGTTTGCTGCGGCAAACTGAGCCTAAAGTGGGAGCAGGTACTTGTCAAAACCTGGTACCTGACCCCCCCCCCCCGCAACGCATGCGCGCGCGCGCACACACACACTGCCATATGTTAGTGTAGGGGGAGTAGAGCTCCGCTTTCCACTTTAAAGAGGAAGTAAACACTTTCTGTTTTTTTGGTCACCTGTGGAGTAAAGGTATAATGTGCTAGCACATTATGTGAAACTTAACTAAGAACGAAGCCCTCGTCTTCCCCGCTGGAGGCCGCATCCATCTTCCCCCGTCTTCCTTCTGGGTCCACGGACTCCGGCTGTGTGTCTGGCCAGAGCAGCGTGTCGTCACTTCAGCGCATGTGCGCGGGAGCCACCGGTGACGACACAGGGCCCTGAAGAAACGGCATTGTCGGCCGTTCCTTCAGAGCACATGCATTGAGGATGTCATCGGCGCAGTATACAGTAAATATCTCCTAAACGGTGCAAGTTTAGGAGATATTTACGATACCTATAGGTAAGCTGCCTTATGGGTAAAAACATTAGTGGGAAGTTTACTTCCTCTTTTAAAGTGGAAATGAAGGCAAAATCTTAAGTCACATAAGAGAGGGCGCACCAACCTAGTGCATTATCCTTAAAACCATAATTCTATTTGTAAAAAATGGTAAATTTTATACTTACAAAATAACAGTTGTATCGAAGTTCATCACAAAATACAGCATGGTCCAGTCCACAGTACATCATGGTATGTGACAGGAGAAAGTGTCTAATAAAGTGAAAGTGTTCAATAGTCTAATGCGTTTCGAGGTCTAGCCTCTTCCAAAAAATCATGTTTTTTAGGATAATGCACTAGGTCGGTGCACCCTCCTCCCTCCCTTTTTTTTTTTTTTTTTTTTTTTTTTTTTTTTTTTTGTTTGTTTTTTTTTTTTTTTTTGTTTCAGCTATCCCAGATTCCCCCAGTATTTTTGAGGGCAGCAAGACCAGACTTATCCATATAGACCAGGATGGAACTCTAGCATTGAAAGGTCCCACTCCCAAGCTTAGGAGATCTTGTGTTTTGAGCTTGTAACTCTAAACCTCTTAGCCTCATTCTGAGCCTAATGTATCTTGCCCTGTGAAGAAGGAATCGCTATACCTACCTATTCTGCAGCCGCCCCTGTCTGATCTGCAGGGGCGCCCTCTGTGTGTAGTAGACAGTCAACGACAACTGAAACAAGTTCATTTTACCATGAAACAAATTGAAGCGGTCACTTGGGCTTAGTACAGGTGGCCAATCGGTTTACCTTTTGAACTCTGGGGAAAATGTAAATTTCAGCAATAAATATATAATGTGAATAATCAATTTGAGTGTGTACTTTTTGTTTTTGGGTGCACCGCTTGGAAGAATGACTATATCATGAGAAGCAGTAATACTTGGCTGATTAGAACATTTTTCATTAGATAACAGTGAACGCCAATAAAATAATGTGCAGATTAGTGAGCTGATATCAGTTCACTTTGATTCAAAGCTGGATTCTGCCTCAGCCTCTTTTTCGCTAATATAAAAAAAAAAAAAAAAAATGTTGCTTTCAGATGCTCTGGCCGGGCCATAGATTAGATATTTTTGTTTTTTTTTTCCGTTCAGCTAGCGGACATTCAAACAAGTCCTAAATTAGGTTTTTAAGATGAGACCTCACTGGATTTTAAGAGACACCTGAGCAATCCATCCTCAAATTTCACAAGAGACGCAGTGAAGTCGATCAAGCTGAGTTGAATTTATTAACCGCTGTAAATTGGCCATACACAGCTCAGATGGCAAGTGAATCTGTATGATGAAGCAAAGTTCATTGTTAATCTTTTACACACTATTTTTTGAAAAGAGGAACTGTGGTCTGCTCACATAATTTGTAATAAAAAAAAATCTTTGCCATTCTGAAGCTTCCCTCCAACCACTTTGCATATTTTATATATACTGTGATTCTGTACTTGCCAAATATGCTGCAGAAATCTCCCTCCACTGAGTCTGGCTGCATCCATTTTAACTGTGGGCAGCTGAAGCTGACAAGAAACAGGAAGTGGGCTGTATAAGGTACTACAGGCAGAAAAAAAAAATATTTTACTATCCAAAGTTAAAACAACAAGGGCAGAAGATTTAATAGATGAAAAAATGACTGAAGGTCCACTTTAAAGTGGAGTTCCACCCACTTTTACAACTCTTCAGAATCCCTCACTAAACTGTGCACTCTAAACAAATTGGATATTTTTTTTTTTTTTCTCAGCACCTACTGTATATCTGCTGTATTCATTTTTCACTTCCTCCTCCCTGGCCGCGGCCCATCGCATCATTTCCTGTTTGCAATGCCTTCTGGGAAGGGGCGGCACCTTCCTCTGAAACTGCTGTTACTATGGAAACCTGACCTGAAACCTATTACACTGCTTGTGCTGCACTGAGCATGTGCGAGATCTGCAAGTATGAGATCCAGGAAGAAATACAGTCTGGCTTCAGATGCCCACACTTGAGATGGCCACGGCCTGCTGTAAGTTTATAAAATAACAAACTACTGCTATAAACTAACAAAACAGACCTTAGTTTACAGACTAACTTTACTAGAATACATTAAGCTTGTGTATTATAGGGGTATTTTTATTCAAAAAGTAGAATTTCGGCCGGAACACCACTTTAAGTTAAACTAATTTTAAGCACAGCAGGGATTTTTTTTGCAACTTCTGTAAGCTCTGTCCACATTCTGAATATTTTCCTTCCTGTTTTGATTATTGGTGCCAACTGGGATTATGAAAAGTAGACCTCAACAGGTAAATTGATCTAGAAAAAAAAAAAAGGGGGTTTTTTTATTTGGGCGCAGAAGGATTGGAACCCCCTGGTTTTAAATGCTCTGATTCCCCATGGGAACTTTTTTTTTTTTTTTTTAACTTCTGTTCCAATGTATGCTACCTGAGGCAGGAAGTGAGGGAAACTCTCAACAGGGACTTGGTATTTTTTTTATTTTTTTTTGTCCCCTCTTAGAGGTTCAGTTATACTTTTAAAACTTTGTTGATTTTCCAGAGCTTTTCCCTTTCCAAGGGAATCTGTTATGAGGGACATGATTTGTAAGAGGCCACTTTAATGGAGTCGTTCTCTTACTGGTTGGATTGGCGAAATGTTGCTCCTGCTAGCGAGCAAAATTCTCCATCGTTCAAGCCAGCAAGGGTGCAACTCCCATAGGGGGAAGTGGTTGCCTCACCTTGGTGATTCAATCGCTGGTGACATCACCTGTCTGACCTGGCCTTTGGGCAGATCGCACCCAACCCAACGTTCACAATAAATGTTACTAATTGGAGCATTGTTTGTGTCAGTCAGCACATGCATGTGTAGTGTTTTTATAAGCACTTATAGGCTTGGAAAGAGCTTGTTTTCTCGCACACGTTTTTAAGACATGGAAAATCGATAGATCAATTCTTCAGGTCAGGTGTCAGATGCGCAGTCCAGAGAATGACCAACTAATTCACCACCATTTTGCTTTTACAAGAAGAAAGTCCTTCAATATTTGTTGTCTGCAGACGTTGTTCAAGTTTGGAAGATAACTTCCATCAGATGCCAGAGATGAATAATTCAGAGACACTCATCCAATGACCTTGGTGATATATCCGCCTCTTTCTGGTCCTGTTGATCTCTTCTACCAATTCTTTTCTTTGCAGCTGAGCACCAAGCAAGCTTTTAAATACAAAGAGGAAACATGTTTTTTATCCATTTAGGTTTGGGTTTTACACTGATTCATCGCACTGCCGGGAACCGCAATTTCTCTATTATATTAAGGCCTGGTTCTCACCTATGCATTTTTTAGTGCATTTTCAGTTTTGCAGAAACACACTACAGTCCATTTAACATTGTTTCCTATGCATGTAGTTCACATCTGTGCATTTTATGGAAAGGACCAGGGACCAGGTGTGGTTGTTTTTTTTTTTTTTTTTTTTTTTTGTTTTGTTTTGTTTTTCCTGGTTCCATCAACTTCAGTGGTTTAAATATGTGTATTGAAAAATGCACCTGCAATATGCAAACTGCACAAGTGTGAATCGGGCCTAAAGGAATAGACTGCTGCTACCACCATTCCCCTTTTAGACTATAAAGGAGCATCAGCTCTGCTCTTTCCTCCTACCAGCAGTTTTGTCAGCACATTCATTCAGCTCACTCAACAGACTTCTAGTACAGCCTCTGCCAGATTGAGTGCTGCTGTAGACTAGGCTGAAAAAGTCACATTTGGGTACTTTTCACTAACTGCATTACATCTGCATGGAGTTCAGTATTAAAGATCATGACTTTGATTAGTTGATCTCCACCAAACCACCAGTGCATTCCTCTTATGAGACATCATGGATATCCACCACACCACCAGTGCATCCCTTTTATGAGATGACATGGATCTCCACCAGTGCATCCCTCTTATGAGACGACATGGATCTCCACCAAACCACCAGTGCATCCCTCTTATGAGACATCCTGGATCTCCACCAAACCACCAGTGCATCCCTCTTATGAGACATCCTCATGGATCTACACCAAACCACCAGTGCATCCCTCTGAGACGACATGGATCTCCACCAGTGCATCCCTCTTATGAGACATCCTCATGGATCTACACCAAACCCACCAGTGCATCCCTCTGAGATGACATGGATCTCCGCCAGTGCATCCCTCTTATGAGACATCATGGATCTCCACCACACCGCCAGTGCATCCCTCTTATGAGACATCATGGATCTCCACCACACCACCAGTGCATCCCTCTTATGAGACATCATGGATCTCCACCAGTGCATCCCTCTTATGAGACATCGTGGATCTCCACCAAACCACCAGTGCATTCCTCTTATGAGACCTCATGTAGCATTGCACTACTACCATAGTGCAACATCATAAGGCAGGATTGCCTGGACAGCTTGCCAAACATTGAATGTTCTGCAGCAGTGGCATTGGGACAGTTTATATGATTCAGAAGTTGTCTACACAATGATTGAGGGATTGTCTCTCTTTTCAAGGAAGCTTTAAAAACTCAAAATGAATCGTATCATTTTCAAAGTTACGTGGTATGTCTCCTGCCTGACAGGTCTAGCTAGGGAGTGAGGTGCTCAGGCAGATTAAAGGGCCAGTAAACATAAATTTATGAGTTTGTGTGAAGGAACTTTTAACTAATTATTACCCAGGTGCTTCCTAGGACAACACTTTGTTTTGTTAAGTTTTTTTTTTTCTAACTCTAAACAGGCCTCTTGAGGCACAGTATGTTACTGTCCTTCTGACCTCATGCTCATTATCACACCCCCATCTCCTGAGTGTGCATTACATCATTAAATAAGAGTCCGGCTTAGTTAAAGGTAACTTAAAATGAAAAATGATTTTTAGGTCCACCACTTTCCTTGGCCGAATACAATATTTGGACATGTGCACTGTAAAAAGTAAATGGGCTCTAATGAAGTATATGCCATATGTGAGGGCTGCAGTGTTCTGTAAATCTTTACTTTAATTCACATTTTACGATATAGTAAGCGCTGAATGTTAATGTCTGGAGCTGCAACTTAGTTCTGGACATGGTATTCTGATCATAGCAGGTTACTTGCTTGGCACTTTATCCAGTGAGAGTCTTGTGTTCTTTTCACAAAATTCAAGGCATTCTGTGATCAGGGGTGGTACGGATGAATGTCATGATCTCCCCTCCAATTACAGAACATTTTGTATTCTGTGAAAAGAATACAAGACCTTTTCTCAATGGGCGAGGTGCTGATCAAGCAACCCTCTATGGATGATATACACCAGCTGGAGCTGTCAACTCTGCAGTTCAGCTTTAAGAAAATGTCTATTATTACCCCTCTCCTACCCAGTTGCCTGTCTCCTGGAGTGGAATCCCTATGGTGAGAATGGCCATTGCTTCACTGATACTTCTTTCACTTGGCTGTCAGTGAGAGAGGATCACATTTGAGTCAGAGGTCTTCACCAACTACGTAAGCAAAAGCAACCAGCCAACACCTCTGCCCCTTACAAAATCTACTGACCCAAATAACGGAATGCTCCTTAAAGCAGTGGCCAGATTGATCGTGAGGACCAGTATTGTGGAAAGTCCTAAAGGATTTTTTCCTGTTAGATGCAGAGTGGAGCTGTGGTCCTAACTTTAAGTCTACTTTAAGAGGAGTTTAAAGCTGAAATCCATGAATTTAGGCACTTTGTACAATGTGCTGGATTACTGAGGGTTCAGTCCAATGAGGTGCATGCCACCTTTTTGACTTATCTCTTTAATCTACAGTTTGTATTGAGCATAGAGAACCTTTTTTTTGCTATACTTCTGGTGCTCTTGACGCTGGATCTTCTAACCTCAGTTCCTGCAGCTGCAGTGCTCTCCATTCCTCCTGCTTTAATTGGAGTGCTCTGTATTATGTGAACTCCTTCACAAAATACAAAGCGTCTGTGAATTAACAGCAGAGGGAAAGGGCAGGCAGAGCTGCTGCTATATGAGAGCAGCGTCTCTCCTGTCAGAGCTCCTGGAGTGTAGCGATGGCTGTACTTCTGAAGCTCTGTAAAACTTTCAGCTATAAATAAGCGACTACAGGTGGCATGCACCTCGTTGGAACTTACTCATAGTATGCCAACACTATTTTACAAAGTAGCTGATTTCCTGCTTTAAACCAGTACAGAGCGCTGTAATAAAGTTGGTTTAGTGGGAGATCACTTTCACACACATACCACCAGGCTATAAAAAAAAAATTATTCCTGGGAAACCTCCTTAAGGTCTTGTACACACTGGATGCTTTAGCCATCTCTTCTAGAAGCCTTTCCTCCTGGCAATGGCGTTTTGACAGGAAAAAAAAAAAATGCTTGACTCATGTAATGCGTTTTAGATGTATCAAGTGCTTGGGCATTAATTTAATTGGCTAGAGTAACAATTTGTTATGGCCATTTGAAATAAATTGACGCTCAAGTGGTAAACGTGCCTAGTGTTAACATGCGTTTACGCTTGGTTTTTCCACCAAAGCGCAACTGCTCCTGGACACAGTAGGTGGATATGTGTGTGTGTCTGGTGTGTGGTTTTGGTTTTTTTTTTTTTTGTTTTTTCCCCCTCAATGCCTTTTACATCTTTGGGTCCAGCAATAAACATATGGCAAATTTATATTTAGTATTTTTTAAATAATATAACTTTTTTTATATTAACAATGCTTTTAAATATTCTCTTTTAAACTTTAATCTCTGACTGCTGCGCCAATTTTAAAGGCAAAGCATAAAGTCAATGACGCCAGAAAAGCCGTCATGCCCGTGATTTAAATCAAAAAGTGGTGACTTTAATTCCAGTGTATGTTTCCCTCCAGTTGCTAATTAACTGTACAGTATTCTAGGCCCTGCCCTGAGCGTAAACAAGATTATCCTGAATAATGTTGCTTCCTGTTATGGTAAAATGAACACATTTGAACCTACCCTGTACCTGTTCCTTTTTGCCTGATGGGATTACCTGGTTTAACTCTGCAAGAAGATCAAAGAAATAAACCTAATTTTGTTATTGTTATGCCGTCTTTTATCCTTAAATTGCTGTATTTCATTGTTTAGGTGAGCAGGTAAGGTGTGTTCGGAGTTTGGGCTGTTTACCTTCCTGAAAGAAGCAGACCACAGAAACTTTAAGTGGAGGTTAGGCGTTGGTATCCGGTTTATAGAACGCATCTGTATTGTAATAAAAAAAAAATATTTATTTGCAAATCTATTCTTAGCAACTAAATATAGGCAGCTGTATTAAAGTAGTGATAGATTCACCTCTGTATTGCGTGCTTTTATCAGTTTGTGATGGCTTTATAGTAAGTGCTTGTGTCACAGCTTGATTGCTGTTCTCTGTGACCTCCTTTTAGGGTGTGCTCACACTGGGCACAGTCATGGCTGATAAAAATGCATGATTTTTATAAAAAAACAAAAAATTGAATTTTCTTTTATTTTTTAAATCTGATTTTTTGATCAAGTTTTTTGATAGTGTTGTTTGTTTTTTTTTTTTTAATCAAATGTATTTTAATAAAATGCTTTTGGAGTAAACTATTTAAGATGCATTAATTTAGTTTATTCAGTATGAAATGGAGCTTGCTTATGTAGCATGAGGCTGTATATTCTGCAATATTTACATTTTTTGATAAACTCATTCATAAAACCAAGCTCTACCAGTTGAGATAACATGCACTGCATTGATATTAGAAGCGAACTATCAGCAAGAATGAGTCCTTACATTTAAAGAGCACCTGTCATTTCAGATCCGTCAAGGCAGCACCTGTTAGTGGGCATCCACTCACCTGCTGCTGCCACGTCCCTCAACTTGTCACTGCTGCATCACCAGCCGTCCCATTAAAGTGAATGGGACCGTCGGTGAGTCAACAGCAGGTCAGAGGAGCCGCTGCGGGACAGAGATAACAGTTGTTCTTTAAAAATGATGATTTAAATCAAGCTTTTTTTTTACTAGCTATTTTAAATCAAATCCACCCTGGGCACAGTTGACCTGAACCTTGCCTGAGAGCAATAGTCCCCTCTTCACACTCACGCTGTACTATATGGAAGCATTCTTGGGGTGCTTATGTCCTCACCTCTGCCAACCAGTCCACAGTGATCTCTTCTGTGTTCAGTGATGTATTAGATTTCTGTACGGAACCATGCCCCCAGATCATCTCTTCTAAGTGGTTCTGGGCACAATGCGCTTAACCATTTCAGGCACCGTACAGAGCACTCATGTCACCCAAACCAGACCAAGGAAGTAAGCCATGTCCAGGTACAGAACTACCAGTAAGAAAAGAAAAAAAAAAATACCCCCTGCACTTGCGTTTGGCACTCCACTGCTATAAACCAGAGGTCTCCAGACTTTCTAAACAAAGGGCCAGTTTTCTGTCCTTCAGACTTTAGGGAGGCTGGGCTGTGGTCATTGGGAGTAGAAAAGGGCCGAAGGCAGAGGGGAAAAAACAATGCCCTATTGTTGGTGTCAGTTGGAGGAATTGTGTTCCATCATCGGTGTCATTGGGAAAAATTGTGCACCACCATTAGTGTCATTGGGAGGAATTGTGCCCCATCATTGGTGCCATTGGGAGGAATTGTGTCCTCATTGGAGTCATTGGGCACTATTTTTGGTGTCATTGGGAGGAATTGTTTTCCATCATTGGTGTGATTGGGCCCAATTGAGTGTTTTCAGTGGGGGGAATTGTATCACGTCATTGGGAGGAATTGTGTCCCATCATTGATGTCTTAGGGCCTCATTGTTGGTTTAAGTGGGAGGAATTGTGCCCCTTCATTGGTGTCAGTGAGGGGAATTATGCCCCATTGTTGGTATCGGTGGATGAAAGAGTGCCCCAAGAGCCGGATAAAAGCAAGCAAAGGGCCACATCTGGCCCCCGGCCACAATTTGAAGACCCCTGCTATAAACTCTTGCTTCTACTGTTCTGCTCTTGACCTAAATAAAAGCACCACGCTTTGCTGCCCTTCTAAGAGAGGTGCATCAAAATTATCGGCCGCTGAAAATGATTAATTCGGTGCACCCCTACTTTTATACCATTTGTAAAATCGGAGTACATATTATACTCACAAACCAACATGTGTACAAGCTCATCTGAACACATCCAGGAACAGAACGCCAGAACTTGTGCATATCAACTCCTCACATCACAAGATGAAGCTGCTCAGATCTGGAAGGCTGATGCGTTTCGAGGGACATACCCTCTTCCTCAGAGCTAAGGTCTCTGAACTGTGTGTGTGTGTGTGTGTGTACACCTCAAGGCTCCTTAGACATTGGGCCACTCAGCTGCCATGCGCTCAGAAGGGAAAGGTGTAGCTGAATAGGCCAGAATGCAAGGGACCTTACGGAGACATCTGCTCATCTTTGGCTACCCTAAAGTAGAACTATGACCAGGCTGTTGGATATTACAGGCCTCATATGGCTTCTTCAGACACTGGAGCAATCCATCCTCATATTTCACAAGAGATGCAGTGAAGTCGGTTTCATTTTCTCTCTCCCATCCTTGTGTACCCGCTGTTTACCGTATTTACATTTTAAAATGTAACTCTTTCTACTATTGGTGCCTCTAAATTATTAACCACTGTTAATATGCTCATCTTTCAGTTCGATTGCAAATGCTTTCCAATTACCTGTTTATCTTGTTAATCACCAGATCATCAAATCTTTATCTGGTGGTCAGCCGGCAACGCTATCTAGATGCTATTGGAATTCATGGAGCCTCATAGTTGGTCTTGCTCCATTTGCATACATTGTGACATAACATGTCAGGCGCCAATGCACAAGTCTATTCATTCAGGAGGAATCTGACAGTACCTAGCCTGAAGGAATACTGGGTCATATCCCTCCCTTATTCTATCCAAGATGTAAACATTGTTTTGCCTTTTAGTTACATGTTAAAGAAAGAGCTGTTGTGTCTTTGTTTCTATACATTAAAAAAAAAAAAAAAAAAAAAAAAAACCACAAAGCACTTACTCCAATTGTGAGATTTAATATTTCCGTCTACTTTAGGGTCAGTTCACACTACAACAACTTGGGATCCGACTTGTCAGCCCTCAAGTTGTCCCAAGTCGCTTGACATTAGGAATTGCATTCTAGTCAATGAGAGCCATCTTAATGTACACTAAAGTCGCTCCAACTTCAGAAAAGGTTCCTGTACTACTTCAAGGCGACTTCTAGGCGACCTGTACCTATAGCATTCAATGGAAGTCGCATCTCCATCTATATTGAAGCGACGTTACAGGAAAAGAAATTAGTTTACCCAGACAAACCCCTCCCTCCCAGAGAGCTGATGATTCTGTGATTGGCCACAGCCAAATTCGCATTGCAAAGTCGCGCTGAAGTCGTGTTGCCCCTGTGTGAATCGTCACTTAGGCTGCATTCACACCTGAGCGTTTTCAGCTCCTAAAACGGCCAGAAAAAAACCCTAAAAAATGCCCAACAAGCAAAATCCCATTCATTTCAATGGCACCTGATCACACCTGAGCGTTTTGTCACCTGAAGCCAAATGTCTGAAAAACGCCTTGAGCTCAAAAAAAAAGAACATGAGCTTCTTTGGGGCAGATTATAGGCATTTTTCTGCTCTTTACATTGGTGACCTGTACAAAATCGTGGTAAAAACGCGAGACTTTGAAACGCTCGGGTGTGAATGCAGCCTTAAAGTTTGGAAGGCTGAGAAGCTGTTGTGTGAGGGGTGAGCGGAGAGGGTGATGTGAACTACTGATAGAACATTAAAATACAAGTTCACCTTTGGGAGCATGTTACACCCATATTTAGGGTGTAACTTGTAGCATGTTCCAGCAGTCCCCTGGCCCCAATCAATCCTCCCCCTGTGACAGCAGGTTGGGGTTCTTCTCACCACACCCACCACACTCAACTGTGGGTATAGGATTGTGTATAGGGTTGTGTATATGGGATTGTATTTTTCTTTTTTCTTTCATTGGTTAAACCAGATGGACTTGTGTCTTTTCAACCTAACTATGTAATTTCAAAAGCAGCATGAGTGGAGCTCCATCCACACAGCCGTCATTCTTTCACAGTTCTATGAATGAACAACAACTACCATCTTGTATTACGACAGATGGCTTGTAGCTCTTGGTGAACTGCAAAGGCGCTGGTGAGCGCTCTTGTAGTTCATTGATCTTCCTGCTCTTTAATAATTGTCTACCTATACAGGAAGACTGCTATATTGAGAAACTGCTGGGGCCTGGCATTGCACCCGGGACCTACTGATCCTGGGTGCAATACTTTGCAGGCTCCTGTGGAGGGGTAGGAATGCTCTCCCCCCCCCCCCCTTTTTTTTTTCTTGCAGAATTATATGCTTCCACCCCCCCCCCTCTCTAAAAGGTGAACTGAAATGTACCTAGGCACAAATATCTGTGTTTCCTTATCTCTCTCCAAAGCACTGAGTCCTGTCTTTTTGCTGTTTTGTTTCTCTGTTATCAGCATGATAACTTCTGACAAGTTCTCCCAGACAGGAGATGAAAGCAGCCTGAAGTTTGTGTCAGGGGAGGTTGTTATAAATAGATTAACAGAGAGCTTGTCTTGTCACAGCACAGCTCTGCGAGTCTCTGCCTATGTGGAGGGGGAGGGGGGTGGCTTTCCTCCAATCAGCTGTCTCCCAGTGTAAGCCAAGACTACACTCACCGTGCAGAATGAGGAAGTAACAATTCTAAAGAATATGGAAAGGTAAAGACAGCAGATATACATGTAAAACTTATGTAGGGAAATTTGTTTCGTCTCTGTGTATCATCTGAGGCTGTTCACTTCACTGGGTATGTGTGAGGGTTTACATCCACTTTAAAAGCTAAATAACTTTGCCTGCAAATGTTGTGTTAGTATAATTGGACATCGGCATGCTTTATACATGATTACATTGGTTCAGCTTCGATCTGTGTAACTGTACGTGACCGACCTGGCTCCTGCCGCTTGAAGTTGGAAATTACCAAAGTCATCTCTGCTTCAGCGATCTTCTCTCTGGGTCCCATGGTGAGCGGCCGGCCTGATGCCTTGTGTACAGAGATGAGCCACTCGGAGAGAATACCTTGCATTTTCGGAATAAATGCAAAGCGTTCTGTGGGCGACGTGGAGAGCGTGACATCACCACCTTGTGTCTCCACTGTCCAATCGGAGAATGTTGTGCATTCATCCAGTGAATGTAAAGCGTTCTTTGCGTGGTGCCTGTGCTAAGGAGCTGACCTCCGTTGCTCGCAATGCAGGAGAGCAGCCCCTCATCAACGGGCCTGGAAGCAAGTGGAGATCACTTGAGTAGTGGTGTGTACTTTAGTGATTTCCAGCAAGATTGGCTAGATCTGGTAAATACATAGTTACATTGGTTCAAGCTGGGCCAATCTAACTATGTATAACATGTTGATGCCTGCAATTCTCTTAATCTTGCCATGGTGACTGCATCTAATTTTACTAATAAAGAATATATACATTTTAGAATGTTCAAAGCTTGGCTGCAGTTCTTCACCTACAGAGCAATATAATCCCCTTTTTTTATTTTAAATGTTTTAATGGGCTGATAAGCACTTAATGGAACAAATGAGGCTTCCTCACCCAGGGGGCCTTAAAACAGATGGTCTGGGGGCAGTAAAAAAGATGACTTGTTTTTACCGAACCCAGACCACCGCACTTAAACTGTGCAATGGTTAGTGTAAGGGGTAGTATGTATTGCTATGATGCTTTGCTCCACAGGTCACCAAAAATTATACGTTTCATTTGGCAGGTAGTACTGCTGCTGATATGAATTGTGGTTCCTGTTAGGTCTCGTGGTCCCCATGCTCAATGCATTTTCTCCTGGTAGCAGAAAAGTGTTTTAAAAAAAAAAAAAAGCCACATTTTGCACAAGGTTTTAGGTGCATCAGGCGTTTGAGCGCTAATAGATTCCATTGCCCTAAATATTGATTTATTCTGCCCATTGGAATGTGTGAACGCTCAAGCTCTAAATGCGTCTGGTTTTTAAGTGCATTTAGGCACGTCTAACGTGTTTTTTTTTTTTTTTTTTTCTGCCCAAAGCTGCTCTCTTTAAAAAAAAAAAAAAAAAAAAAAAAAAAATGTGCTGCAGATGTTCTCCTGCGCCTATAAATGTGTGTGATAGATAGATAGATAGATATATAGATATATCTCTCTCTCTCTCTATATATATATATATATATATATATATATATTAGATCTATATATAGATAGATATATCTATATATATATATCTATATATAGATAGATATATCTCTCTATCTCTGAGAGAGAGGTATATATATATGTATATATATATATGTATGTGTGTGTGTGTGTGTGTATATATATATATATATATATATATATATATATATATATATAATATATATATATATTTTCTCTTTCTATGCTGCACTTATCAGCCTTGTCCTTTCATGTAGAAAACGTCTTTTTCATTACTTTTTGGTTATTTGTTATTTTTAATTTCCCTTCCCAACATTATTTCAATACTCATAGTTTATACTGTAGGAAGCATAGTTAAAGTGGTGACCTTCCAGTCCTACAGCTTGAACCCAACCGGGGTAGGCTGGACTAGGCCGTCAAGGTTTATATCTGTACTATACTTTATGCCTTCTCAGTTTTTGTATTACAAATGTTGTATAATATATGCAGCAACTTCAATTGATTTTGTATTTGTTTGATCAAATAAAAAATTATTGTTGGAAAAAAAGAAAACTCCTTTGAAATGTTGGCTTTATGCTACTAAAATATATGTTTTGGACAAGTATTGCACTGATAATCTGTTGTTTTGATCTGGGAGTACTTCTTCCTTTTTTGAGTCCTTAGAAATAAACAAGAACCAAAATGTTTTATTTTGATTATTAGATTTTGTGTTTTAAAGCCTTTTCTGTTTTCACTTCCTCCCAAACATTTCATGGTATTTCTAGTTCTGTTCCCCCTATGGTTTCCGTAATCCTATTCTAAGCCAAACATAACATGGTCGCTGGAGGGACATTGTGCGCATGCAGTTTTAGGATTAGCTGAAGTCTGATTGCATTTGGTTTTCAATGGGGCCTAAAATGTTGTTTTCAATAGCATGCCTTTTTTTTTTTTTTTTTTTTTTTTCCTTAAAGCTAAACACCAGCCTTATGTAGGCTAAGGGGCCAGTTCACACCAGGAACACACCTGCGCATTTGAGGTGGATGGAAGAGTCCTCCGCTCTGCGCTTCTGTATTCTGGCAGCATGGACCCCTTAACTGTCAGAATACGCTGATCAGCTCTGCAGAGCTCATTGAATGATATATTTCCAACATTCACGTGGTTTTTTTTTTTTTTTTTTTTGAGAACCCAGTCGTTTGGATCGACTTCTTTCTAGTGGGAATGGCCATAGATGGATCAGAATATGTCTGGTGCTGAACCAGCTGAATTTTGATCCATCTAAGGCCAGCTTGATCATCTGTTTTGCACAGTTGTACAGGCTGGAGCTTTCCAACAGTGCATTAGAAGCTGCAGCAAGTCATATACCACCTCATTTCCTGACTGGAGGATGTCTAACATTGTCTTGCTTGCTTTTCCCCATTCTGTATATGGCCCGCTCCTTTCATATATATTGGATTTAAAGTAGAGCTTTACCCAAAAGGGGAAATTCCTCTTTTCCTCCTCCTGGCACATTTGTATTATAATTTTTTTTTTTTTTTTGGGATGGGGGGACCTAGTTTTAACACATCAGATCCCAGAACTCTCTAGAACTAAGCACAAATTGCGGCTCATGCATGCACAGTGGGTAGCTGGCTGTGAAGCCACAAGGAGTCGCAACCGGCTGCCCACAGTTAACATGCCGAAGACAGATTGAGACTGGCTCAGATGAAGAGTGCTGGATCCTTGGGCAGGTGAGTGTTTGGTTTATTAACCACTTCCAGTGGGGATATCTGAATGATGCCTCATTCAGAATATGTCAAGAAACCTTTTTTTTCCCAAAAAAGAGTTTGAAAAATTCCTGCGCAAATACTGTGTGACGTAAAAGGTTGCATTGATCGCCATTTTATTACCTGGTGTCTCTGCTAAAAAAAAAATATATAATGTTCAGGGGTTCTGAGTAATTTTCTAGAAAAAAAAGAGAGGTGTGCCAAAGTAGGCCTAGTATGGAAGTGGATAAGATTATTTAGCAGCTACAGTGTTTTTTTTTTTTTTTTTTTTTCTTCACACATCTGACTGAAGTTCTGTTATTCATGGAGGCCTAGCATCACACATGGGCCCTTTCCTAGGGAGGAATATACATAGTTCGTTGGAATATATGCATTAAAATGCAAGAGTGTAAATGGGTCCTCTGGTTTTAATCAGCAGCTGAAATTTCTTATAGATCAATTCCAGGCATAGTAAATTTTGTACCTAGTCACATTGGTTTAGCTATGACCAATGTAACTATGCAATATACCATGCTCAGGAAGATGGAAATTACTACCTATAATCCTAGTGATCTCCACTTGCTCCCGGGTTCCATACCGAGTGGTTGTCCTGCATACTGAGCACAGGAGTTCTGTCGCTCATCATGGGCTCCATTCAGAGAATGCTTTGATTTACTGATTTGAATGCAGGGTATTGTGACTGGACGAGGTGGGGGGGTGTCGTCATGCTCTTCACCTCCTCCAATCACAGAACACTTTGCATTCATTCAGAAAATGCAGGGTGTTTTCTGAATGACGCCAGTGCTGAGCAGCCAATCTCCTGTGTTCAGGATGCAGCAGGACAGCCGCTCGGCATGGGACCCGGAAGCAAGTGGCGATCACTGGAGTAGTGGTGCCCAATTCAGGGATTTCCAGCTTAAGGGAATCGGCCAGGTATGTTCTATATACTGTACATAGTTACCTTGTTCCAATCTGCACCAATATGTATAAAATATTCATCACTGGAATCCTTTAAACAATTGAAGGTTTGTTATCACTTTAAATTTTTATGCTTGGATAAAAAGCACCTAATGAATCCCCACCTTTTCTGCTGCAGACACTTTTATAGCCTCCCATTACCAAAGTTTGATTTATGCTAATTGCTGTTACTTGCATAACATTGATCAATAAACAGTCTTGCTTTTTTTTTTTTTTTTTTTTTTTTTTTTTTTTATAAATTGAAATTGTTAAATAGCTATTAAGTTGTTGTAATGGAGTAGCTTAAACACCTTTTCTTGTGTTGAGCACTTGCTAATTGGGAATTGCTGAGGCTATCAGATATATATATATATATATATATACATAGCATGAAAAGAAGAAAAATACCTGTGTGACAGACTTCCAATCTGCTCTTTTTATTGCCTGTACTACAGATGGATAATGGGCCTTATCCAGGATCCTGGAGAGTTTGGATCTTCTGTCCTGCAGGTTTATTAGAGTATTGCTACAGTAGTGCCTTTGTCTTACACTGCAATAAAATGAATTCTTTCCTGGAATCAATGCCAGAGAGCAGACAAATATATCTGGCAGAGGTGAATAGACCATGTAGTGATTGTACGCATGGTAAGATGTCTGTATGGTTAGCTTACAGCTTGTAAGAGTCCCCCACCAATGGAGGGGCTAATCCCATTAATACAGGGCTGTGTTCATACAGCGTGTTGAGCTTTCTGCTGAACAGATGGTCCCAGGTTTGGTTTGCAGCCAACGGCCAGTGCGGGAACACATAGCTAGCCTTTTGTGTCCCACTGAGTCATCTGGGCACAAAATGGTCATACAGTACACACTGCATGGTGCACAACTCTTCATTACAGTATTAAGCTGAAGTAATAGTTTATTTTTAATATCTGTCCTCACCTCTAGTATTTACCTTTTTTAGGGTCATTCATACATCACATTCCCATACTTGCAAGTTTAAAGGGGTTGTAAACCTTTGTGTTTTTTCACCTTAAAGGGGTTGTAAAGGTTCGTGTTTTTTTTATAGGATGTATTAAGGTGAAAAAACACCTGTCAGTGACCAGCCCCCCCCCGCCCTGTTTTTTACTTACCTGACCCCTCAAACTTGACCCACGGGGACATGCTGTCTCTCTGACTGGGGTTCTCTGCTGTTAATAGATTGATAGCAGCACAGCCATTGGCTCCCGCTGCTGTCAATCAAATCCAATGACGCGGGCGCTGGGGGGGTGGGGCCGAGTCATACATTTCGCGGCTATGGGATGCTGGATTCGGGAGCGCGCCAGCAAGGTAACCCCCCTCAGGAGAGCGCTTCTCCTAGGTGGTTATCTGATGTGGGGAGGAGCCGCGAGAGCCGCCGGGGGACCCCAGAAAACCAGGATCGGGGCCACTCTGTGCAAAACGAGCTGCACAGTAGAGGCAAGTATGACACATTTTTTGTTAAAAAAAAAAAAAAAAAAAAAACACCAAACCCTTACAAACACTTTAAAGCGGTCTTAAACCCAAAACCAAAAATGTAATATATTGTAGCTTACCAGTCGTCTTTTTTTTTTGTCTTCTTTTTTTCACCTTATCTGGCACCCTATTGAAGAGATTCCCTACTCCAGAAGAAGGAGCACCTTGGGACAGTATCATTGTCAGTGTGAGGGTAGGGGAGTGTTGGAGGATAGGGATAAAGAATATATATATATATATATATATATATATATATATATATATATATATATATATATATATATATATATATATATATATATATATATATATATATATATATATATATATATATATTTTGAGCACCCAAGCCGAGCTGCAGCTCCCTGTGTTCATTCATTCTAACTGACTTTGACAGCAGCAGGAGCCATTGGCGCCACTGCTGTGTCTCAGCCAATCAGGAGGGAGAGTCTTGGAGGGCCCGAGACACTCTCGTGGACATCGCTGGACAGAGATGGGCTCAGGTAAGTATTAGGGGGGCGGGGCTGCTGCTGCACACAGAAGGCCCTTTATCTTAAAGCATAGAATGCATTAAGTGAAAAAAAATCTTCTGACTTTACAACCACTTTAAATACACAAACACATTGAAGCCAAACTCCAGCTAATACTTTATAATCAGTTGCAGCAAACAGTGGTTTTAAATAAATAAAGGCTGATCATTGTAAGCACCACTGCTAGTGATAAATGGTTTGTCTCATCTCTGTAGCCGGTGCATTCTGCTGGAGAGCTTGTTCTTTAGTAAAACACTTACTGATCTAATCACCAGAGGAAAATAGCCTAAAAAAGAAAATGAATGCAGCCATCACATCTAAGAAATGGCAATATAATTGTTTGCTTTTTGGTTTAATACCACTGTTGAAATACAAGATACTATTATTATACAAAAAAAAAAAAAAAATAGATATAGATAAAATAAAATACTTTTTTTGTGGTGCGGGGGGTTTAAGGGAGAAGTTGCACGTTATTCACATTTCTTAGATTTTGTTTTTTTTTTTGGTCATGTATAGACCTTAAGCCAGCCTTACACGGTGCAAATTGCAGGACAGAAATGTGCGCAATTCCCCCATCAACGCTGACAGGGGAATCCCTCCTGCCAAGCAATTGTCTAAGCCCAGTAGGGTAAGCCGTCCCCGCTGGGAGAAGTCAGTGATTATTGCTAGCGGCTATAGCAGCCGCTAGTGATTATCGCACGTGAATATAGCAGGCTGGTTGTACCTCAGTTGATTCTCATTGTAGTTGTGTTCTCTCTCCTAAAATCTGTTGAAATGACAGAGCCATATGGGGGAATGCATTCTTTTTAAAGAGGTTGATTTACAAAAAGAATAGAGGCTGCTCAGTTAGCAAAGTGAATAATCGCTTTGAAACTGAATGTTGACTTTACAGATAGTAAGGTAAAACCTTGATTACCGATGTCATGTGCTAGCAAAAATTGAGTTTTTTTTCCCCGGGCACATATTCAGTATGCTTGGGATCATTTGCATGAACATTTTTGGAAAATTGTTGTGCGTAACAAGTGCTGAAACCGTACATGCTCAACAGTTGCCACAGTTTGATTCCTCAGTCATTTGCATTATTACATTTTATCATACGCTGTATGGCCAAGCATCCCTTCAATTATACAAGTCATGTGATGGCATGCTGCTTTCATGCACTCACTGCAGTCATTTAAAGCCCATGCCATAGTTCATGTGATTGTTGTAAGATAGAAGAATTATTTTTGTTCCCCTTTTTCTAAATTTTCAGTGTTGGCCCCAATTCACACTACTGCATGTTACGAATAGAACAGACCATTCATTTTAATGGGTTGTCCTACACTCTGCAAACCTGGAATAGAAGCTAAGGCAGGGGTCTCAAACTGACGGCCCTCCAGCTGTTGCGAAACTACAAGTCCCATGAGGCATTGCAAGGCTGACGGTTACAAGCATGACTCCCACAGGCAGAGGCATGATGGGACTTGTAGTTTCTCAACAACTGGAGGGCCGCCAGTTTGTGACCCCTGAGTTAAGGTATCATTTCCAGCTTTCCGCAATCTTCTAACAGTGCAATGCCACACATTTTGTATTCACGCAAACCTTTTTTGGGGTGCTGGTAAATAATGGCATCACAAGCCCAAATACTACAAAATGGGTAGGGGAAAAATATCCTCAGATCAAAAAGATAGTTGCGCATCTTTGCTGCATTTTGTCGCAAACCCATTGAAATGGATAGGCTACCCTAGGCACAAAATATGGCAACACACCTCTGGCGTTGCGCTACAGTAGTATGACTGGCACGCAGTGTGTGTGTTATTACAGTACTCGTTTGGCAATTAAAAAAAAAAAAAAAATCTCTACAGGTAGGAATTGGGCATTTTGCTATGAACGATTTTATTTATTATAGACATCTATATAGTGGCAACAATTTATACAGCATTATATATACTCCACATTCTCTGCCCTCAAGGAGCTTATCATCTAAGGTCCCTGTCTCTTCCATGCGCATGTACACATACTATGACCAATTTTGACAGGAGCCAATTAACCTACCTGCATGTCTTTGTGCTGTAGGTGGAAAGTGGAGTACTCAGAGGTACCCACATAAGCACATGGAAGACCTTCAAGCCCCATGTAGCTAGTGTCATGGTCTAGGGCAGTGTTTCTCAACTCCAGTCCTCAAGGCGCCCCAACAGGTCATGTTTTCAGGCTTTCCATTATTTTGCACAGGTGATTTGATCAGTTTCACTGCCTTAGTAATTACCACAGCCATCTCATCTGAGGGAAAACATGACCTGTTGGGGCGCCTTGAGGACTGGAGTTGAGAAACACTGGTCTAGGGGCCTCAGAGATGCAAGACAGAAGTGCCAACCACTGAGCCACCACGCATCTTATATGGTTATTGCATAGAATGGTAGCATAGTCTGATAATGGTCAGCAAGTAAACTAAAGGCAAAAAGGGTTGGAAGTAGATTTTTGGTAATGCTATTAAATATCAAATGATCCATCCAGTCTCCATGTTCACATACAACATCCTGTTTATGTAGTATGTCCAACATTGCCTTTCATGCATGCCTTTCTGGCCTTTTTTGTTAATGTTTGACTAATGAACAGCTTGGAGACCCCGTGTACATGCAGCCTTAGCAAAGAAAGGTTTGCATGGAAGAAAACCGCGTGTACGGTTTAGGCCAAGGAAGTTAGCCGTGAGAAACTTGGGTCATCCTAGGCAGTAGGGCTTTGGCTCCTGAACATTAGGCTCATTCACATTCATTGAGCGATGAGACAAAAGGTTTCCAGACTCAGGATAATGGAAAGACTGCGGTTAGCAACTTAGAATCAATTCTCAGATACAATCTTTTCCATTTCATTATCGTAGCGCTGTTCCTTTGAAACCTGTCTTCTGGGCTCCATTAATGTATGCACTGTATCGGCTTCTTTCGTTATTTTTTTTTTTTCTCTTTAAGGACAACCTGAACCTAATTTAAATTTCCTGAGTAGGAACTTTTTACGGTGCAGAAAATGTTCTTGCCAAATTCAGGACAAAAAAATGTTCGCTGAGTGCTAGAAGGGAAGCTTATTCTTTAGGCTTATGCCATTAATATATACCTTTTTCAGGACCCCTGAGACGGAGCAGTGACCAACCTGTTACAGAATGAATCTAGGAAAATACAAAACACTGTCCATTTAAAGTGTTAACCTAAAAAAAAAAAATCCTGTCCCTTTTTAAAAGCATGTTATTGTCAGGAACCATGAATCAGACTGAGACAGAAGTACAGTTAAATCACATGTGTTTGTTAATAATAATAATAATAATAAAGGTAAACTTAGTCAAAACATAGCCGGTGTTCTGGAACGGATGGTCAGACAAGCCAAAACGTCAGGGAGCCAGAGATGAGCGGATCTGGAGCCAGAAGGAATGTCAGCCAAGAGTCTTTAACAGGAACACAGGAGAGCATCTCTAGAGATGTGACCAAGGCCAGAGATCATCTGGACTGGATGGCTTAAGTAGGCAGGACTGACGAGCAGGATATCAACAGGTGAGTCATTGTGGAGAGATGGGAGCTGGCAATTAGCCGACAGCTGAGCGGCCACCTTTAAGAAGGAAGGGCCAAGCCCGGCCCTGACAATTATACAGCACAGTGCTTGTGCTGTGTAATTTGTGCCCCCCCCCCCCCCACGTATCTCCTGAAATACCTGGCTTATCCTGACAGTTTCTACCCTCGCCTCTGTAAACTGACCACGGTTTATCGTGGCTGCTGAGTCCTGACACCGTGGTCAGTTTACGTGCCTCTGTCACCTGATCTCTTTGGTCTGCTCTCCCACCTCCCCTCCCTACCTGTCAGCTAGTGACAGTGTCCGCCCCTTCTGCTGCTGAAATAACATGTATACTGTCATACTATCCAGTGTGTGTGATTTATAAAAAAAACAAAAATGCAGATTATACCTAAATTCAGAGCTCCGCTCAAATGACCAACCAGCTCTCTCCTCCTGTCCTCTTCTTCTCTCATCCCGCCTGATGTCAGTGGGGGAATCTCGGCCCTGCCCGCTGCAGCTGTCAGATGGGGAGAAGAGAGAGGCGGCCGGTCATGTGAGCGCCGAGCGGTGCTTTGAAATGCGGTATAATGTGCATTTTTTTTTTTCTAAATCGCGCACACACACAGGGGGACACAGAGTGGATAGTATAATTTAGTCAGAGTGGCTTAACGGCCACTTTAAGTGGTTTTGCTTCAAAAGCCACAGAATTATTTCCCAGTTCATTTGATGATTTTGCCCAAAATCGCTCTTTATATTGGCCTTTTTCAACTAAGGTTCCTCCAGAGCAGTGGCAGCTGGTGCCCCCCAAACCCCCCAGTCATGGCCTCTGGGTGTATTTTATATGATAGAGACAGAATATCAACCACATATCCTGAAAAAAATACATAAAACACGCTGTAAATTAAGTTGCAGTTCAGTGGGTAAAATAAGTATTTGACCCCCAAGCAAAACATAACTTAGTACTTGGTGGAGAAGCCCTTACTGGTAAGCACAGAGGTGAGACATTTCTTGTAGTTGGTTACCAAGTTTGCACACATCTCAGGAGGGATTTTGGTTTACTCTTTACAGATTTACTCTGAATCCTTAAGGCTTCTTGGCTGTTGCTTGGCATCTCGAAGTTTCTGCTCTTGCCATAAATTTTCTATAGGATTAAAGAGGAACTGCAGTCTGCTCACATAATAAATAAATAAATATAGATATAGATAGATAGATATATAGATATATAGATAGAGAGATAGAGATATATAGTATACTGTGATTCTGTACTTGCCAAATATGCTGCATAAATCTCCCTCCACGGAGTCTGGCTGCAGCCATTTCAACTGTGGGCAGCTGAAGCTGCTGCCTGTTCACTTCCGGGATTTACACAGAGGCACACCTCCAGCTCTGCAGCTCTTCAGCTCTTATTGGCCCCGTTTTAACTCAACCCCCCCCCCCCCTCCCTTCCCTTCCCTTCCCTTCCCTTCCTGGCAAACACTTACAAGAGTGAGAGCTGTGCATGATGCCATAAGCCTAGGCTTTTTACTAGACAAACAGTTGGCTGTACAGGCAGTCCCCAAATTACAAACATCCGACTTGCATACAACTTCTATTTACAAATGGAGGGAGACGACAGGAATTGAGAGGAAATCTACCCCTAGGAAGGGAAATTCACTCCTGTAAGAGTTATGGGAAAAAGGTGTCTCCACTGAAGCTTTATCACCAATCCTTGTTTCCACAACAATCCAAAAGTTTTAAAATCCAACTGTCATTGTGACAAAGTGAGGTGAAATCTTCTGAACAGGGGAACAGACAGCAAAACAAACGTTACAGGGGTGATAACCCTTCCCTATGCTATCCAAAAAGCTTAAAAATAGTTTTTTTGGCTGGAGTTACACCTAAAAAATGTACCTGTTCCGACTTACAGATTCAACTTAAGAACAAACCTACAGACCCGATCTTGTTTGTAACCCGGGGACCACCTGGTATAAGTTATTTACTGGCAGAAAAAAAATGTTTTACTATCCAAAGTTTAAAACGACAAGGGAAGAAGATTTAATAGATGGAAAGATAAAAAAAAATGACTGAAGGTCCACTTTAAGGTCTGGAGACTGGCTAGACCTCTCCATGATCTTAATGTGCTGCTTCTTGAGCCACTCCTTTGTTGCCTTGGCGGTATGTTTTGGGTATCATTGTCATCCTGGAAGACCCATCTACAACCCATCTTCAGTGTTCTGGCTGAGGGCAGAAGGTTCTCATCCAAGTTCTCATCCCGTCTGTTGGCTCCTCAATGCGGCAAAGTCGGCCTGTACATTTAGCAGAGAAACAGCCCCAAAGCATAATGTTTCCACCTCCGGGCTTCATTGTAGGGATGGTGTTCTTAGGGTCATAGTCAGCGTGTTTTTTTTTTTTTTTTTTTTTTTTTTTTTTTCCAAACGAGACAAGCTCAATTTTTATTATCTCTGACCACAGCACTTTATCCCAATCCTTCTCTGAATCATTTAGGTGTTTATTGGCAAATGAGGATTCCAGGAAGTAAATGGTACATGACTCATCTGCCCTTATTTAAGATGGCCACAGCTAGAAATGCTAGAGGGGTGATTTCTCAGCAAAATCAAGCAGGCACATGGATTGGGGGAGGTTGCTTTGAATAATAAAAAATCATAACTTTTTTGTTTGTGGCGCTCAGATAAAGTGTAGTTCTGCTTTAACTTACAAGGTGAGTGAGCAGCAGTGACTTTATTCCTGGAAGCTCCTGCACAGAGGCAAAGTTCAACGCTGGATTACTGCACAGATCTGAAGAAAATTCATAACAATCGTATCTAGACAATATATGCTTGTCTCAAAGTTCAAGTGATTGTAAAGTCTCGTGTGTGTTATATTTTCTTTTAAAAAAAAACAAAAAAAAAAACAAACATGTTATACTTACCTGCTCTGTGCAGTAATTTTTCCCTGGGCATCCCCGATCCTCCTCTTCTCGGGTCCCTCTTTGGCTCTCCTGGCCCCTCCCTCCTGTCCAGTGCCCCCACAGCAAGCAGCTTGCTATGGGGACAGCCGAGCCACAGCTCTCTGTATCCATTTAGATACTGAGCTGGTGTTTGGCCCCGCCCCCTCTCTCTCTCCTGATTGGCTAACTGACTTGGACAACCGCGGGAGCCAATGGCACCGCTGCTGTGTTTCAG
The DNA here is from genome assembly GCF_042186555.1 of Aquarana catesbeiana. Taxonomy (NCBI): domain Eukaryota; kingdom Metazoa; phylum Chordata; class Amphibia; order Anura; family Ranidae; genus Aquarana; species Aquarana catesbeiana. The sequence continues at coordinate 43,858,837 of NC_133334.1, read as the reverse complement.
TCAATCAGTGGGAGAGTCCCGGACGGCCGAGGGACTCGCAGACAGAGATGGGGCTCAGGTAAGTAGTAGGGTGGCTGCTACACACAGAAGGCAAAAAACCCTTCTGCCTTTACAACCCATTTCAGCTTTCAGGATTAATTCCACAGATTCTGCAAATACAGGGCTCAAGTGGGGGCTTCTTTTAAAGCCCATTTATTGCTTGTTTACAATATGTTTCCTTAAAGCGGAGTTCCACCCAAAAGTGGAACTTCCACTCCTCTAAATCCTCCTCCCCTTCGGTGCACCTTTCGAGGGGGAGGGGTGGATAGGATACCTGTCTTTGACAGGCATCCTTTCCCACTTCCGGGAGCCTCAGCCGCCACTATTGATGTCATGGTCGGTGCTCCCTCCTCATTCCCCTGTCGCTGGGCCAGTTGACAAGAGGAGCGGCCCTCGTGCGTGCGCAGTGGGGTTACCCGCAATGGCGGCGGCAGCACCCGACAGCTGGTGGAAACATCAGCAGCAGTGCCGACATTGCTGGATTCCAGGACAGATAAGTGTTCGATTATTAAAAGTCAGCAGCTGCAGTATGTGTAGCTGATGGTTTTTAAGTTGTTTTTTTTTTTTTTTTTCTTTTGGCAGACCTCCACTTTAAGATGAACTTAGATGGGTCGTAATTTGTCTGGTTCAGCAGGAACCAGCTGAATTTTGATCTATGTATGGTCAGGCTGGTTATACTTAAAGTGGAGTTCCAGGCTTTTTATGTTTATTAAAAGTCAGCAGCTACAAAAAGTGTAGTTGCTGACTTTTAATAAACAGACACTTACCTGTTCCACGGTCCAGTGATGCGGCTGAACGGAGCGTCCCTCCTCTCCGCTGGCGCCTCCATTGCCACTCTGGGCACCTGGCCGTGACAGCTTTCAGGTTCACGGCCGGGCACGCATGGCGCATGCCCGAGGCGCGTTGCGCTTCCGGAATGAACAGGCGATCTCCTGGGACCTGTCACGTGTCCCAGGAGATCGCCTAGAGGGAGGGCAGAAGGAGGACGTGAGACAGGAAGTCCCCCTTCTAACGAAGCCCCCACTCCCCCCCCCCCCCCCCAAAAAAAAAATTACATGGAGTGCTTAAAGCGGAAGTTCCATTTTTGGGTGGAAGTCCGCTTTAAGTCGATATGACTTTAGTACAACCATCCTGTCGGATATTTTTCATTCAATCCCTACATGTTGAGTTGACAGCCTGGCTTATGCTTTTGCTGTTGTCCAAGAGGAAATATGGAAGCTCCCAATCTGGGGTTAACTGGTCTTCAGGAGACAGTTTTTGTAGACTGTTTATGCACTGGTGAGAAGTTTTACAAGCTTAAAGTGTTACTAAACCACAACCGTAAAATCAATCTGTATATGCAGTAAAACATGCTTGTTATACTCGCTGTGGAACCCAAGGGGTTAATCCTCTACATTGTGTAAAAAGACTGAGCCTGTCTTCTCTGATCCTCCCCTTCCACTGTCCCTAATCAATCTCACGATAAGATGGTTACTCTGCACATGCTCAGTTTGGTGTGTATTGCTAGAGTGTTTGTTGATCCAATCAGCACTGTCCAGAGAGAGTCAGGAGTCATACAGCCTCATAGGACAGAGTAGAATGAAAACTTCTCCTACAAGCTTTAACCAGACACTGATAGAAGTCACAAGACTGCTATATACTGCTGATGAGAATTTATTTAGCATTTTATATTTAACAAAATAATTGCATTTCCATATTCTGTGTACTGTGGGAGACCAGACATAGTGAATGCAGACACACCTATTTTTATTTAATTTCTCGAAACACACATCTCCTGCTTTAGCCCTGGGTCCCACCGGTGCGATTTTCGAAGTTGCGCTACTTCAGCATGACTTTAAAGCAGTGCAATTTTGTGTGCTGCTTGCAGATATCTGTGCAACTTAATTAAACAGATGCCAATGCACAGAAATGGTGCAGGAACCTTTTTTCAAAGTTTCTGTCACTTGAGTCGCAGCAATTTGAACGGTTCCATTGCCACAAATGGGGGTGGGACTTGTCATGCGACTTTGAACTGTCAAGTCGCGCGACAAATCGCACTGGTATGACCCGGGGCTTATAGAATAGGTTGATTTCTGTTTCTGCTGGCTAGATCAAAATGAGCCATGTGACCCACTACCTCCCATGATTTTCACTTAAAAAAAAAAAAAAAAAAAAAAATGTTGGTTTTCTTTCTGCGTTTACTGTTTGGAATGTGTTACCAGATTGGCTCAGAAACTCAAGAAATGCATATTTTTAGATCTAAAAAGTCAGTAGTAAACAGAGGGTAATCCAATCTGTTGTGCTGCTTTTGTCCTTTGCATTGTTCTCCAGTATGTAAAACCCAAATAAATGACATTAAATCTGCTGAAAGGCAGCATCTGGTTGTTGTGGAAAGGATAACCTCAGCTGACCCATATATAATAGTCAGTGGGTCAGATGAGGCGAGGACCACCCTTCACTGGATAATATTGAGGGTTGACTGTTGCTGTTAGGTCTTGGTGTTCACTGCTTAACTGATTTTCTTAAAGATAAAAAAAAAACATAAAACAATACAGGAGATCTGCAGGCACAGCACTCGTTTCCTCCCTGCCTACTTGTCTGTAGAGAGTTGAATGGGAAATGTTGAAGCATGTAGCTTTTGACACAGAACTGGAATAAGCTGCACTATTTTATTAGGAACAGATCTGTAAATGGTTTTCTTACTTGGAATTTGGATGCATGGTATTTCTGGCACTACTCAATTGCTATTTTCTCTTCAAAATCTTAGACACTGGGAAGTTGGGGGTGTGCTAAAGTGAAGAGCAAGTAATGCTCCAGATTTGTTTAAAAAAAAATTCCCTTACAGCATAGTCCCCTTTCACACGGGCTTTCCGATCAGATCCGCCTGTCAGTTTTTCAGGCGGACCTGATCGGACGCTCCATGCACCTCTATGGAGAATCGGATCGGATGAAAATGGACCACCTGTCCATAGAGGACAGCAGGGCTTTGACAGGTCAATCTCCACACAGTGAGCGGAGACGGACCTTTTACCTGCCTGCTCAGCGTGAATTAGCAGATCGATCCCTGCTGAGCAAAGTGGATTCCATACATAGACAAGCCCGTGTGAAAGGAGCCTTAATCTGGCCATTAGAGCTGCACAATTCTGGCCAAAATGAGAATCACGATTTTTGCTTAGCATAAAAAGATTACGATTCTCTCACGATACTCGCAACGTAAAATCTTTCACATTGTACAAAAAAAAGTGCTAACTTTACTGTTATTAATTTTTTTCAAAATTACATTTGAAAGACCACTGCGCAAATACAGTGTGACATAAAGTATTGCAACAACCACAATTTTATTCTCTAGGGTCTCTACTAAAAAATATATAGGGGGTTCTAAGTAATTTTCTAGCGAAACAAAATGATTTTAACATGAAACCAGCAAATGTCAGAAAAAGGTTTAGTGTTTAAGTGGTTAAACTTTTTTTCACTTACACACAGGTTTATTCCATTGACACATTGTTACAATGTTTATACTTAAAGCGGGAGTCCCGCGAAAAAATTTTTTTTAGATGTCAGCAGCTGCAAATACTGCAGCTGCTGACTTTTAAAATAAGGTCACTCACCTGTCCCGGGGTCCAGCGATGTCGGCACCCGGGACCGAACCGTCCCTCAATCCTCGGGTGCTGCCGCCGCCATTCTCAGTGAGGGAATCAGGAAGTGAAGCGTTGCGGCTTCACTTCCCGATTCCCTACTGCGCATGCGCGAGTCGCGCTGCGCTTTCTCAATGGTCCCCGCTATCTCCTGGGACCTGTGTCTTTCCCAGGAGACAGCGAGGGAGTGCGGGAGGGGGCGTGACTCCCATGGGAGTCTATTCCTGGAAGTGGGTGCAGATACCTGTCTTAGACAGGTATCTGCACCCCCCCTCCCTCCTGAAAGGTGCCAACTGTGACACCGGAGGGGGGAGGAATCCGATGAGCGGAAGTTCCACTTTTGGGTGGAACTCCGCTTTAAGTTCAACTGATAAAGAATGTTTGAGGAAAGAGAAAAATATCCTGGACGGCCGCACACCATAGAAGGCATCTTTATTGATATGAAGAAATAAAATCCAAATGCAGTCACCTCATGTACAGGGAGGAACAGGAAAGATAGCTAACATGTTTCACGCCCCATCATGGCGCTTATTCATAGCTCTGAATAAGCGCCATGATGGGGCGTGAAACATGTTGGCTATCTTTCCTGTTCCTCCCTGTACATGAGGTGACTGCATTTGGATTTTATTTCTTCATATCAATAAAGATGCCTTCTATGGTGTGCGGCCGTCCAGGATATTTTTCTCTTTCCTCAAGCTTGTGCAGAGCCAGCACCTGTGAGTTCCATTAGGGCGGGTGTCTTGATATGGATTTGAGAGATTGGAGCGGCAATCTTTTGCTTATGATAAAGAATGTTGGCAGACTTTCCGTTTGTTTCCTTCTTTTCTTTTGATGGCTGTGGCTTCAGAAGAGCAGAGAGAATTCTTTGCATAGCAAGAATTGTGGAACGCTTTAGTCAGGATCGCGATAACGATTCTTGACGATTAATCGTGCAGCTCTACTGGCCATACACTGATCCCAAATAAACCCGCAGAAAGCTTGGCATCAGGCTGGGTTCACACACATGCAGTTTACCTGCATCCATTTCGCATGACAAGCAAGTGTGACCGACTCTTAATGTCCGGGGCGGCTCCAGATGGAAAAAGGGTCCGGTGTGTCTTTGGGTCGGGTCCAAGTGTGAATTCAGGCTGAAATTCGGACCAGGAACTTTAGAGCTGTACGATTCTGGATAAAATGAGAATCAGGAATTTATTTTTTTTGCTTAGAATAAAGATCACGATTCTTGGTGTAACATCTCTCACATTAAAGAATGGGCTAACTTTACTATTTTTATTTATTTTATTTTTTTTAATTCATTGAAGTATAATTTCTCGTAAAAAAAAAAAAAAAAAAAAAATGCTTTTGAAAGACCGCTGCGCAAATATAATGTCACATAAAATATTGCAACAATCTTCATTTGATTCTTTAGGGTCTCTGTGTATATATGTGTGTCTGTTTGTATAGATATATATAAATATTATCTATCAAAAAATACATATTTGAACTTTTAAGCAACAAGTGTCAAAAAACAGTTTAGTGGTTAAACTGACCTAATTTACAGACGGAAGTTCAGTCCTCTAATCTAAATGAATCAATAGAGCCGGTCCAGTGTCCAGCGGCGAAAGCGCTGCAGAGGAGTCAGCTGACCACGGCTGGGAAGTGACATCACCCATAGAGGTACTTTGGGGCTTCTGTTGTCTGCTGTGTCCTCTGCGCCCGCTGACAGCTCAGTGTGTGACAGGGCAGCTTCAGAAAAGGTATGTATAGTGATTTCTTCTTTACAGGGCTAGATAGGTTATTCTTCGATCGTGGATGCAAGTAGATTCAGAGATTTTAGTGTTAGGGTGGACTTCTACTTTAAGCTGGCCATAGATGGATTCGATACAGGTCCCTTGAATGGTGAAATCTATTGCCAGGACATTGTGTTCTGACAGCGGCACCTGCAGCTGTCAGAATACACTAATCAGCAGCTAACTGGTGGAAAATGTTCTAACCTGTCCCTACGACAGAAGTCCAGTATGCAGTTCTGTTTTGGTCGCCGTCTAAATACCAAAATGGTGACATTTGATAGGATGCAATCACTGTTTAGCCAGAGATTTTCCACCCTGCTCCTTTTGATTTGGAAATAAACTTTTGTGGAGCTGGGTGATGCCAAAAGGGCCACCCCTGCTTGAATTGTGGTCATTTCCCAAGGATAGTCTTCTTTGATAGAACGTATTGTGAGTCGTTTTAATTTAGCTTATGCCAAGGTTTTGTTTCTATGTGTGCAGATATTTGCACATGTGTGCCATGTATTGCAATGTTTGCTCCTCTGGAAGGCAACGATTCCATGAAATTTTCCTTGATGTCATGTCTTTATGAACATCATAATTGTCCTGCTGTTGCTGTTTGTACATTTTGTCTTTATTTTACTAAAAAAAAAATATATATATATATATATATATATATATATATATAATATATATATATTTTATGTTCCATAGTAGTCAGCTAATCTTGCATGGATTTGTGACAAACGTTCTGCAGGTTCCTATCCGTGTCCTTTCTGGAGCACAGGTCAGTCTGGTACACATCTACATTTTTTAGAATGAATGCCAAGGAGTAGTTACTCATGATCAGACTTAAGTATTGTATTAACACTGCAGTCCTGACATTCCTGTACATTATAATAAGTACTTTATCAGAGGCTAGAGCATATCTGAAGACATTCACCCCCCACCCTTTACTTTACACTTTAATACTTAACTCACTTTTTTTTTTTGGTTAAAAATGACAAACGTACCATACTTGCCTGCTCTGTGTAATGGTTTTTCACAGAGCAGAGCCTGATCCTCCTCTTCTCAGGTCCCTCTTCGGTGCTCCTGGCCCCTCCCTCCTGTTGAGTGCCCCCACAGCAAGCGGCTTGCTATGGGACACCGGACCCAAGCCACAGCTCCTTTGTATCCATTCAGACTCGGTGCCTGCGGCCCGGCCCAGTCTCCCCTCTCTCCTCATCTGCTCACTGACTTTGACAGCAGCGGGGGCCAATGGCGCTTTGCTGCTGTCTCAGCCAATAAGGATGGAGAGTCCCAGACAGCCGAGTTTCTCAGGCAAGATCACTGGCTTGAGATGGGGCTGTACACTGAAGGCTTTTTATCTTAATGCATAGAATGTATTAAGATAAAAAAACCTTCTACCTTTACAACCCCTTTAAGGCTCCATTCACACTTTGAGATTTTATGAGGCGATCAATGCACAGGTGCCATTATTTCTTAATGGCACCCCAAGCGCGATGTGATTCTGCCATGGGATTGCATCAAGTGCAAATCAAGCCTTTCAAAAAGTCATTTGAAAAGGAGCCGGGGCTTCTTTTCAGTCAACAGTGATGTGTAGGGAAAGTAAATGGGCTGGCACTATGTGAAATGCGAATCACTCCACAATATCGAGTAGCGGAAGCGCTCGTTCCTGCTACGTGATGTGAATGAGGCCTAAAACGGAGGGTATAAGTTTTAACATAGTATGTTCTGATCAACAACAAAAACACAACCCCTTTATATCCTATGGGACTCTTCACACCACTGCTCTGTGGGTGCGGTGCATCTGAGGGCCCCCCTTTCTAAAGGGGGCTTTCAGATTCCGATGGGTCCCCTGCCCACAGACCCCCACAACCACTGACCACGGTTGTGAGGGATGAGGCCCTTGTCCCCATCAGCATGGGAACAAAATGCTTTGGAGTGGGGGGGGAGCCTCCCCTTACCCAAAGCACCCCCCCATGTTGAAGGCATGTGGCCTGGTATAGTTCAGGGAAGGGGGGGGGTGCACGCTTTTTTTTTTTTTTTTTTTTTTTTTTTTCAGTACTGCATAATCATTTTTTGTTTTTTTGTGAATTGTGCTTGGTTTACCGCATGCGATAATTTATGCAAATCAGTAATGTGATACCATTATCGCATACGGTAAACATTAGTGAATTCACCCCTAGATATCAATGTCTGTATTCTGTGACATTCTAGGCACGCAAGGTTTCAAACACCTTTACAGTGATATTTGTGAGATTACAATATCTCATTTGGCAATAATGTGTTGTAACCATATAGTTTGCTGTATCGAAATTTTTTTTGGCTTGTAGCACTTTTATAGTTCTTTTCTTCCTGATTCATTTATGCTTTAAAGACTGAAACTCCCATTACACTGCAGAGTATGTTTTCCTTTTAAGCTGTTGTAAACTCATTTATTAGGATTTTGGATTAGCAGAATCTAGGGTCTTGCACTTTGCAATGTCTTGTTAGAAAGGATTTATCTGGAGGTACGTCCTTTTCTTTCTGCCAAACTCATCACGCTGGTAGTTTCCCATGCTGCTAGCCTGTAAGCCTTGCTTGGCGTCAGCTGCAGCCCATCATCATCTATTGCTCTATACGTTTGGAACTGGGGCTGAAAGGTCACTGCCCGGCGTTGTCTCCTGGAATTCCTTTACTATACTCTTGTGTTGCTCTGAGGTTCAGTCTGCTAGAAATGAACTCTGGAGCAAGACAGATTGTCATTCCTTTTCTGTAGTTTCAGTTTGTTTTAGTCACATGGCTACACAGGCCCCGGGCCCTCCGTATCCACACCGTAATATGAAAACCATTTTGTCCCTTAAGTATTTCCAAGAGCGAAGATATCTGCTGACTTGCAGCCATTAAGATTCGATATTGATCTTTGTAATCATTAACCAGCCCAAGTAAGCAAGGAATTTACAGCTACAGTGGAAAGGTGAAACTGTTAAACCATTATAGGGACTTCCACAAGAGCTGTTATTAGGTTGTGTACAGTTGTTAGCAGTAATGGGTAAATGAAGATAAATACAAGTACCAGATAGTACACTACTGCAGCACTGGTCTTCTCCCACCTGGACTTTGTCCAGCCCTGTTTCATTGTCACGGTGGTTTAGCACATCTGCTTTGTGGCTCTGGGGCCTTTGGTTTTAGATCCTGGCCAGGACATTATCTGCATGGAGTCTGCATGTAATCCCTATGCTTGCATGGGGTTAATCTAAGTATGCCAGGTGCCTCCCACACTCCGTAGACAAATACTTAGGTTAATTGGCTGCTGTCTAATATCTAAATTGGCCCTAGTGTGTGTGTGTTTAGTATGTGATATTTGGACCTTTTTAAATTTATAGGCTTCTTGTGGTGCTCACAAAAAAAAAAAAAAGAAAGCTGTGTTTAAATACTATTTTTGTGATGGTCCCTATAAGTTCAACAGCCATGCAATGAGCTAGAGCAGGGGGTCTCCAACCTTTCTAAACTAAGGGGACAGTTTACTGTCCTTTAGACTTTTGGGGGTTGGACTGGGGCCAGTGGTAGTAGAAAGTGCCCCAGCATCAGTAAACCATGCTTCAGGCTTGGTGGTCATTGGGAGTAAAAAAAAAAATGCAGAACACCTATAGGCAGTAGGAGAACAAATTAGTGCCAAATCATTGGTATTAGTGGAATAGTGTCCTATTATTGGAATTGGTGGGAGTAATAGTGCCTCATTGTATCAGTGCGAGTAGAAAATTTCCCAGCATCAGTAAACAATGCCTTAGGCTTGATGATCATTGGGAATAAAAAAAAAAATACATAGCATCTGTGGGCGGTAAGCAGAGGGAATATTGCCCAGTCATTGGTTTTAGTGACAGGGCACTATTCCTATCAGTGGAATAGTGGCCCATCGTTAGAATTGGTGGGAGGAATAGTGGCCCATCAGTGGGAGGAATAGTGGCCCATCATTAGTATCAGTGGGAGGATTAGTGGCGCATCATTGGTATCAGTGGGAGGAATAGTGGCCTATCATTAGTATTAGTGGGGAGGGGATATTACCCCATCATTGGTATCAGTGGGAGGAATAGTGGCCCATCATTGGTATCAGTGGGAGGAATAGTGGCCTATCATTAGTATTAGTGGGGAGGGGATATTACCCCATCATTGGTATCAGTGGGAGGAATAGTGGCCTATCATTAGTATTAGTGGGGAGGGGATATTACCCCATCATTGGTATCAGTGGGAGGAATAATGGCCCATCATTACCGGTGGCAGGAATGGTGCCCCATCATTAGTATTAGTGGGGAGGGATAGTATCCCATCGTTGGTTTCAGTGGATGGAATGGTGCCTTGTTGTTTGGATCAATGGGAGAAATAGTGCTTCATACCAGTGGGAAGAATAGTACCCGAAGGGCCAGAAAAAAGGCAAACAAAGGACTGCATTGGGCCCATGGGCCAAACTTTGGAGATCACTAAGCTAGAGGAAATGCTTACACTCTTCAAATGGCTGTTTGTATGCAGCATTTTTTCCCGTATGTGTGGAGTATTTGGTGTAGGGATTATTTCAAACCTCTGTCAAATTTGTATTGGTATTTGTTTCTCCACTGGGGGGTAATTCACCCTCTCTGTGTCCTGCCGGCCATTACCCCTAGGGCAGAGGGTGATGGGAAATGCAATATTTTACAGTTGTTACCACAGCAAGAATAGCAGGGAAATCTTTCCATGTGGATGGATACCTCTTATGACAAATAGGAAGGGTTTCCCTCTTGTGCCCCCAGTACATAAAATGACACAAAGACAGCAAAAAACCTAATGGAGGCTTTATCTATTTCCTTCAATCCAAAACTTCAGAAAATGTTTGTCCTTCAATACACTTTATAGTATCGGGTGAGTGTGGGACTTGTGCTTTCTGTATATGGTCTGTAATTTTTGTTTTCATTTAAGATTAAAACATTTATCATATTATAGGTTTGGGTCTATTTGTGTTTGTGTTGTGTGTATTTGTGCAATCGTGGCTTCACAAATCATTGGTTCCTTCTTCTATTGGTGGATTTTAAAGTGTTTGTAACCCTTAGGCCTCATGTACATTACTGATGGTAAACGGACATTTAGAAGTAGTTGGGTATTTTTTTTTAAGCTGCCCCTGAACTCACCTCTGTTATCTTATCAGTACATGTACACAGGGTCGTTTATAGTCGTTTCTAGGCAGTTGGGTTTAGAAGCATTTTTGGAAAAAAAAGCTTTCAGGAGCATTTGAAACGCCAAATGCCTGTAACAGCTTGTAAACGCTGCTAAATGCGGTAACTCACGTTTAGCACCATTTCAATTACAGACATTTTTCATTTTAACGAAAAATAAATTTATATGTGTGTGTGTGTGTGTGTGTGTGTGTGTGTATATGTGCTTCTAGATGCAAACGTGGCCTGTAAAGGTGGCTATACAGATGTTTTTAGATGTCGGTCTCAAGCTGTCAAGTTAAATTGTCCAGGAGAGGTCAAACGATGTCCCGTGTACACAAAGCCTAAAAAAAAAAAAAAAAAAAAAAAAAATTGGAGCTGGTGCAATTCCTCCTCAACTGAGCTACCTCAGGCAACCTCGACCCGGCATGTGAGAATATGCATCAGGATGGTAAAAAAACCTCCTCCTACCACAGAACCGTTTAGTAGGTTTATGGTTAATGGCATCGGTAAAAAAAACAGCCTCCACATAGTGAAAAACCGTGTGGTTACAGATTTATTTGGAATAAAAATGCTTTACATAGATTTCAAGATGTATTGCATGTATAAAGCCTTTTTATTCCAAATAATCCCATAACCATATATTCTCACATGCCGGGTCGAGGTTGCTCAGCTGAGGAGGAGGAATTGCACCACTCGCTATCCAGAGCTTTGACATCTCATGCCTGATTGATGTTACCTTCTGGTAAGCGTATTTATTTTCTCCCCTTCCCCTGGGTGGTGAATGCATACACGGTTGACTCCTTTAGTCCTACACTCCTGGATTCCTTCCCATCAATATATACTAATGGATTAATGTTTTAAGCACCAATGGGACTATACTTTCAATGTTGATTTACAATTTGCACGGTGCACATTATTTAGAGACACTATGAATCAGATGATGGTGTTAGAGTTTTTTTGTATATGCTAATCACCATTTATTTTGTATATCTCAGTATGTTGATATGTCAATACTCAACATGTGATTCTTAGCGCTGCACTGTTTTCACTATATGTATGAGTCCGGCCTTAATGAAGGAGTAGCCGTTTGTATGAGCTGCTACTTGCAAAGTGAAACTAGTTTCAGAGGTTCCCACAATGGATGGATTTCTGTCTCTGGGCAAGACTTGAAAAAGTTTTCAATGGTGAAAATGTTCACTTCAAGTGAACTATAATCATTTAAAACTGAACTTCAGATATGGAATTTACTGCATTGCTACTGCTTGGACCAATGTAACCAGGTGTATGCCATACCTGTGGGGACAGTTTTGAAAGCCAAGAATCAATGTAGTAACCAAGATATCACCCCTATGCCTCTCCAGCTCTTCCAATCCGAAAACACCTTGCAATTATTGAGGGAAAAAATGCCTCAATTATTGAGGAAAAAAATGCAAAACGTTCTGTGAATAGCACCCACGCTGAGTGAGTGCCCCCCGGTTATTCTGTAGCAGTGGAGCCATTCAGCATGGGGCCCAAAAGATAGCGGTAATCGCTGTCGATCGTGTTTATGGATGCAAATGCTGGACTCGGGAGCGCGCCCACAAGGTAACCCCCCCGGGAGTGTGCTTCTCCTAGGGGGTTATCTGATGTGGGGCGGAGCTACGAGAGCCGCCGGGGGACCCCAGAAATCGAGGATCGGGGCCACTCTGTACAAAAACGAGCTGCACAGTGGAGGTAGGTATGACATGTTTAAAATAAAGCTTTAAATCACTTTAAGCTCTGACAATAAAATCCAAAAGCTGATCGGTTACTATGCACAGTTTTAGTAAATGCCCAATGTTCTCTTTTATTTCCCTATACAAATGTGGTTTTATTCTAATCAAGGCAGCAAAATGATAAAATGTGGGTACCCACTAATAGGCAAGTCTATTTGTAAAACAAAAAAAGACCTGATACAGCAAACATATGCAAATTTGGAATTTGCATCAAATGACTTCATGGTAATCATAACACTGATAACTACAATATATGCTCAATGAAAATAAATTTATAGACTTCCCTCTAAGCAATTCTGATCTCCATCAAATATTAGCAGAAATAAGAAACTGCCTTCTATTATAACAGCACTGGAAGTGTTTTAGAACAAAGTGAATTACATTAGGGCGGCAACGAAGAGTCTAAAGTGTTTTTAATAAAAGTTTATTCTTTCTTCCCGAAGGAGTTTGCAGCACTTACCAAGGAGCTCAATATCTGCCGGGAGCAACTTCTGGAACGGGAGGAAGAAATAGCCGAGCTGAAGGCTGAAAGAAACAATACTCGGGTAAGTGTATCCGGTACCCATACAAAAAGTCTCAAACCTCTTGGATACAGTTGGCAAAAATACCTGAAACTCTTGCTGTCAGTAATGATGTTACTGTGCTATATAGCATTAACACTATGGAAGGGCAACTTTATAAGGTAAAAAGTCTACGGAATTGCACAGTGCTGTCCATCTAAAACACACTTCTAAAAAGAGCATGACGATGTCCTCCATGTACTGCTGTTCCTTCAGGCCCCCCTCCACCCTTTCTTAAAATTCCTATATACTCTTATATCAGATGCACATAAATATGCAGACCACTTCTTGTTCTGGGCCAGGTGTGTTTACAGCCTGTCTGTGTGCTTCTCTTTAGCTATAAAGCACATGCATCAACCATAGAGCATAATGGGTCTGTCTCCATAGATTTACCAGGATACTTGAAAGGTTGCTGGATCATGAATTTGATGTTTTTTTTTTTTTTTTTGTCTTGGATTCTTATATTTCAGGACTCCAGAATAGCTTTCTCATCACCAGCCCCTGCCTTATATTAAGGCCACTGTAAATTTTCTTCTGTGGCATATTTTTATGTAAATTGTGCAGAGACATCATTGGTGACCAAGAGAACCCTTAATTATGTTGTGTCAAAGTAGTGGGGAATCCACAGTCTTTGTCTACAGTGTCCCCAAAGATGTAGTGATAAATTCCCTGGGGACCAAGTACATGTAGCATTCAATCCCATTAATATCCATCTAAGGGTTAATTGACAGCACTTGTTTCTGGCAGCACACGCTGGAATATGCACTGTGGGTGGTGTTGGCTCCATTCTTAGCACAAAGCCCAATGAAAGGCCAGTCAGCATTGTGAGGCTGTGTGATAGATTTGCCAGTGCCTTGTATCTTCACTAGCAGCTGGAAGATGATTAGTCAGCTCTGCGGGTTTGTGTGATAGTGCTGGTGGCTGCTAGTAAACCTGTTTGGCACTGACAGATCTGACGCACAGTCCTGCTAGCTCTGAGAGTTATCTACGAATTCAAAAGTAAACAATCGGCACAGCAGGGCAGTGTTAGTTCTATTGACTGCTAGTAAACCTCCTCTGCAATGGCAGATGGCTCACACAGCCCTGCAGCGTTCATTCACAGTAGTAAACGATCAGCCAGCACTGCAGGGCTGTGTGTGATATACCTGTCAATGCAGTGGATGCTTACAAGCAGCCAGCAGATCTATCGTACTGCCCCGTATGGCTGGCGGGATCATTTACTACTGAATTTATGATTGAAAAGTCATCATTGTGGGGCTGTAATCCATAAGTAGGGGATGCTGCCTATTGCTCTGCTTTAGCTCCCCTGTAGGAAGCCTGTGGTGGAGCTACAGCACAAACGGAAATCAAAAAGTGCTTTTAATGAACAGGGAAGGTGGATGGGATTTGGTGCGGTTATAGAGGATCATCAGTTGAATTGAGCAAGTAGGGAAAATAGGGCTAACTATCAGGCATGAATGCTGTTAACTTGGTTATTGCTATTTATGTGTCCCAAACAGCTTGACTCGGCAGTGTAGCTCCCCATGTATTAAAAATGGTGTGTTTTTTTTTTTTTTTTTTTCTTCCCTGTATCTGACAACTGTAAAACTGTTTTTTTTTTCTCCAACAGGTTTCAAGACTTAACTTGATAACTTTAAAAAAAGTTTAGATTTTTGGTATGTCTAAAGCTAGGTACATATGGGCCGAAAATGGTTGGTTCAGCAGTTACCTGCCGATATTCGACTCCCCCTTGTCTGACAGAAACCGGTCTCCCGACTGACTTCTGTCGAATGAACATGCTGGAAAACCAGCAGCCGATCGGCATCTGACAAGCACTTGCAGCCAATGGCTGCAATCCCTGACCAGTGTGTTCTGTCAGAATACATTATCACAGCAGGGGAAATCGCTGTACTACATCATAGTTTAGTACAGCGACCTCCTCAAACTCGCTGGGTTGGACGAAGAAACACTTCCTATGTTCTAAAGTGTATCTAAAACCTAAACTTTTATTTTTTTTATTTTTTTTATTTTAGGATGGAGTGTAGGGTAGGGGTTTTTTTTTCAGCAGGAAGTAATTGGGTATCTTTCCAGTGTTTGAAGAGCTGTCACTGTCACTGTCACACGGTGTCTCTGTTGGAGGAATTCCCCTCCATTTCTGTGATCTTTGTGGCAATTTTCGATTTACCCTCACTTTCAATCATGGTGACATCATTGATCAGGACATTTGGAGCATGTAAATATCCCTAATGGAGACACAGCATTAAAAACCTGTCCACACCACTCTATCCAAAAAAAAAAAAAAAAATTGGCTTTAGTTATACTTTTAAGTGTTTTCTTAAATTTTTTTTTAACCCACCGCTTGGACCCATAAGCAAAATGGAACAGTTTTTTGGTCTTTTAATGCCACTCTTGAATTTGTTCCCAAAAGATTATATACAGGTAATGTGCACCCCTTCCCAAACTATCCAAATCCAGAAGAAGAAAAAAATAAAATTTTAAAGTTAAAGTTTTGCAGTTTGTTAAACTTCAGCTGAATTGTCTGGGTTTGGATTGCTGGACAAACTTATACAGTTAATGGATGTACTGTCAGTATTAGAAGATTACCACAAATGGACAAGAAAAATTCTAAAATGTGACATTTTCCACAGACATCCAAGCTAATTTTTCCAACTTGTTCTCTGTTACTTATTAGCTGCTAATAGTAATACTATGCAGGGTGGGTGTAGAAATGTTGTGGTTTGTCCTCATTGTGTGATGCTCTCCTATAGCTCCTCTTGGAACATCTGGAGTGTCTGGTTTCTCGGCATGAGCGCTCTTTGCGAATGACAGTGGTGAAGCGGCAGGCTCAGTCTCCAGCCGGAGTGTCGAGTGAAGTCGAAGTTTTAAAAGCACTAAAGTCCCTCTTTGAACATCACAAAGCTTTAGATGAAAAGGTAATGAGTGTGACTGATCCCAAGAGCCATACACGTGTGACTTGCCCTACCTAATACCTTTAATGAAGCTGAAGAACTAGTTTGAGAGTGACAGCTTTCTGTATTCTTCTGTGATGCTGTATATTCCTGCTGCTGTGATCAGATAGGTGACAGCTGGGGTGGTATGCTTTAGCTGAGGGGACAGGAATTTATTTTTGGAGAGTGTTGCTGCTCAAAGGTGGTATTAAAGGGGAACTCTAGGGAAAAGCTGTTATGACGTATGCTTTGTAAAAACAAGTTACCTCTTCAATGCTGACACTGTAAAAAAATCTGTTTAATCCCAGCCGGATCGCAGGCATCGATCTCCTTCCAGTGCTGTGTCTGACTAGTGTACAGTGCAGGTTTTGAGTTGTTCACTCCTTCTTTCCCCCAATTCATTCACCCAAAGACTTGTGTGTTTTGTTCACTCAATACAAGGCATTCTGTGCATGGACAAGGGGAGAGGATGGGTGGGTAGAGCAGGATCTCCCCTTGTGCATTTAAAGAGTGCCTTGCAGGAGCTTACTATTAAAATTGCCTGTTAACTGTAATTTCATAATTGTCATTCCATTCATTCTATTCCATCCCAGTCAATTCATAGAAAATATGGAGGGCTGATTTACAAATGGTTAATAAAAATTAACCTGTATTCCCTATGGCAGGTGCCTGGAGCCATTGTATATACCAGGGGTCTTCAGACTTTATAAACAAAATGCCAGTTTACTGTCCTTCAGATTTAGGGGGCCAGGCTGTGGCCATTGGGAGTAGAAATTGTCCTGGCGGGAGTAAACAATGCCCTATCATTGGTGTCGATGGGAGTAATGGTGTCCCATTGTTGGTGTCAGTGGGAGGTAAAGTGCCCCAAGGGCCAGACAAATGCAAGCAAGAGGCCGCATCAGCCCCCGGGCCACAGTTTTGAGACCATTGGTATATATCATAGCTAGTAAGTAGCAGAGCTTTGTGCCATCTTTGGGGAAAGCCAGATTGTGGTAACTTTAAAATTGCTACGCAGCAGGCAGTGAAACTATTTACTTAGAGTGCACAATTTCCACAACGCGAAAATACCCAAACACGTGTCACTCTTATTTTTTTTCAAATATCAACCAGCAGCAACGGTGTAGAGCTGGGGTCTGCCTCTCATGCCTTTTTAATATTGATATGCAAGTATGAGGAATGGCCATAATGACCAACAGCAATGCACCGGGGTGAAAGGACCCAAGATTTCATGCATAAAAATGGTCAAAATTCACCTAAAGCAATGCCATAGGTTTTGACATTTCCAAGTGCTCAATGAAGTATGTAAACTTGGATTTTAACAGCTTAGGGATGCCTGCTATCACAAGCTACTGCCAATTTTAAGATGACTCCTGGGTCAGTTTTAATTTGACTCATGGAATTTTGCTGTATGTTCCTCTGAGACAATGTCTTGTAACGACTACCTGTACTGAGGAAGATGTGCATTGGTGCCTTTTTTGGTCCATGGTAGCGCGTTAGGTGGCCCATTCACATGAGTAGGCTGCCATAATGCAGCTCTCGTTATTGTTACAGGACAGCAGACATAAGTTGAATGCAAACCCAATGGACTGCCCTGGTGTATAGTTCATTCATTGTGCTTTTAATTGTTTACAAAATGGCTATCCTGATCCGTTTTTATCAGATATGTTTCCTAAAACCCCCTATTGTATTGATGAGCCTACTCCAGAAGGCAGTAGTTCTCCTTGGTGTTGGACATTCCATTGGTAGAGGAACGGTGAGCTATTATGTGACTGCATCTGCTGTGTTCTTTGGACAGGTGGTAGCCTAGAAATATGCCTTACTGAAATAGATTATGGGAGGCTCTCAATGTACAGTGTTTGTCTTCCCAAACTAGTCACCATATTATGTAATGACTGACATCTGTAATCCTAAAGCCAGTATCTTGTGCTTAGGTGAGAGAACGGTTACGAGTGGCTCTGGAGAGATGTAGCTTGTTAGAAGAAGAGTTGGCAGTAACACACAAAGAGGTGAGTTGTGATTCTGAAATCTCGGCCTTCAGTACCTTTAACCACATAACACTTTGTAGTTGGCGCTGAAATGACTTTTCTAATTAAACTGTGCATTACGTTGGCAGCTTATGATTTCTCGAGAACAGAACAATCAAAAGAAGATCTATAATGATGTGACCAGGGACCAGAACCATGATCAAGATAATGCACCAAACACTAATGGGAAGGTGAGAGCTATCAGTCAACTAGAGCTTTAGATCTACTGTAGATTTTGTGGCAATAGGGTCTACCCTGGCAGCGGAAAGATGATAAATGTTTAGTCTTCTGTTATCTTTCAACCTAGCTATTATAGACATTTCACAGTGTTTTATTTCCTATAATTTACACATAATAATTTAATTTTCTTATCATGTTTGCATGTTGATGAGGGAAGGATTAGAATTGTTTCAATTTCCTGTGAAAAGTCCATAGTTGTCACTTTAAAGAGTATCAAAAGTGTTTTAAAGTCTGTTTTCTTTTTTTTTTATAACGGTTTAGATCTAAAGGCATGTATGCCAAGGATTCTTGATAAGACTCGATAGCAAACTGTTCTCTAGCTCTCATTAATGTGCTGTAACGTTGCATATATTTTTTGAATGTGATCGTTTTGAGTTCCTTGAGACAAATTTCAAAATTTGGTTTCTATATGACAGAGATCATCCGATGACTCTTTAAATCACAACGAGGACCTGTCCAAAGTGATGGAGCTCCAGGATGTGATCGATAAACAAAACAAGGAGCAGAGCCAGATGAAGGAACGTCTAGCTATCCTGTCCAACCGGGTCACTGAGCTGGAGGAAGATCTTGACACAGCAAGGAAAGATCTCATCAAATCAGAGGAGATGAACACAAAACTGCAACGGGACGTACGAGAGGTGAGTGTACAGATTGGCCTGTGGTGGAATAGAAGAGAGGTTCCTAAGAGGAAGAAATTGTGGCCTATAGCAGGCTGGAATACATGCAAAAGACGTTGACCCTCTATTTTTGAAATTGTCTAACCCAGGGTTGTCCAACCTTTTGACCTTCCTGGGCCACATTGGAAGAGGAGGAACTGTCTTGGGCTGCACATAAAATACACTAAGGATAGCTGATGAGCAGAAAAAGTCAAGGAGATCACAAGTTAACGATCACGGATATACATAATAAACTAAGTAGTAAAACTTTTTTTTGTAATTTTTTTTTTTATTGTAAAAGAGGGCAACCTAAAACTAGTGTGATATTTGACACGGTTTTTGATAAACTAACACATCAATATCTTGTTCGATGGACGCAGTAGTAATTCGCAATAAATTCTCAAGGAGCTCATCAGATATTTTAGTTCTAATTTTTGTCCTTTGTGCGCTTCATCCTTGAAAATATTTGCTCACAAATATAGGTGCTGCCAAAAAAACTGATGACATGACTAAAGCGTGATTGTGAAGAGTGGGATATTTTTCTCTGGGAAGATGACACTTCTAAATCTCCAGTAAAGAGACGCTGTCAAATGTTTCTTCAGCCGCATGTGTTCGCTAAGTGTAAATGCATTTTTACAAAAAATCCCCCCCCCCCCAAAAAAAAAACATCATTTTTTAAGTAAGTGTACAATTTTGTATTGGGCCAAATTCATAGCTGTGTTGGGCCTCAGGTTGGACACCCCTGATCTAACCGATTGTGTTGTACAAATTTTTACTACAGGTGACACTTACACAATCAAGATGTGTCACCCTCTATTAGCCCTTTGCTGTGCATCTTAATGGCTCTATGCTACACTTTATTCATATAAAAGTAATACTGAGCCAGGCACTTATCTTGCAGTATCTCATGAAACAGGGACATGCAATTAGCGGACCTCCAGCTGTTGCAAAACTACAAGTCCCATCATGCCTCTGCCTCTGGGTGTCATGCTTGTGGCTGTCAGTGTTGCTATGCCTCATGGGGCTTGCAGTTCTGCAATAGCTGGAGGTCCGCTAATTGCATATCCCTGCCATAAACTTTGCCACTTTTTATGACCCCTCCCAACCTCCCTGATTTGGTAGTTATGTACACAGGAAAATATCTGTTAAGGTGAAAATGGAGCTTGGTTGTTTACGAGTTAGTGATATGCATTCTGGCATAAATGTGCACCACTATTTTTTTTTGTATGGTTGTGGGTTTATGGCAACTGATGTGCCTGTATTGTGTGTTTTATATAAAATCCATTTCTGTGTTTTGTACATAAAATCCATTTTTATTCAATTTATTTGCTCAAAACATAAGTAGGCTCCAATTCCAGCTTTAGGTTAACTCTGTGCTAGTAGCTGACCAGGTGTCAAAATAATACATTGGGCCACATCTGACAGTTTATGGTACAATTTCATTCCTGTGTTACCTGCCAGAGGATTTGTAACTTTTGCTTAGGCAGCTGTGCGATTTATATCCCATCCAAACTGCAGAGACAGACTGTTTGCAATTAAGATTCTGGTCAGCTGCTCTCCTGAGCTTGTAGTTAGACATTTAAAGTAGAACTATAGACATATTTTTTCATTTAGGTAGCGTAAGGGAGGGTTAAAGTGTTACTAAACCCACAACAGTAAAATCAGTCTGTATATGCAGTAAAGCATGCTTGTTATACTCTCTGTGGAACCTAAGGGGTTAATTCTCCACATTCTGTAAAGTTGGTTTGATCCTGTCTTCTCTGATCCTCCCCTCCTTCCACTGTCCCCTAATAATTTCCTGATAACAGAGTCTATGGAGTCAGGCTGCACATGCTCAGTTTGGTGTCTTTTGCTAGAGTTTTTTTTTTTTTTTCTTGGGAGGATGCATGTAATCATAACATGGCCAACCAGCACTGTCCAGACAGAGTGTCGGGAGTCTTGCAGTCTTAAGCAGTCAGAAAACTCCTCCTACAAGCTTTAACCGGTGCTTGACTGGACACTGATAGAGGTCACAGGACTGCTATATACTGCTGATGAGAAAATGTATTTAGCAGTTTGTATTTACTAAAAGTATTGCATTTCCATGTACTGTGGGAGACCAGGTATAATGAATGCAGGGTCCAGGGTTTAGTAACACTTTAAACCCCTGTCAGCCGTCTTTGTCCTATTGTGGGGATTTACCTTCACTTCCTGTTTCATAACCAAAACAGAAAGTGAAGGCAAGTCCCTACACATTATGGGAATCCCCAGGTCACCAGAACTAGTGTCCGAATTGGAAGATTTCCCCTCTTTTCTGGGGACAATCCAAAATTTGGGGTTTTTTGACTTTCAACAATAATGGTAAACAGGACAAATAGAGAAGGTGAATCTCTCTCGGGGGCACAGACAGCAATCAAAACCTGACAGATTGTTCTAATCCTTCTCCACTCTATCCAAAATAAAAAAATAAAAACATCATTGCCTTTAGTTATACTTTTAGGGATCAGCATATAATACTGATTCTCCTGCATCTGTTTCTTGCTAGCACATGTGCATGCAGCGTACCTGGCTGGCTCCTCTTGCTTCCTCTTCCAGCCTAAATGCTGCTGTACAGATAATTACAAGAAGTATTTAAAAAAAAAAAAAAAAGTTCAGATGCTTACACTAGCCACAATAAAAAAAAAAATCCTCAATAAACAGATAAAAGCCTTTTGTTGTATTTTTATACAACTGTTGGGTTCAGCTCATGCTTTAAAGAATCGCTGCCATAAGAGAAATATTGGGGCTGCCATTGTCTCTTTAGGAAAAGTGGACTTGCTTAGCTGTCTAGCCGAATTACTTCTAAACCACTGACCTAGAACACACATGTAGAAAAATCAGAGTATACCTTATACTAATTCCAGGTAAGTGACTCAGAATGCATTGAAGCCGTATGCACCAACCTCACAGGCTTACTTCTTTCTGTCATCTATTTACTTCTCACTCATAACTATTTAGTTCCTGGCACGTATAGAGCCTAATGTTTATAATTCTGTCTGTCTAATTTAGGCTATGGCTCAGAAAGAAGACATGGAGGAGAGAATAACCACTCTAGAAAAACGCTACCTCGCCGCACAGCGTGAAGCCACATCTGTGCACGACCTCAATGACAAACTTGAAAACGAAATCGCTAATAAAGAATCTGCAGTAAGACAGGTAATATTCTGGGGTTTGTAGTTAAATTTGTTAACAGCAGGCTAAAATGTATATTTGAATTGCTTTCATTGGTGTTACGTTTTTTTTTTTTTTTTCCTCCTTTATTATTATTCTCATGTTGTGTGGCTGTACCCGCATTGCATAGGTTAACTACTCATTTGGTCTAGGGGTGAACACAGTACCTATACTCTTCCTTCGATGCTCAAGAAAACTGCGCTCCCCCATGTCTAGTGGTGGACTGTTCTGACGTCTTCGCATCCAGAGCCAGTTCAGGAACAGTCCACTGCACAATATCGCTGGGCCGAGGGGGGGCAGGAGCCTAAGGGACCGGTTTTGAGCTGAGGGGATCAGAGGATTAGGTGAGAATATCTCAGCTCTCCGAACCGCTAGACCAAAATGCGCAGTGCGGGCACAGCCCTACTGCATGGTGAAAATAAGTTCAGCTTTAACTTAAACCTGTGTTTTGCCGGGAAACATACTCATCTGCCACTTTTTTAGGTACACCTTGCTAGTACTGGGTTAAACCCCCTTTTGCCTTCAGAACTGCTTTAATGCTTCGTTGCATAGATTCATCAAGGTATTGAAAACATTCCTTTAGATTTTGGTCCATATTGGCATGATGGCATCACGCAGTTGCTGCAGATTTGTCAGGTGCACATCCATGATGGGAATCTCCCCTTCCACCACATCCCAAAGGTTCTCTATTGGATTGAGATCTGGTGACTGTGGAGGCCATTGGAGTACAGTGACCTCATTGTCATGTTCAAGAAACCAGTGGTGAGATGATTTGATCTTTGTGACATGGTGCATTATCCTGTTGGAAGGAGCCATCAGAAGATGGGGACACTGTAGTCATAAAGGGATGGACATGGTCAGCAACAATACTCAGGTAGGTCGTGGCTTTTAAATGATGCTCAATTGGTACTAAGTGGCCCGAAGTGTGCCAAGAAAAATTTTCCCACACCACTACACCACCACCAGCATATGAATCGTTGATACAAAGCAGAATAGATCCATGCTTTCGCGTTGTTTATGCCAAATTCTGACCCGACCATCTGAATGTCACAGCTGAATTCGAGACTCCTCAGACCAGGCAACGTTTTTCCAATCTTCTGTTGTCCAATTTTGGTGATCCTGTGCGAATTGTAGCCTCAGTTTCCTGTTCTTAGCTGACAGGAGTGGCACTCGGTGTGGTCTTCTGCTGCTGTAGCCCATCTGCTTCAAGATTCGATGTGTTGTGCGTTCAGAGATGGTATTCTCCATACCTTGGATATAACGAGTGATTATTTTAGTTACTGTTGCCTTTCTATCATCTCAAACCAGTCTGCCCATTCTCCTCTGACATCAACAAGGCATTTTCCTCCACACAACTGTCGCTCACTGACCATTCTCTGTAAACCCGAGAGATGGTTGTGCATAAAATCTCAGTAGATCAGCAGTTTTTCAAATACTCAGACCAGCCCGTCTGTCACCAACAAGCATGCCACGTTCAAAGTCCCTTAACTCCCCTTTCTTCCCCATTCTGATGCTCAGTTTATACTTCAGCAAGTCGTCGTCGCCATTCCTGGATGCCGAAATGCATTGAGTTGCTGCCATGTGATTGGCTGATTAGCAACTTGTGTTACCAAGCAATTGAACAGGTGTACCTAATAAATTGGCCATTGAGTGTATATAGAATAGTTAGAGGTCTATGTTAAAAGTTATAGCTAGAGATGCACCGAAATTTTGGCGTCCGAAAATTGTGTTTTTGTGCTTATGGTGTGTTTTTTTCATAGGTCACGTGACTCAAAAACCACATCAAAAACGTAACATGGTTGTGTTATGCGTTCTTGCTGTGTTTTCAATGTATTTTGAACAAGGAGGTGCGTTTTTGGTGCCTTTTTTTTTTTTTTTTTTTTTTTTTTTTTTTTTCACTGACCAAAAATGCAGCAAGCAAGATTTTGAATGCCACAACGGAAGTGCAAGGGACCAGTATGAAGGCATAAATAGAATTTAAAGGGATGCATTTTTCTTGTGCTAAAGGTGTCGACTATGGCCGACAAATTCATATTTATTCAAATTCATGATTTTATTAAAAAAAGCGAATATAATACAATTTTATATGTGTGTGTGTATGTATGTATGTATATATATATATATATATATATAGTAATTTTTTCTTTTTCTATGTAATTTTCGGTTTCGGCCAAGTGTATCCTGAATTTTCACTTAATGCACCAAAATTTCCATTCGATGCACCTCTCGTTATAGCCTCTAGTAGGATGGACACTGAGCAAAAAGCCCAGAGGGCATTGCTCCCCCAGTCTTGAGCTTAGTTTTAGCTTGGTGACTTAGGCCAGCCATAGACCGAAATTCGATTCCAGTTCAGCAGGAACCAGCCGAATTTCTGACTATAGGCAGGTTATTTCTACTGAAGTAAATCTATCAGTTGGCTTTTGTACAACCAGCGTGTCGGGTTTTTATTTGTTCGATCACTGCCGGCGGCTGTAACTGCCAACAGTGGTGGTTGTATTCTGACAGCTGGGAAACCTACCGCCAATCAGAATACGCAAGTAGGAGAGATTCCCTAATCTACACTAACTGTGTTGATGGGGGAATTGAGCAATTTTTGTTTACCTGTGGTTGCAGGAAATAAAATTGCACAATGTATGGGCCTGCCTTATGAAGTGGGACAACTATGAGTTCTCTTGGTTTACTCTACAAGATTGATTCTACACATTCAGCTTGGTGCATCTGTTCCTCCTGACCTGGAATTAAAATGTTTTCTATCAGGTTTCTAGCACTGTATCACTGGCTGCTGAAAATTCTTACCTTTTTTATGGGTAAAATGCTTCTTCAGGACAATTGGAGACTGCTAAAAAGGAGATTTGGATAATATGAACTTTGGTCCCTCACTTTACATGAACAATCTGCTTTTATTGAGCAAATCACAATCCTCTGTAATTGTTATACATTGCAAATGCTTGCACTCTTACTGAAGATTCGTCATTGCAGACCCATTCTCAACCCAGTACAAGGAGTTATCCAGAAAACTTGCCAGCTAGTCAGCATAAAAGAAAATCTTTTTATAGGAACTCATACTGTATATGCAGTGGGCCAAGTGGGAAAGTCTGTCTGCTACAGTCACATGCTCTAACGTTATAAGAGAAAACACTGCTGGAAAAAGCTATCAAATAAGGTGGAAAATGTTTCTGTGGGTATTCTGCATGCTTAGTGTACAGAATGCTGCCATTGTTAAAAGCACACGACATTTCGAATTTATGCCTGCTGGCTGTGTAGATTAAAAGGTAATGGAAAGGTAATTTTTTTTTAAAGTTAAAGCGGAACGGAGAGCAGAGCAGACAGGCTCTTTATTGCAGAAGAGACAAGCGTGTGCTATTTACATTCTGGCACAGAGCCTATATCCTGGGATGACAGCGCTCCTATGTGTGCGTAGGAGTGATGTCATCCCACACCAGCCAATCAAGATGGCCAAAAGGCTGGCCCCCAGAAGAAGCCAGGGAGACGATGCTGCTCCTTTACGTATAGGTCTGCTCTAAGTTCTGATAGCTTTTAGCATTCCTTTTTATTTTCCACTGTTGGGTTGGAGGGTTATGCCGCGTACACACAAGCGAACTTTACGGCAGACGGGATTTCGTCGGACAATTCGATCGTGTGTGGGCTCCAGCGGACTTTGTTTTCTCAAAAGTTGGACGGACTTAGATTTAAAACATGTTTTAAATCTATCCGTCGAACTCGAGTCCGGTCGAAAACTCCGCTCGTCTGTATGCTAGTTCGACGCACAAAAAGCCACGCTAGGCAGCTATTGGCACTGAACTTCCTTGTTTTAGTCCGGTCGTACGTCATCACATGTGAATTCGACGGACTTTGGTGGATTGTGTGTAGGCAAGTCCGTTCATTCAGAAAGTCCGTCGTAAAGTACGTCAAAGTCTGCCGTAAAGTCCAACCGTGTGTACGCGGCATAAGACTAAAAAAGACCATTACGTCTAGAAATTCAGCCACTTTGTAAAAAGCCTGTGTGACATCTGGGCTTATCTCTATTATTTACATTTGACAGATTTTTTTGCTCTGCTGGAGAGAAGCTCTGGGGATCTGAGAGAAGAGAGACATATAGAACAGCCATTACCCCCACCACTCCCCGCTGCACATTCACAGAAGCTTTGTTGTTTTGTGAATGTGTTCATATAATACAAGCCTTTTGTGATTGGGCAGGAAGAGGGAAGGGGCATAGACCGACTAAGCCCCTCTTGGGTGGGGCAAAATGCATAATTGGGGCGTGGCTTAGGAGTTCGAAGCTGAGACTGTTCACATTCCTCTCCACCTGTTAAGCTAGTGGTGTGCGGGGTCTCCCATTCCCTCATAAATGTGATTAAAAAAGACCTTTCCTTTGCTATCTGCAGCCGCTGTAATTTTTTGTAAAGTGCAATATGGCAACCTGAAGACATTCTGTTCAAAGATGCTGTATGGAGCGCCTCCCAGAAATGTCATTTTTCTGCTTGTGTAATCGGTTTACTGATTTTCCCAGAAGTCTGCACTAAGATGCAATTCAGATTTTGGGCGTCCTCTGATAAAACTTATAAAATGACTCCCATTAGATTTACTTTCCACATGGACACAGACAAACAGCTTTTCCTTTCTAAGGTAGGAATCTGCAACAAAGTTTGTTAAAATCCCTGCAGTGTACTAAGATCACACAGAAGGGAATGTTTTGAGAAAAAAAAAAAGTGGAGTTACTGTAAGTTTTAATGAAACTACTATAACACTGACCTATGTCAGCACATGAAATCATGTAGGAGATGGATACAATTGAGTGACTTCATCAATATATTTATTTCCTGGGTGCTAGCATTTAGGGATTGGTTAGAGTTTTACAGTACCCACACTAAACCATGATGATTTTCTCAGAGTGAAGAAAAGAATCGGCAGATCCAGGAGCGGCTCGAGCTGGCTGAACAGAAACTTCAACAGACGATACGGAAAGCAGAAACCTTGCCCGAGGTGGAGGCGGAATTGGCACAGAGAGTGGCTGCTCTTTCTAAGGTAAGGAGGTTGAAGGGCAATCTGATGTGGGTTAGCAGTACAACAATTTTAGAATATTTGTATACAGATCAATTGATTTAGCAAACCCCATTATACTTTGTCCCTTGCCGTTTCGAGAATCTGTACTTCAATGATTTGTTTTTTTGTAAGCCTTGGCCTCCTCCAATTTTGTCTTAAGTTTCACTGAGCTTTTCAAAAATCTGAAATCCTGTAAAAGATATTCCTTGCTGTAAAGTTGCTTTTTTTTGTTATGACATTTCTCTAGTTGACAAAAGTTAAGTGCACCAGAAATACTGATTTAAATGCTAAGAATTTACAGTAGCACTATATATAGCACTAAAAAAAATTAAATAGTAGAAGTATGTTTTTATAGGGATATAACATTGATTTCACCTTTTTCAATTTGTTAAAATTTTAAACATGATGGGCTCCCGTTTCTGTTTAAAATGCTTAAATACAGTTTGAGGTTACTACCCGTCAAGATGGAAGAGTCAAAGGAAAAAACCTGCTGCACTCTAAAGAAAATTCAAACACTAGTAACTTTATTCATCCAGATAACAACATAAACAGTCCCTACCTGGGATCATCTCCTCTTTCTGATGCATTTCACCTGCAGGGTTGGGCTTGAAGGATAAGTTTGCCTTTGTAAAAATAAAAAATACATTCACATCTTTTCACAGATAAGAAAAATGTGCATTTATTATTTTTTACTAGGAGCATGCAAAGCATTTCACCCGTGATCATCAGATCGCATGTGTAATTGCAGGGCTTTTGTAGACTATTGGTGTAGGCTGTCTTCCTATGCATCGTACCAGCAGGCAGTTGCACACTGAGAGGAAGCTACAATGAACGCTTAAAGCGGTGTTCCACCCAAATTTTGAACAATATCTGTATGTATTCTCTTCCTTGCCTAGATGCTGACATGCCGTTTAAAAAAATTTAAATCGCCGTAATTACCTTTTATTTTTCTATTCTTCTTTGCACTTCCTGGTTCTCCTCCCGTGGGAGTAGGCGTGTTTCTAGCCTCTCCCAGACTCCGCACAGTCTCCTGGGAGCTAGTCTCAGGCTTCCCAGGATGCCACTGAGCATGTGCGGGAACGAGCGGTGAATGCTGGGAGCACAGCATTCACCACATCCAGGAAATAAATGCTTGTGGGCTTCAAATGCCCACAATGAAGATGGAAACCGCCTGCAGTGAATAATATAAGTTATTCTTTCCGACAAAATCTGACACAGGCGGACACATTACACACAATATGTGAGTATGTAATGCTGAGAAGAAAAGTTTGTGAATGAACTAAAAAAAACAAAACGATAGATAGGTGGACCCCCGCTTTAACAGCGCCGTGGTAGTTCATTAAAGTCACTGGTAGTTGTCACATTCACAGAACTCTGAATGAATGACACGACCAGGTGGACTGAGCCCTGCATAGCCACGTAAAAAAAAAAAAAAAAAAAAAGAAATTGACAGCGAGTGCGGGGAGGAGATCACTGTCACATCGTGGGGGTGCGGGGATTGCTGTATCTGTAACATATTACGAATGGTGAACTTATCCTTTTAAAAGAGAAATAAGGGACGGGACTTTGAGTGAAGCACACGGATGCAATTGCGGAATTAGTTAGAAATTGTTTTTTTATTTGAGTCAATTCATAGAACAAAGGTTGGGGGTATACAATTCATTACATAATACATATCAGTACTTGAAAATCAGTCGCCACACATAGATACATAATCCAACCAGAGTTTAAAACAGTATTTTACAAATACACTGGTCACATAATAACATGATTAAATGCATTGTAGAAAATACTCATAAAAATAGCCGACGCATTAAAGCGTCAATAGAAATACTAGTTAAGGTAAGATAAGTAGGAAGAGTAATATATAAAACATACATCTTGACTCTAATAAGGAATGTAAGGCAGTATTAAACATTTGCACAGGTCACATAAGTACATGATTAATTGCAGTGTAAATAATACTAAAACGGATAATTGATGCATTGAAGCGTCATTTGAAGATAAAGGAGAAAATAAACTTGATAGAGAGGGACGGCCATAGGGAATTCATGAATATGTTATAACGGTAGTTGTTAGCTTTACTCATTTCGGGACCTTAAAGTCACTCGTCAGGAGCCAGACCGTAATAATCTATGAATAGAGATAATGACATAATGGTAATCTAAGAAATGGGTGGGCAAATGCAGAAAATGTGAAAACCCCCACACATCCATACGTTTGACCCACAAACTTACATGAGTGTATCCGCACATGGGGGGGCAGCCGCGAGAGTCAGACCGGCCAAAGATGCCACATCATGGAGCTGAGGGGGCATGTCCGGGCAGCACAAAACCAGCAAAGGCAACACCCCAAGTTGGTCAAGAAGTGGAAAGGTGAAATTGGTGTGTAGTGGAGGGAAGGAAGGAAGGAATAGCCCCAGGAGGGGGAACCTGCTGGAGGAAAAAAAAAAAACCTGTGAATGAAGTGGAATGAGGATATATAAGGGATAGGATAGAAAGGGAAGTGATAAAGAGTGAGGAGAAGTGAGAAGCAGAGTGAAGGGAAAGGCTAGAGTGGTAGAAGGAAACCAAAGTAACGAGGAAAGAGGGGAGAGAAAGGAGATTGGGGGGGGGAGAAGGTGAGCATAAAACTGGTGAAAAATATACCTGCTGCTAAGTAAGTTGGACAAGGGAGCCAAGAGAGAAGTGATGTGGTAGGGAAGATATGCACCAGAGACGGAGCTGCAGGTCCCAATTCAGGGGGAAGCCCATGCAAGGAACGCCGCCCAGGACCAGCCTCCAACGTCATGCAACAGCAGGCTGGGGGACAGGGGACACACCAAGGGTCTGGCCGCCAGCTCAGCCAAGCATGACCAGCCAAGGGCGTCAACCGAGTCTCCCTATTGCTGGGGATGGTGAGCCTGGCCGGCTGATTTATAGGCGCCACGAGGATGCCAAACATCAGACACAGGGGGCATGACGCTGACGAGCAGAGACCTCTACAATTGCACCCATATTGAGTGAAACGAGTCAAAAGAAGGGGTTCCTAGGTGAACACCTTTTTCAAATGAATACATTTACCAGCTTGCAGCTGGTCTTTATCTTTTAGATTTGTGCAGTCTTTGGGGCATAGGATGAAGTGTTCAGCAACCAGACTTGCATGAAGGTGACCAGATTCAGGAATTGGGTGCCGCGTATGCTATACTTATTCAGCAGTGAAACGGTTTGATCGAACATTAATCACGGATACACCTGTTGGTTTAAATGCAAAATTGTAAGATCAGTCCTACATTAGGGACCTTTTAAAGGGCTGGTTCACCTTTACCAAAAAACTGCCTATGCAGGTAAAGAGGTGCCTGTAGATGAAAACTGTGCAGATTTAATTGAAGTTAATGTTCTTGCTATAGGTGTAGGCCATTTTCAAACCTCACAAAGCTTGGCCGAAAAACTCTTAGAGATGGCATCATTTTACCCTGCCTTGTTGCTAGTGTGTTGTCAAGACTCTCACAGCTGTTATTGTTCACCCCCACCATCACAGGAGCAAGCTCCCAAACCCCTATGCATGAGTGGTCCACCATCTTTTCCATTGCAGCATTTCTACTGCGACAGGACAGCGTACATGCAAAGGACTATGAATAGGCTGTGAGTGTCTTAGTAATGTTCTAGCAACAAGGAAGGATGGGGTGATGTCATCTCTGAGAGTTTGTTGGCCAGGCTTCAGGAGTTACGGTGACAACTGGCAAATGATCAGTCTATAATTTAAATGGTAGGTTTATTTTAACACTGAGAGACCAGAATTACAACAAAAATATCCAGAAAAACGCATTTCAAAAAAGTTATAAATTGATTTGCATTGTAATGAGTGAAATAAGTATTTGATTCCCTATCAATCAGCATGATTTCTGGCTCCCAAGTGTCTTATATACAGGTAACAAGCTGAGATTAGAAGCACTCTCTTGAAGAGTGCTTCTGTATAAAAGACACTTGTCCACAGAAGCAATCAGATTCCAATCCCTCCACCATGGCCAAGGATGTCGGGGACAAGATTGTAGACCTACACAAGGCTGGAATGGGCTACAAGACCATCACCAAGCAGCTTGGTGAGAGGGTGACAACAGTTGGTGCAATTATGCGCAGATGGAAGAACCACAAAATAACTCAATCTCCCTCCGTCTGGGGCTCCAAGCAGGATCTCACCTCGTGGAGTTTCAATGATCATGAGAACAGTAAGGGATCAGCCCAGAACTACACAGGAGAATCTTGTCAATGATCTTAAGGCAGCTGGGACCATAGTCACCAAGAAAATAATTGGTAACACAATATGGGTGAGAATATGCTGTGAAGGGCTAAAAATCCTGCAGCGCCCGTAAGGTCCCCCTGCTTCAGAAAGCGTCTGAAGTTTGCTAATGAACATCTGAATGATTCAGAGGAGAACTGGGTTGTGGTCAGATGAGACCAAAATCAAGCTCTTTGGCAGCAACTCAACTCGCTGTGTTTAGAGGAGGAGGAATGCTGCCTATGATGCCAAGAACACCATCCCCACCGTTAAACATGGCAGTGGAAACATTATGCTTTGGGGGTGTTTTTCTCCTAAAGGGACAGGACAACTTCACCGCATTAAAGGGACTATGAACAGGGCCATGTTCCGTCAAATCTTGGGTGAGAACCTTCTTTCCTCAGCCAGGGCATTAAAAATGGGTCTTGGATGGGTATTTCAACATGACAATGACCCAAAACAAATGGCCAAGGCAAAAAAAAGTCTCTCAAGAAGAAGCACATTAAATTCCTGGAGTGGCCTAGGCAGTCTCCAGACCTTAATCCCATATTAAATATGTGGAGGGAGCTGAAGGTTGGAGTTACCAAACATCAGCCTCGAAACCTAATGACTTGTAGAGGATCTTCAAAGAGGAGTGGGACAAAATCCTTCCTGAGATGTGTACAAATCTGGTGGCCAACTACAAGACACATCTGACCTCTGATTGCCAACAAGGGTTTTGCCACCAAGTCATGTTTTGCAAAAAGGGGTCAAATACTTTTTTCACTCATTAAAATGCAAATCAATTTATAACTTTTTTAAATGTGTTTTTCTGGATTTTTTTGTTGTTCTGTCTCTCACTGTTAAAATAAACCTACCATTAAAATTATAGACTGATCATTTCTTTGGGCAAACATACAAAATCGGCAGGGGACCAAATACTTTTTTCCCTCACTACACAGAAATGACTTACACTTATAGCAAGGGCACTACTTAAATTTGGTTTAGCAACAGTTTGTTTTCGTCTGCAGGCACCCCTGACCTGCGTAGGCAGCTTTTTGGTAAAGGTTAAACACTTGACAGCCCGCAATGTACTGTGCATGGGCGGCCCATACAGGCAAAGCGATACACTGCTGCCTGTTTCCAGGTTTGAGGGGTGCACATATGTGCTGTCAACCAAAGTCAGTTAGCCAATCAGGAGAGAGGGGTGGGGCTTCGTATCTGAATGCAAACACGGAGCTGTGACTCGGCTCTGGTGCCCCCATAGCAAGATGCTATCTGCGGGGACGCTCAACAGGAGGGAGGGGCTAGGAGCAGAGAAGAGGAGGATCTGTGCTGCTCTGTGCAAAACCAACTGTACAGAGGAGGTAAGTATAACATGATTTTTATTTCTTCTTTTCTTCTTTTAAATCACTTTTAAAGGTTAATTTAAAAAAAAAAAAAAAAAAAAAAAAGCAAAAAAAAAGCTTGCGCTGTGCAGTAGTTTTGCAGCCCCAATCCTCCTCTTTTCTGTCCCCCTCCCCCCTGACGATCCATGTACTTGCATAATATTTGTACCTTTTTGCATCTATGTCACTATAATGTATTGCGCTTTTAATAGCGCTGCACTTTTTGTGCTATAATGTACACTTATTGGGATTTTTTTTTTTTTTTTTTACCAAAGACATGTAGCAGAATACATTTTGGCCAAAATTTATGAAGGCTGTTTTTACATTTATTTTTAAATTGGATACGTTTTTATAGTAGAAAGTAAAACACTATTTATTTTTTTCAAAATGTTCGGTCTATTTTCATTTATTTTAATAAAAAATGAAAAACCCAGTGGTGATCAAATGCCGGCAAAAAGCTCTATTTGTGTAAAGATAAATTATATAAATTGTTTGTGTACAGTGTTGTGTGACTGTGCAATTACCAGATAAAGTAGCGCAGTGCTGAGTAGCAAAAAAAATGCTGTGCTCATGAAGGGGTTAAAATCTTCCGGAGCTGAGGTGGTTAACTAGCCCTTCAGAATATGTTGATTTATAGCATGTTTTTTTCGTAGTTAGTGCCTTTGAAAAGTATTCATACCCCTTGAAATTTTCCACATTTTGTCATGTTGCAACCAAAAACGCAAATGTATTTTATTGGGATTTTATGTGATAGACCAACACAAAGTGGCACATAATTGTGAAGTGGAAGGAAAATGATAAATGGTTTTCAATTTTTTTTTTTACAAATATCTGAGATGTGGGGTACATTTGTATTCAGCCCCACTGAATCAATACTGTGTCGAACCACCTTTCACTGCAATTACAACTGCAAGTCTTTGGGGATGTCTCTACCAGCTTTGCACATCTAAAAAGTGAAATGTTTGCCCATTCTTGTTTGCAAAATAGCTCAAGCTCTGTCCGATTGGATGGGAGAGCATCTGTGAACAGCAATTATCAGGTCTTGCCACAGATTCTCAATTGGATTTAGGTCTGGACTTTGACTGGGCCATTCTAACACATTAATATGCTTTCATCTAAACTATTCCATTGTAGCTCTGGCTGTATGTTTAGGGTCGTTGTCCTACTGGAATGTGAACCTCCACCCCAGTCTCTAGTCTTTTGCAGACTCTAACAGGTTTTCTTCTAAGATTGCCCTGTATTTGGCTCCATCCATCTTCCCATCAACTGACAGCTTCTACGTCCCTGCTGAAGAAATAAATCCCCATAATATGATGCTGCCACCACCATGTTTCATGGTGGGGATGGTGTGTTCAGGGTGATGTGCCGTGTTAGTTTTCCACCACACATAGCGTTTTTCTTTTAGACCAAAATGTTCAATTTTGGTCTCATCTGACCAGAGCACCTTCTTCCACATGTTTGCTGTGTCCCCCACATGGCTTCTCACAAACTGCAAACAGGACTTCTTATGGCTTTCTTTCAACAATGTCTTTCTTCTTGCTACTCTTCTATAAAGGTCAGATCTGTGGATTGCACGACTAATAGTTGTCCTGTGGACAGATTCTCCCACCTGAGCTGTGGATCTCTGCAGCTCCCCCAGAGTTACCATGGGCCTCTTGGTTGCTTCTCTGATTAATGCTCTTTGCCTGGCCTGTCTTGGTAGGTTTGCAGTTGTGCCATACCCTTTTAATATTTGGATGATGGATTGAACAGTGCTCTGTGAGATGTTTTAAAGCATGGGATTTTATTTTATAACCTAACCCTGCTTTAAACTTCTCCACAAATTTATCCCTGAGCTGTCTGGTGTGTTTCTTGGCCTTCATGATGCTGTTTCTCTAACAAACCTCTGAGGGCTTCACGGAACAGCTGTATTCATGCTGAGATTAAATTACACACAGGTGGACTCTATTTACTAATTAGGTGACTTCTGAAGGCAATTGGTTCCACTAGACTTTAGTTGGGGGTATCAGAGTAAAGGGGGCTGAATAAAAATGCATGCCACACAATTTTTAGATATTTATTTATAAAAAAATTTGAAAGCTATTTTATCATTTTCCTTCCACTTCACAATTATGTGTCACTTTATGTTGGGCTATCACATAAAATCCCCCCCCAAAAAAATTTACGTTTTTGGTTGTAACATGACAAAAATGTGGAAAATGTCAGGGGGCATGAATACTTTTTCAAGGCACTGTACCTTTTTACTGGGTTACAGAGCTGTTGTGACCATTCTGAAAAGCAGGATAGACCTGTACATTTTATGACATCACATTCCTAATCCAAACACATTTCTGTGTCCCTCACAAACCTCAGATTTGTGTTAACAGGATGGCTAGGACAAAAAAATGCTTAGTTTTAAGTGGTAGTAAACTGAAGTTTAAAAAAAATTAAAAATCTTCTCCTTGCAATGTAATGTCCTAATGTGCTAGTGTGCATTGCCTACTAGCACTTTATGAAACGCTTACCTTAGAACGAAGCCCTCCAGTGGTGCACTGTCCAGCTTCCATACTCACCCAGTCTACTTTCTGAGTTTGCGGGCCCTGGCTGCTTAAATATGCCCGGGAGTCTCGGCTACGGCATGAGTATTCCGATCCTTCAGAGCACATGTCCCCGGGACCTTCCTGGCTCCAGAGACACTGAATACCTCCTAAACAATGCACGTTTCGGAGCTATTCCTTGTACAAGTGTCCAACGGGAGTTCACTACCACTTTAATACATTCTGTATATTAAGGCCCGTTCACACCACATGACCACATGCTGCTTTTTTTTTTCCTGCACAGAACTGTACTGGAAACGCAGTAAAAAGCATCAGAAATGCACTGGACCCCAGTACTGTATAGTGAAAAAAAAAACTAAAAGCACCTGCAATGCGTCCGTAACGTATAAAGAATGCACCAACATGCATCAAAAAGCGTTAAAAATGGGCACTTGGTGTATGTCTGGTCAAAGTGAGAAACAAATTCTGTACATCTTCGAAATGCATACATATTTCCCCATGTTTTCCACTTTAAATATGCTTCAAGTACAAAACAAGTGACTTATTGATTCTGCCAGAAATGCAGTGAGCCCCTTACTTCCTGAAATCTCAAGCACTTTTGACAGCTCTGCCCAGTTCTCTTCTGCTGGGCAACATAATGCCTCCCCCTCTCCTCCATAACATAATAGGAGGTGTTCTGTAATCCAGCCGGGCAGAACTGATAACATTGCTTGAGATTTCAGTGCAGCAGAAGCAGCATTGTCAGCACACTGCAGGAAGTTAAGAACTCACTGGATTTTTTGCAGCATCCGCAGTTCTTTTTCTGTAGTTGCATCATTTTTAAATGAATTAGACTTGGAAAGCGTGTTTTGCAGAAATGTACTGAATGTTTTGTTTTTTGTTTTTTGTTTTTTTTCCCCCGCCCTGACTTGCACTTCAAGATACAGGTGAGATAGTAGAGAATATTGCAAAATATCTTACTCACTCTTAGTTCTGAGAATAAGTAAGGCGTCACATTTCTCTCATACAAATTAACTTGTATTCTCTGTCAGAAAGAGGAAACAGACAGTGTTTAAATAATTGAGTATATACTGTAAATTTTTGCTGCAGGTAAGGGTGCCTATTGAAACCTGTCACGTATTGTCCTATATTATCTAATGGAGAAGCCGTCATTATCCTGTCAAAAGGGTGTGTAAACAGGACGACACAGGAGAGGAGGTGTTAGAATTCAACTGAGCAAAGCTAGATCTCTAACCTACTGATACTTGGGCAATGCACCTGCTTCTCCCCTTTTCTGACAACTGACTGACACCACGATTATGTTTGCGTTCGCTGAAAAGCTGCATCTATTATACCTTCATATTTGATAAGTCATTTGCCCCATGACTAGATTATTTGTGACAATGTATGTGACTTACAATCCTGAAGTAAACAAAAGCAACTACTCTTAAGCTGGCCACAGATGGAGCGATTTGTTTTGTTTTTTTTTTTCCCCTGCAACAATAGGTTGTTGGAAAAGAAAATCACTTGATTCACCCCATGATCAGTGTTGATGGGGGGAATATTTCCCACAGAGCCATTGTGTTCATCAGGAGAACACTGATTATTGCTAGCAGCTATAACAGCTGCTAGCAAACATTGCATGGGAAATCCGACAGGCTGGCTGTACCAAAGTTGATCGATCATTTTGGGTAAATTCAGCCTGCCCATACATTGTTAGACTCTCAACCGGTTCAGCAGAAAAATCGCTTGATTCCCACATCAACACTATCAGCGTTGATGGGCAAATCTGTCCCACTGAGCCATTGTGTTCGCCGGGAGAACACAGTGAATATTGCTAGCAGCTATAACAGCTGCTAGCAATAATCGCCTGTAAGATCCAACAGGCTAGCTGTACCCAAGTTGATCAATTTGGGTACATTCAGCCTGCCCATACATGGTTCGAATCCAAGCCAGTTCCTGCTGGCTAGCTTTGTCATTTCTAAGGTTTTCGTAAGCTCGCCCCCCTCCCCAAAGGACAAATGTATTTTTTTCAAATATTTTCTTTGCATTTTTTAAAGGATTAATTCACCTTTTGGAAAATGTTACGTGTTCATCTGCATTTAGGGTGGAACATGTAACATGTTCCAGCTCATATTGCTTCTCTCCCTGATTCCCCCTTCAGTGTGACAGCGGGCGAGGGATCTTCCACCCACTGTCGCAATTCAAAAACAGTATGGCTGTGCCTCACTGTCTCTCTGTCCACACTGCCGTGTCATTCATTCACATTTTCCTGTGAATAATTAATCGACAAATACTGTCAGCCACCGCAGAAGACAGCTTGTAGTTTTGATTGAACTGCGCAGGAGTTGATGAGTGTCTTTGTTCACAAGCTAAGCTGTTTTCAAACTGACAGCCCTATGTGGAGGCACAGGCTGAAAACAGAAGGGCTTGTCTGCTGAAGCCTGACCTTGCACTTCTGATCCACTAATCATGAGTTCAATGCTTTCTGGGCTCCTGTAAGAAAAAGTAATCAATGCACTTTTTTTTTTTTTTTCAAACATATTTGCATCTTTTTTTTTTTTTTTTTCTTTTTTCCCGAAAAAGGTTAACTAATCTGTTAACAATAAACCCTGGGATATTTTATTTGGTTAGAGTTGGAACTGTCAGGTTTAGTTGCAGTCTCCATTGGGGAGATTTTCTGTAGCTTGCTACCCTTTTTTTTTTTGT
This sequence comes from Aquarana catesbeiana, assembly GCF_042186555.1. Classification (NCBI taxonomy): domain Eukaryota; kingdom Metazoa; phylum Chordata; class Amphibia; order Anura; family Ranidae; genus Aquarana; species Aquarana catesbeiana. Next base: position 43,821,026 of record NC_133334.1, on the reverse strand, counting down.
CATGGTGTCGATCAGAAACGGCTATTAGCAGGACAGAAAGACACCGGAAGAAACCAAGCCTAAGAAATTCCAACTCTCCCCCATTCCACTAAAAGAAAGTTTGGTTGCTGCTGTTCCAGTTAGAGAGGTTTACCATCACTTTTTTTGTCTGTGATTACCTCCCTGTCTATTGAAGAGAAAAAAAAAAGTATTTGGCTGATGTATACGCAAACCCTTTTCTTGATTGTCAGACTGAATTTGTTTACGGGATTTTACACATAGTAATACTGATGGTAATGCTGCACTAATAGTTTAACTAGTAGCAGTACTACTGGGCACACATGTCAATTTTCCGCTGGTTTCAACTGCTTGCAACTAACTTAATCACAAAAGCTACTAAACAGATCAAGGTAACCTACCACTAAACTTTTGACTATTTAAAAACTGTTAGCGGTTATTTACATTCAAAAGTTGGTTGAAATTGTCTGAAAATTACATTGTTTGTCATATAGCTTAGTCTGCGTGTACATTCCTTTTAGGACTTCCTTTAGATTTATTAAAACTGCAATGGCAGATCTTGTTATTAAAAGTCAGCAGCTACAGGATTTGTAGCTGTTGACTTTTCTTCTTTTTTTATTTTTTTTTTCCTCTAGAACCCCTTTAATGTAGTGTGTGTATGTGATGTTTAAGTTTGAAGTCAATGCTTTAATTTAAAAAAAAAAAAAAAACAGGTTTATTTTGATGCTGGCCTTTCCTTCCCTCACCCTACTGTGAGATGCTGGGTGTGAAGTAAATATCCAGTACTTCCAGGTATGGAGGAGCAAGTGGCTCACTGGGCACTGGTTATTGGCCTAGTGTTGTCATCTAGGGGTGGGAAGAGGCTCTTAATCTCCACCCAGTGACTCAGAGCTTTATTCAGAGATTCTCAGTGATTTTCCTCACTCCTGATAGCAAAACAGAACAGCAATGAGTGACAGAAAAGGGGAGCAAATGCTACTAGCAAAGGGGGCTTTAAGGTAAATCTGTTCCTTTTTAACCTGAATGGTCAAAGCACAGATTTGTTCACCTAAAATGAATGTTCACCTTTTTCCAAAAAGGTGAACTAACACCATCCTCACCCACACCCTGGTCCCCACTTCACTTACCTCCATGGGTGATACAGCTTCACCATCCACCCAGCCTGGTGCAGCAGCACTCCCGGAGATTAAAAAAAACATGCTGTTCTTCTTTTTCTACAGGTTCTAGGACAGATCATAGCAATTTTGATTGGCTAGCTCTGACATTTAACCACGCTGACCAATAAGAATGGCTCTGATCTGCCCCGGCATCCCTGAGGAAAAAGAAGAACCGCAGTTTTCAAACCCCAGGACTGCTGCACTGGGCTGCAGGGATGGAGAAACACACTCGCCTACGGAGGTAACTACAGCAGGGACTGGGAGTGGGGAGGGTGTGAATTGTTCACCTTTTGCGTTTTTATGAAAAAATATAAACAAACCTTTTAAGGTTTGGTAATGTGAAGTGTATAAATAGAGAGACATAAAATGACCAAATTTCTCTTTTCTTGAGAAAATGCAGGAATGTGGCCATATCCAAGGCATAATATGGCTATGTGATCTGTCATGAAGGGAGTGGATCATATATAACCAGTACTAGGGGGAGCTTGGTGCAAAATATTCTGAAGGAAGCATTTCAGTTTTTCTTTTTATTTATTTATTTTTTATTTTTTGTGTCCGTGCAAACAAAACTGTTAACATAGAATTGTCTGAGCGTGGCTTCACTTTTCACTTTCAGGTCGTGCTGCAAATGAACTATAAAATCTTGGCAATCAATATTGGGCAAACCAGGCAGGAACATGGGTCCTTTCTTTGTAGGAAGTCACATCAACATGCACTTTAGGCCAGTCCTTTGTATTCCTGTATAAAGTCTCTATGTGCCATTCCTAAAGGCAGTCAAATCGGATTTAATTGTATGGTTATTTATGTTGTAAGTTATTCTTTACAGAGGTGGAGAAAATGGTTTGCACTCTGTCACTACTTTAAAAAAAAAATAAAACAACTTGCCTGCCAAAAAAAGGTTCACCACTGTCTCCAAATGCTTCCTTGGCTGGGAAATTGGGAACCTCAAACATTTCCCAGGGTGTCAAATGCCTGATCCCCCTCTGCACTCTGTGGTTTCACCCACCGTGGCCCCCTATGTCAATACAGAACACGGTGAAGTAGGAGTCAGTTGAAGGAACCGCAACAGGGTACCATGTATCCAACACCTATAAATGTCTCAAAAGCCATTGTAGCATTGAAGTAAATGGAGATTTTTGGCATGGCAAGGGTCAAGTATTATCCATTTAATTTTCAGGGAAGCCTTTTTTTAATTGGCAATCACGTTCATTTTTTTAAATTCTTATGTTCTGGTCTCTTCTGTACCCTTTCCCTCTGTCTACCTCTGCAGTCAAATTGAGCTACTTTCTTGCATTATCAGTCTCTCTGCTTTTGAAGGTGTATTTAAAGGGTCAGTCCACCTAGAAGTGATACATGGAGTCTGATGGGTTTGTTAGCTGCTGGCTTCTTGGGTATTCCACTTCTCGGGTCTCATTGAGCAAGTTAAAATCACATGGGGACAATCTTATCATTGCAGCGTTAGGTGTTCAAGCCTGGAAGCTTGAGAAAAGATATGTCACCGCTTGAGTCCTGAAAGTACCAAGAAGCTCTTGGTTTAACTCTCCCCTCATCCACTAAGGCCTGGTTCACACTATTGCGGCTCTGCAGGCCAAGTTTGGCATGGCAGCCCATTCATTTGATTTTGCTTTTGCACTATGCGATTTCCCAGCGGTTCCCATAACCACCTGCAGTTTGGCCGCTGGTGCCGGGAACAGGTGCCTGCACCTGCAACCACCCGCAATAGTGTGAACCAGGCCTAAAACTGAATTATTAGTAATTTGTGGGCTGTCTCTTTAATGTAGCAAAGAGCAATGTCCAAGTGTAGTAATACTTAACAACCAACTGGAATTCATCTACCATTGCTCCAGTATGACGAGAGGTGAAATTCAGTTGCTGTAGGTATTAGCACTTTATATTGTCATTGCTCTTTTGCACGGCCTAAATGACTAGGTCTACTAAATGTGTGTTCATATGTTACCTTTGCTTACACTTTCCCTCTGTCTGCCTCCGCCTCAAAGTATGTGTGTGTTTGTTACCTTTCTTATCCTCTGACTGTAGTCTGAGCTTTTGTCTTCGGGAAAGCCTCCTGCTAAGGAATCTAAGCTGTTGGCACTTGCGCCTGTGCCTAGGAAGGTAGAACTTGCTTACTGTTCTCTTTGCCTTGCTTGTTCCATTTGCTTTTTCTGGTGAAAGGCAGGGAGAGGATGCCATTTACCCATCAGCGGCTGTACCTAACCATCCTTTTTGTGGCTGAAATGTTGTCCGTGTTGCTGAGCAATCCTTCGCACTGCATTCATTGAGCACTAACCAAACACCAGAGCATGTTCTGCTTCTGCTTACACAAACTGTCATTCAGTACAAAATAATATGATATTGATCAGGATACATCTCACAAAAGGGAATGCTGCTCGATTAGTCTTGCAAAACTTAGTTATAAACAAACTCTACCTTTTACAGTTATGCTGCTGAGTAATTGGGTGTTGAAATTCAGTGGCTTTAAATGTCTAGCCAGCATAATAAGGATGCATAGAGTTGGGAACTTAAGCACTACTATGTGCATGGACTCCATAATCCTGTTATTTTTAATTGTCATCCTCTTGATTAAATTAGTAACACATTCATAATGAATTTAGTTGCAAAAAAGACATGTGGTTGAGGTATTTTATCTAATTGGTGAACTGCTGTTAAGCCTGGTACAAACTGAGTTGACTGAAAAAACTGTCAGCTCTGGTTGGAGCCACTGTGCTAACGATCCGACGTTGGTACAGCAATCTCCCGCACTGAGCTGTTGTGTTCTGACAGGGAGATGGACCCCCCCCGCCAGAACACTCCAATCAGCCGTTAGTGAAACCTGCCATTGCTGATTTTCCAGCATGCTTGTCTGACAGAAGCCGGCCGCCATACACACGGGCCGAATGTTGGCCATTTTTTATTAAACCGGCCGGTGTCGCCCTGCATTCGGCCCGTGTGTACGGGGCTTTGAAATTCTTCTTTTTTTGTTCTACTCTCAGTGATGAGTTTAAAGTTTTTAAGCAGTATTAAACCCAAAACCAGAAATGTATTATATTATAGTTTACCAATCATTAGATGTGGCTTTTTTCACTCGGTGATCTGACCAGTAACACACCTCCTGTATTAGTGGGTAACAACTCTGGAGGAATGAGAACAGGAGGCATAGCATTTAACCGTGTTGTGTCTGGGGGGGTGGGGGGGGGGGGGGTGGTAGTGTTAAAGGATAAGTTCACTTTTTAGAAAAAAATTAATGCACGTTTTTTGTTTTTTTCAGGTAAAAAAAAAAAAAAAATTGCATTTATTATTTTTTTTGTTACAGGAGCCTGTAAAGCATTGCACCAGTGATCAGCAGATTGCAGGCGCCATGCAGGTCTCCTGCAGATCTATCACAGTATTGCCTTGCTCATACGAGGAAGCCGATTCTTTCTGACCGGAAGACTCAATGAACTACCACAGCGCTCACAGTAGTAGTTTATTGAAAACTACAAGCTGACCGCCGCAAAGGCTGCTGGACCTTGTAGTTTTCCATTCACGGAGGATTGTGAATGAGCGGCGTGGTTGGTGGGTTTGTCTCATCCACGTAAACTGATATATTCTGCTGTAGAGCTTGTGCTTTTGAAAAACGGACTTACTGGCTGGTTCACCAGATGCAAATAAAAGAAAGATAGCCTAAAAAAAAACAATACAGCCATCACATCTAAGAATTGATAAGCGGTCATAAATTATAAATTAAATGTTTGCTTTTGGATTTAATACAGTTTTAAAAGAGAAGTATGGGTAGTATTATTTTTCAATTTTTTATTCATACTTACCTAGGTGGATGCAGCATCGGTCCAATGCTGCATCTGTCCCCCGGCGCCTCTAACACTGAGAACTGAGCGATCGAACATCGCCGATCGCTCGGTTCTCACAGCTCTTTGCTCTGCCCCTCCTCACTCACTGGAGCCCTGGGCTGTGAAGGGGGAGGGAGTGGCCGGCTCAGCCTCTCAGCGACTCGCTGAGAGGCTGACTCGGGTGCCGGTCCAAGGATCCCGACTCTATGGTCGTGATGACGCCTGAGCCTGGACTGACTCTGTGACATCAGCAGAGAGCTTACTGCAGCCTGCTGTCTACTGAAAACCGGTCATGGGAGCGCAGAATGAACTGCACTTTATTGAATCCTCTGGAGCAGAGCAACTGCCAGGTTTGTGCATACTGGAGATCACAGGCCGATAGTCAAAAGCACATGTCTTGCTCACATTGGCGCTACTTCCAAGTTGCTTGCATACGTGGTTGCTGTTCTGTTTGTAGTGTACTTTGTGAACATCTGTTGCTCTTGGGCTTTAGCAGACAATATTTGGACAGGCTGCCAGACTGGCTTTAAGTACACAAGCCCTATAAAAGTGTTCAACACTGGGTGGGATTTGCACCAGTTAAAGTAAAAACAGAAAATAAAACAAAGTGACACAAAGCCATAAAACAGAAGGTAGTTTTGTTATCACTTCTATACTCCTCCATTTTAAAAAAAAAAAAAAAAAAATCCTTTATTGGCAGCTACCCATCCAGAATCCAGCAGAAAAAACATTTGCTAATTTTAAGACACACTGGGGCTTCTGAGTTGTGGAGCGACAAGACTGTATGAGGTCATAGTTAGGACAGCAGTGGTCTTTTCTTACCGTCATTAAATGAGAATAAATATCTTGTTTTGTGGTGGCTGGGAAGAGACGTAACCGTCCTCTATTTTAAGGTGGCTGTGCTATATTAGTCAGTAGTTTAGTGGACAACCTTTTTTGACCTTATTGGTTGTAATGTCACAAAACATTGCTAATAGTTTTGGTATGCTTTTTTTAGATCTCACATTTGCATTTGTGAGCTTATCGTGATGGGTTTGTTTTTTTTTTTTTTGTTTTTTTTTTTAGTATTTTTGTGAAAACATGCCCATTAGCTCCACTAAAAGGTCATAGACTTTTATTTAGCACTGTTGTATCAGCTGTCCTCTGCCATGGAGAAAGCTGATCTCTTGTTTGGCTTTGTAAAGGAAGCAGACCCTCTCCAGAGAGGGGATAGTCTTAGCCTTTAATCATTTGAGTCTTTAGGGCCGAGGCCAGTCTGTAAGATTTATTTACTGAAGTTCCTGTATTGATGTTTAGGTAAGAAGGGCCTGCACTCAGCACCTCTCCTGTATGTAAATCAAGCTGGTTGTTTTGTTTTACTGAACAAAATTATGGAAATTGTAGTTTCAACAGTTCACAAACTAGTCCTTTCATGTTATGGGCTGCTTCCTGGTGAAAGGCTATATGTTATTTACCCACCATATACATTAGTAGTGTATGCCCCTTAATGAAAATTGGCATGCCCTGGGTAGAATAAGAGTCTTATGACATGCTGAAGGACTTTAAGTGATAAATGCTTGCCACTTTTGCATTCATCAAAGCAGCTCTAGTGCTGTGATCTCTACATTATATCATCTTTGTGATTTTTACCGATATATCATAAAGTTTGTAGTGATCAGCCATGGCGTACAGATGCTGTTCGCTTCTACATATCACAAGACTTCACCAGTTTCTGTGTTTTTCCTTGTGCTGTGTTCAGAAGATGTAGTGTAAAGATGATATAACACTTTCTGTCCTCTTGTCCCTTTGTAACAGGCGGAGGAGAGACATGGCAACATTGAGGAGAGGTTACGACAAATGGAATCACAGCTGGAGGAGAAAAACCAAGAGCTGCAAAGGGTAGGTTTTCCTGGACCCCATGTAATTGCATTTTTTGCAAAACTTCAGCTTTTTCGATTCTGTCTTTATCTGCTTTCCATCCGCCATATACTGAAATGACAGACGGGCAAGAGCACTCTTGTTCTCGGAGGATGTCATCTGATGTCCTCCCATTCTTGGCGCATGGCCATCTGTGGTGCGTTGTTTCCCTCAGACACAGGGCAACACCGATCATGGTAAATAGTCTGATGTAGGCTCTTTACCATGTGATCAGCTGTGTCCAATCACAGCTGATCAGTGTAAATAAATGCCAGTTATCATCATGCCTTTCCTCATGCTGAAAGCTCGCGAGGAGGGGATAGCCGGTAAGCGGCATTCCTCGGCGCGGACATCTGCACTGACCATCAGGGCACTAATCAGTGCAGCCCCATCAGTGCCCACCAGTGCTGCCAATGAATGCCCATCAGGGATGCCTATCGGTGCCTGTCAGTGCAACCTCATCAGCGCACATCAGTGAAGGAAAAAATCAGCATATTTACAACATTTTATAACAGAAACTTTTTTTTTCTGTCATTTTTTGTTTAGCAAAAAATTAAAAACCCAGTGGTGATTAAATGCCACCAAAATAAAGCTCTATCTGTCTCAAAGTTGATAAAAAATTTCTTTGGGTATAGTGTTGCATGACTGGAATTTCCATTCAAAGTGCGATAGCACTGAAAGCTGAAAATTGGCCTGGCCAGGAAGGGGCTGAAAGTGCCCAGTAGGCAAGGGGTTAAGGAGTATGAACTATACAAAACTAGCAAAAGTGTGCCTGTGCCAGAATGAGAACGTTTGGGATACAGTAAGCTATGATAAAGAAGTGCAGTATATGCAGAAGCGGGATGTGGAGGGTTTGATGGTGGGAATTATGTACAGGACAATAGGCTGTTTGTGCAGTAGAGGGGTCCGGTGATATGACAGAACAGTATGTGCAGCTAACTGAGCCCCAGATAACACTAAATACCTGATAAAGGGTTTAATCTTTCTCCATTCTTTCTAAAACCAACGTTTTGGATGGATATGCCCTACTGTGTGTTTTTAGCATTCTTTTGTCAAATATGGATTACTGCAGAGCAGTGTGGAAGTGGTGTGCCTGACAAAAACATTTCATTCTCACTGGGCACAGTGGTTGCAAGAAAAGCCTGTGCAAGGCATAAAAGACATGGGAAAATGAATACTACCCTATCATAAACTGGGCACACCCCAGGTAGATTTAGTGTGTTAGATTTTACCATTAACTGTATTGCCTTGACTTCTCTAATTGGATACAAATTGAATGAATTGTTTAGGTAGGGCCTCACATTAGTTATTAGCACATTCTACTGAGTGTAGGAAATTTTAGCTGGTGTGTGATCAGCTTTACACTATCGTGTATGGTTGGTATGTGCTGGCCATTGCAGCACAAAAGAGATGATTTGCTTGGCCGACATCAGCTGGGCCATAAGATCCTATGGGTGACATCACTGCTCTGAGCACTCTCTCCTCTCCCCTGCAGCCACCTCTTGCTGACACGGGGATCACCTGACTGGACTGCAGCGGGCTATAAATAGATATGTTTTTACATCTTTCTTACACAGTTTCATCAGTAAAGGTGTTAGGAGGAGGGAGGGGGCAGTTTTAAGACTAGTTGGGTTTAGTCTAGAATCCTACTTTTAGAGTGGCTGTAAACAGCACACATGAAATATGAACGAAGCACATGCTTCAATGCTGTGTGCTTGCTTCTCTCTGAAGCTCTGAGTGTCATTTCTCTCTGTTGCCTCGTGCTTTTGTTATCGGCATGACTCACATTTACATTATCCAACACAGAAGAAAAAAGCTGAAGGAGAACTCCAGCACACAGCCTGTGATTGACATTCACAGCTGTGCATGCTCTCCATGTAGAGTAGGGTGGGGGGGTTGGGGGGGGTGTTTCTTCCCACCAATCAGGCTCAGAATTCTTCTCCCTGAACGGTGTAGTGTGTGAATTCAGACACCCGTCTGCGTTTTGCTGCTGAGAGATGCTGCCAGCATCTGTTCTGTACACAGAAGGTTTTTATCTTTAATGCAGAGAATGCATTAAGGTTAAAAAAAACTTTGCCCTTTAGAACCACTTTAAATAAACAAAAAATGTCCTTTACCTTTCCTGACTGAGCCAAACTTTCCCTTATTTTTGTCCCACACGCTCCTCCACCCGGACACTGCAGTGCATAGTGGGGGGATTTCAGCATCTGAGGCAGTGCTGTCAATACAGAAGGCAGTGGGCAGGACTTGGTTTGGCCAGGTGCTGATTGACAAGCTACAGGCTTGTGAACTGGCAGTGACAATTCTGAGTAGCCACACCCCCTGCAACATCTTTTCATCCATTGTAGCGCAAGCATTCACAGCCTTACATTTTGAGTGGCTACTCTGCTCTGAATTCGGGAGCAGTGCAGCATTGTCGTGTCGCCCTCACAGGAATCTACATGGGGTGGACTTCACTGGCAGGATTAACTGGAATTTGTGCAACTTTGCAGGAGGGCTAAGAGAAAACTGTAAGTGCAGATGTACTTGTAATTACATCCTGCAACACACATTTTTTTTTTTGTGTGTGTGTGTGGGGGGGGGGATTTGGCCATAGTTCAAATTCAGGTCGAAGACTTGATCACCAATACATATAACATTTGTTTTTGAGGAGGCTTCAGTCTCATGAGGGTTTACCAGTCTTCCCTTTTCAGTGTCTCCTTACAATTCTCCTCTCCTTCAGGGTTTTAAATCTGACACTCCTAACACTTATTAGCACTACAGTTATAAATAGAATCTGAGAATGCCTGTTTCTAATTTAAGCAAACTGTGAAAATGACAGCTCCGAGCAGCAGTTTTACAGATCCAGTTTATACGTCCTCTTCAGAGACATTATTTACCAAACTTTCTTTGTATTAGGCCCGACAGAGAGAGAAGATGAACGAGGAGCATAATAAGCGCCTGTCTGAAACCGTGGACAAGCTTCTGTCAGAGTCAAATGAGAGGCTACAACTTCACCTCAAGGAGAGGATGGCATCTATAGAAGATAAGGTAATGCCGCCTTCTTCTGGTAATATAAGTAGCTGGGTAGGATTAAAGTAAAGTTGCATGTGCTATTTTGTACTACAGCAAGATAAGCACTAAAACTCCATCCCGAGCAAATCATAAGTTTTGTCAGTTTATAGCGAGATCATTGAAAGATGAATGGATTGTCCGTTTGTTGCTGCACATTGCTCTGGTACTGGCTCAATGGATTCTATTGTTCACATGGATATTTATTCACCAGCTAGTCCTGGATCAATTTCCTGCTTTTTTTAAATAGCATTGACATATTATATTTTACTACAGAGTAATTAACAATCGTATTTCTCCTTGCCAAAAAAAGGAGCCTTTGGTCTTCTGTCCTTGCCGCATTCACTTAAGTCTTCACATACCGAGTGCTGAGCCAGATAATTGATGGAAACTTATGAAAGGAAACCGAAGTACCTATCCCTACTCTGATGGTATCGTCCCTGCAGGGAAGTGACACCCAGGCGCCAGCAGTGCAAGGCCACAGTGCTCACCACTTAGCTACTGTTTTAAACAATTAATGCGTTTTTATGTCCTTCTACATTAGTAATGTATCCTACTAGAAACACCGTGGAGACGTTTTCTCAGATGTTTGCTGTGTTTAAAGTCTTTTAAAAGATGTTACAAATTACTTTATGATGTATAGTACAATAAAAACCTAGTTTATAAACATTTTTCCGGATTATGCTGCAATAAAACTTTTTTTTATTTTCTTCTTCAGAATGCCTTAATTAGAGATGTGGAATCTGCCAAGAAACTCATTGACGAAATCCAGCATGAAAAGGTGGGTTTGGCTCTTTAGGCCTCATGCACGCTGCAGCTGTCAAACGCCCATTTTACAGGCGTTTGATGTTTTCTTTTTTCATAAATTCCCCTATGTTTGCAGGTTTGTAGGCTCCTAGAGGAGTTTAGAGGCAGGGGCGTCTAGGGGCATTAATCTGATACCACTAAGATTGCGTTCAGGAGAGGAGCTTTTGGGCAGAAAAATCGCACAATGCCTCTAAACGCTAGGAACATTTAGCACTCAAGTGTTCATTCATTTCAATGGGCAGAATAAAGTACTACAAATGCTTATCCTATGCAAACTATACTATGATGTGCCTAAATGCTTTTGAAAAATTCAGCATTAGGCGTGTTTTTTTTAATGCTACTTTTCACCTGTCAGGAAAAAAGTGTTCAGAAGAGCCTAGTGTGCATGAAGCCTTAAATTGTTTAAGGCACAAGAAGAAATCGCTGCCTCTATGATACTCAGGCATACCATACTGTTTATGTCCCTTTCTAAAAACGAGACTTGTGAATACCTATTTAGAGCGATCTTCAGGCCGGTCATGTGACTGGTGGACGCTTTTCAGCTCCGATACATGACTTCTGCAGGAGGGGCCGAGATCTCCCTCTGACGTCAGTCATGGAGATCATGTGGCCGCTCAGCCACTCCTGCAGAAGTCCTGTCTCGGTGATGTAAAGCGGCTACGCGTCAATTGACCAGTTTGAAGATAGCTCTAAATAGTTATTTACAAGCCTCGTTTTTTAGAAAAGACATATACAGTGTGGTATGCCTGAGTATCATAGAGGGGCTGGCAATGACCACTGTAAGTTATTGTTACTTTACCGATTTAAAAAAAAAAAAAAAATGTTATTGAAAAGAACAAGAGATGCTGTCATGTATACCTTATTTTTAACAACAACAATTCAGAGATTCTAACAGATCCACTACAATTTTCTTTCGAGTAATTCGACATTGTCATACCAGTATGTAACTAAGCAATAAAGTTTTATCCACATTGGTAAGTGCTGAACAGGTCCTGTTCCACCATAATAACTCCTCATAGAAGAATGAGCTTATCTATACAATAGCCTGTCCAAGATCAGGTCGTTGGGGGGAGGAGGCCCGGAGTATCTAGCAATGGTGACCATAATGTTTGGAAATTATGTGAGCTACCCTTGTGCTGATATATGTATTTTTCGAAAGGAATCGTATCTTGCATCGTTTCTACCTAACCTTTCCATGTGGAAGCTTCAACCGCCTTCCAGTGACGAAGAATTAGTTTCCTGGCCTGAAACAGAGCTCTGGCTATGGCCTGTTTGGTGATCTCCTCCACCTGAAAGCCACCTACAATACCCAGTAAACCAATCTTAGGGTCCTGGCCAATCTTGACCTGAAATACTCTGTTAAGAGTGTTTAGTACCGCATTCCAGTAACTGTGGAACTTGGGACATCTCCACAGTAAGTGGATTAGGTCACCGTTTTCTCTAGTACATCTAGGGCAGTTGGGATCTGTTCTCGTTCCCATATGGAAAATTCTAGCTGGCGTAAGGTGAACTCTAAGTAGGAGATATAGCTGAGATAGCCTTTGTGCTACACTAAGGGAGCTGAGTTGCACGGCCTACTCTTACTGCTCCTCCTCAAAATTACCTGTAGAAATTCCATGCTAGTGCCACTTAGCTCCATAATGCATTTTTTTTAAGTCACTGTAATTGTCATTGTCCCAGATGGGGCTGTAGTTAGTGTACTCAGTTGCCTGCTGTATCTGCCTGGCTTTGTTACAAACTTTTTGCATTAGTACATATGTAGGGAATAGTTTATTTGACTTACTAAATCCCAAGGCCTCCAATCCCCTGGCAACATTACTTTCCCCTCTTACAAATTTAATTATATAATCAGAGGCTTCCGGTTTCTTACTGGGATGGGGTAATGCTCTAGCTATATGTTGCGGTTGTGCTGCCAGGTAGTACACCCAGGGATTAGGCAGAGCCAACCCACTACTCTCCTTTGGTCGTTGAAGTTGCTCCAGCTTAATTCTGGGATGTTTGATGTGCCATATGAGCGAATGAAAAATAGAGTTAATCACCCTGCATACTTTTAGGGAGACTACCATAGGAGTGTTATGAAGTATGTAGAGGAGTTGAGGCATTAGTATCATCTTGACCAGATTAACCGGTCCTGCCACTGACATCCTCAGCCTGGACCAGATCTTAATCTTGTCTTTCATTTGGTTAAGTTAGGGGTTAGGTTCAAAGAGATGTAGTCTAGTGGTTTCGGGGACACATATACCCCTAGATATTTGAATTTGGAGGAAACTGGGATATTATGAAGGATTGCGGTTGTAGACTCCATATCCCTGTCTAAAAGCATAAGGGAGGATTTAGACCAGTTAAGGTAGCCTGCAAATTTACCAAATTTCATTATATCTTCCATAGCTGTCCGCAGAGATAGTTTGGTATCGCCCACTAGAGGCATGGTATCATCCGCGTACAGCATGATCTTATCCGTTCTAGCGCCATACTGAAATCCACTGATCGAGCCATTGGAGCGAATGATCGCTGCCAACGGCTCGATAGCCACGACGAACAGGAGTGGCAATAACGGGCATCCCTGGTGAGTTCCTCCTATGTAGGGGGAGACTAGGTGACAATCGACCTGCCACTATAAGGCTTCATGTACACGGGGCGTTTTTACAAACTCTCCTGAATGATTTAACTTGACAGTAACCCATGTTTAAAACGTCCGTTTTGCCACGTTTACGTGCCACGTTTGCATTTTAGAAGAATTTTTCATTTCTATTTTTTTTCAAAATAGGAAAAATGAAAAACACCTGTAAACAAAACACAGCTAAACGTGAAGTACCACATGAAATGCCTTTTAGCTCAGCTTCTGAACCCATTTTATTTTGCGTTCCAAAAAAAGCCTCTAAACTCAACTGCCTAGAAACGACTGTAAATGACCCTGTGTACATGTACTGATATGATAACATAGAGTAGAGTTCAGGAGCAGTTGAAAAAAATGCCCAACTGCTCATAAATGTCTGTTTAGCAGCAGCAGTGTGCATGAGGCCTTGTGGCTTCCTGAGGGGAATTATACAGCAATCTAACCCAGGATTGAAAAACCTGCCCAAATCCATATTTTTCCATTACTGCCCACAGGTAATCCCACTTTATACTGTCAAGCCTTGTGGGCATCTAAAGACAGCAGGGCCCTATCTCCTGAGTTATCTCGGTTGGATTGCATATTAAGGTACAACCTTCGCAGGTTGATTGCCGTGGATTTTTTGGGGATAAAGCCCGCTTGATCTGAATGTATGATTGTTGTAATAACTGTGTTCACCATTGTAAGTTTTTGATTTCTACTAATAGCGGCGGGGGGCGGAGACAGACACAACACGGAGCTGACAGGCAGGGAGGAGGGGGAGAGAGGAGAGGAGAGCAGAGCTGCGGATGACAAATGGACGTACTCCGACCACGGTGGTCAGGGTTCAGCAGCCCTGATTATCATAGTCAGTACAGAGAGAGGGGGTACAGGAAGTGGCGTGTTCAGCCAGGTTTTTACAGTTTAGAGAGGGGCAAATTACACAGCACAAGCACTATGCTGTTTAATCTGCTTTAAGGGGCCAGGATCTCTATGTATTTGGGTTAACAAAACTCTTTAACCACTTGCTGCCCGCCGTCATGTAGTGCAGCTGGTTTACCCAGCAATATGCACCTCCCGATTCTCGCATATGCACTAGTGAACTAGTGACAGCGTCTGGTGCACAGATTGCTATAGCAATGTAATCAAAATACTGCAAGATTACACTATTGGGATTCCCCAAGACTCTAGATGACACCGATATCCCAGGAGTCCAAGGGAATCGCCTAATGACATAATCGCCTAAACGATGGGGACCGGAAGCGCGGCCAAATTACATTAAAGTTATTTATAAATAATAAAAAAAAGTTGAGAATATCCATTTAGCACTGTACTGTGGATTGACATTGTGATCCGAGGAAGATGTAAAAATGGGTGAAGCTCCAATTTGACCACTTCAGGAGCTATTTTTTGCGCCAATGTTGATATGTACATTTTAGGTCTGAAGATTATAGGAAAAATTAATAAATGCACATATTTTTGTAGAGAAAAAATGTGTTTTTATACTTTTTTTCCACAGGACTCTGCACCCGCGAGCAATGGATCGTGGGTGTAATGTCAGGCTCCTTCAGACTCTTTCACCAGCACTCTGCTTGTACCTCTGTATGGGGGTTCAGTTGGAGAGCTGGAGGAAGTGTCAATAGACTAGGAGTGTGATAAATACTGCATGTATTTTCTATTGATAACTACAAGTCTGCCTCTGTGGAAGATGGGACTTGCTGTATATTCATTCACAGATCTCTGTAAGTAATTGACGCAGCTGTGCAGGCAGAGCCCCAATTTTAAAAGTGACAGCGGATGCAGTAAGGAAGAACCCCTGCATGCTGTTATGGAAAGGCTGAGGGGGACTTCGGGGTGGGGGGGTGCTTGGGAACATGTAAAATCCTAAATACATATGTAACATGCTGCTAAAAGGAGGATTTGGCCTTTAAACGCCCAAACATTATACTTTTTTTTTTTTTTTTTAAAGCAATAACCCTGGGAAATGGTGGTAGTTGTAATTTCATGTCATTTGACATTATCATGTTCCGGTGGTTGTGCACATGATCCCGAGGCTACATAGCCACCCAAATCACTTCCATCTAAAAGCAGACAGTTGGCTTGATGAAGATATACACACTCTTAGCTGCTATAGGCAAAAAATGTGGGAAGAAGGGATCTTGTTTCGGGGGCCTTCTATGTTTTAGACAGTGTCTGGTACCACATCCTGAGAATTGTATACAAAGGAAAAAAAACTAACTTAAGAATTGAGGACTTTGAAGGTACCACGTATGTAATGTAAAATTAATCTTTTACCGGTATTATACACACACGAAAAGACAAAAATTGCTGCATGTCAGTATTGCAGATACATCAAGTTAGTAAGTGAATGTCATCACTTATCATCCCCGCCAAACTTGGGCAGTTAGTTGCTTGCAGTAACTTTGACACGTTTCTTGGGTCCATGCCCGCTTTACCAGAAAAACAAATAGTCAAGCTCTATAATTATACAAGGTACACTTATCAGAACCACAATGTAGTGACATTACATCCAACGGGTTTGTTCTCCCTATAGGGAATAGAAATGCAACATACATGTGTTTGCATGTTCTCCCTGTGCCTGCGTGGGTTTCCTCCGGGTACTCCAGTTTCCTCCCACACTCCAAAGACATGCAGGTAGGTTAATTGGCTTCTGTCTCAATTGTCCCTAGTATGTATGAATGTGAGTTAGGATCCTTAGATTGTAAGCTCCTTGAGGGCAGGGACTGATGTGAATGTACAATGTATATGTAAAGTGCTGCGTAAATTGACGGCGCTATATAAGTACCTTAAATAATCACATATATATATATATATATATATATATATATATATATATATATATATATATATATATATATATATATATATATATATATATATATATACACACATTTTCTTATTATTAGAATGTTACAGATTTAATTTTAATGTTTATAATATGCTGTTTTCTAGCCATACTAGACACTTCAAATCCAGTTTGTGGCTTTGCTCATATGGTTGAACATTGTTTATTGCTATCATCAGATAACCTCCCTCTTATCACTTGTTATATGGTTGTGCCCTTGTGGAGCAGTGTCCACATGTACAAACCTTGATCAACCTTGGGACTGTATGCTGCATACCTTTGCAGTTGAGTTGCTATGTATGAAATTGTGATCTCAATGTCTGCTCCTCTTTCTAGTTGCTTTCATGGCTTAAGTTTTAAACAGAGTATTTCTCAGGTCACTCTTGTTTGCGAATTGTTACACTATTTACTTTAATAGCATTAATGGCAAAATATTTTTCATTTTGCAGAGAGTAAGGGAGGGTTATAACCCCTGTCAGTTTTCTTTTTTGCCATCTGTGCCCAATTGGGGAAATTTCCCTTCACTTTTTATCCCATAGCCAAAATAGGAAGTGAGAGGAAATCCCTACAAAGCAAGGGAATCCTGGGGTGGTGTCACCATAACTATTGTCTCCATTGGAAGATTTCCCCTCTATTCCTGTTCTGCTGACAGTCAAAAATGTGGTATTTTCTTTTACTTTTATTCTAGGTGATAAGTCACCAGAGAAATAGAGAGGGTGTATCTCCCTAACTGGGGCACAGGCACCAGTGGAATCCTGAGAAGTGTTCTAATATCTCTCCGCTCCAAAAATCAAAAGCAACAAAGTTTTACCTTTTAAGATTTGTTCATAAAAAGATTCTTATTGGGTAAGAGCTGGAGAAAGCAAAAAAAAAAAAAAACCCCTTAAGTATAGCGTAGGGAAAGATTAAACTCGATCAGGTTTTTTTTTTTTTTAAAAAAAAAAAAAAAAAAAAAAAAACCCTTAAGTATAGCGTAGGGAAAGATTAAACTCGATCAGGTTTTTTTTTTTTTTAAAAAAAAAAAAAAAAAAAAAAAAAAAAACCCTTAAGTATAGCGTAGGGAAAGATTAAACTCGATCAGGTTTTTTTTTTTTATTTATTTTTTTTTTCTTCGCAGTCTGTCCTGCTTGGGAGATTTCCTTTCCTTTCTGTCCTTAAAAATGCAACAGAAAATGAAAGGAAATCTTAGAAAAGTGTGGGGATTTACCAACTCAGAGAGTCATCACAGGAGCAGGTGTCCTTGTTTGAGGATTTGTCCTTGCCTCTTAGTCTGGTGACAACTCAAAATGTTTGTATTTCTCTTTACCTTCTGCAGTCACCATGACAAATAGAGTGTATCAAACTGCAATAAAAAGGTCTAAACCTTCACCGCTGCCTAATATTCATTTCATACACTTTAAGGGTAAATATGCTTTTATAAGAGACCCTTCCACTTAATTATAGGAATGCGCTGTGGTTCTTGTTCAGCCGAGCTTAAAGGGGTTGTAAACCCTCGTGTTTTTGCACCTTAATGCATCTTGTGCATTAAGGTGCAAAAACACCTTGCAGTCACTGGCCCCCTAGTCTCCCCATTTTACTTACCTGAACCCTGAATTTCCGTCGATGCGTCCCCGCCGTCCCTCTCTGCACGAGTTCCCGGTTCTTGATTGGATAGATTGATGGCAGCGCAGCCATTTGCTCCTGCTGCTGTCAATCAAATCCAATGATGCGGGCAGCAGGGGCGGGGCCAGGTCCTGCATTCGGCCTCTATGGTCGCCGAATGCTGGACTCGGGAGCTCGCCCACATGGTAACCTCCTCGGGAGAGAGCTTCTCCAAGGGGGTTATCTAATGTGTGGAGGAGCCACAAGAGCCGCCGAGGGACCCCAGAAATGAATGTTCAGGGCCACTCTGTGCAAAATGAGCTGCACAGTGGAGGTAAGTATGACATGTTGTTTAAAAAAAAAATTAAACGATCCTTTAGTATAACTTCAAAATACTGAAAACCCTTCCGTTTGTTTGGAACAAGCAGTGCATGTTAGTTGCAGTCATGTGAACTATTCTATGCATATTACACATGCCATAGTCCATATCTGTACTCCATCTCGGCAGCGAGCAAGAGAGGGTGACCACATCTATTTTGTACAGTGGTACCATAGAGAATGAACATAGCCACCCTCTAACAGGAAGTCAAATCGCAGCAGCAAAAAAATAAAAGATTTGGAGGAGGCTGAGGGCAAAGATACTTTCTCGATTTCAGAATACATACATAGATTATTTTTTAAATTTTGTTTTAAACCAGAATTTAGTGTCACGCTAACTTTTATGAAAAGACTACATGTGTACTTGCGAATGCAGTGTTCCAAGGTGATCTCTGCACTTAAAGAATTCTTCCAACCAAATGCTAAAGTTGTTTTTTGAATACTAAGAGTAAGAATCAATTTTTCCTGTACTCCTGCATTCTGTTAGATATTCCATTCTAGAAAACTGAACCATCAGCCATTTAGTTTCTGTTCTGTTTCTTATGGTTTTTCTTTTGGCCCTTAAAATAGGATCAGCTACTGCTTGAAATAGAATCACTGAGAGCCGAAAATGAGCAAGTCAGGATTCGGGCAGCCTCCCTTCACCATAGGTATGTTCACTTCTTAATTGGCAACATTTTGAGATAAAAAATTCAGTGGGTGATTTTTTTTTTTTTTTTTTTTCGTTTTCTGTTACATCCTCTGGAATTATGAGTTTCATGTGTATAGCCTCACAAAAAATGAAAAGGTAAACTAAAGATGGCCATACATTACTCGGCCGACTGGACATAAAAAATTAAACGGATTTCCTCATCCACACAATGGAGATGAATACGGAAATCCTCCCTTCTGTATCTTTGTATTCTGACAGCGGGACTCTCCCTAGCCCATTGGTTGCATGCACTGATCGAGCTTAAATTTTTGAACAAGCTTGTTAATTAAAAGTCAACCCATATATTAGCATCTCATGAACAGGAAGGGTCATACATGTATCAAAATTTGATTGGTTTGATAAACTTATGGCCAGCTTAACTCACAAAACAATCCCCTCACCCCTGGTTCCCACTTATCTGAGATGATTATCATCTTCAGCCCATGCTAGCTGTAGGGTAGTGATCCAGACGTATGAAATATGCAATACACAGCTTTAAAGGCTTTGTTCCAGGATGGCTACATTTGCTAGTGTGGGTGTTGAAAGATAATCATTCAAGGAGGTAAGTGCAGCGGGAATGCATTGTGCACATTTTTACACATTTTGTGGAAAGGTGAACTAACTGTTTAAATTTGTTATGCGTGAAAGAAGGGTAAAGTGTACCTTTTCTTAAAACTTTTTTCAGTTTTGAATGCAATGGGGAAAGGTAAGAATCCCTGTAAGGTTTTACCCCTACTGGGGGCTCCATTATATTTATTTTTTACTTTCTGTTCTGGGGGCAATGTTTTTATACCAAACAGGATGTATGTGAGGGTAAATCTGCAACATGGAAACAGACAACTTAACCACTACACATCCGCGCTATGGCCGAATGACGGCCACAACGCGGACCTGAATTCCCGCCTGCAGGGCGCGCGCTGTGATCACCGAGTCACTGAGACTCGGGTGATCACCGATCCAAATAAGGGGCCGGTCCCGGCCCCTTACCATGTGATCAGCTGTCAGCCAATGACAGCTGATCACATGATGTAAACAAAAGATCGGTAATCGTTTTTTTTTTTTCTACTCACGCTGACAGCATGAGTAGAAAAAAAAGCCGATCACCGGCTCGGATGTAAGGGACATCGGTCCCCAAGTGGAAGAGGCACATCTGCCTCATCAGTGCCACCAAATTGTGCCACCTAACAGTGCCCACAAGTGCCACCTATCAATGCCCACCTGTAGTGCCAATCAGTGCCACCTGGCAGTGCTGCCCATCACTGCCACCCATCAGTGCCCATCACTGCCGCCTATCAGTGCCCATCACTGCCGCCTCATCAGCGTACATCAATGAAGGAGAAAAATAACCCGTTTTCTAAATTTTTTATAACAAAATATAAAAAAATAATTTTTTTTTTAAAATTCAGTTTTTTACATTTTTTTTTAACAAAAAGTAAAAACTGCAGAGGTGATCAAATACCACCAAAAGAAAGCTCTATTTGTGGTGAAAAAATGATAAAAATTTCATTTGGGTACAGTGTTGTATGACCACACAATTGTCATTCAAAGTGCGTCAGCGCTGAAAATTGGTCTGGATAGGAGGGGGGGTTTAAGTGCCCTGTAAGCAAGTGGTTAAACATTTTATTTATACAGTACAAGGCACAGGCATATAGTATATATAGACCCTGAGTTATAGGCTTGAACCTTCAGGTGATTGGACACTGGCAAATCTTGAGGACATGCCCCTTAGGCACCTCCTCTATGACCCTACCACACTCTGAGTCCTCAGTTTTGTAGCAAGCAATGCAAAGTAATCAAGGAATGGAAGGGATGGTGTCCTGTGTCCTGTACTTTACAGGAATTTCCAGGTAAGTCAAAATTTCTCTTTTCTTATCATGCAGTATAGGACATAGGTAAAGTGTTCATAGTCCACAGCATGTCCCCAAGCAATGAATGAAAAGGTTGGGCAACACCTAGGCAAACAGAGCTGCTCAACAGGCATCAAAAAGACCCAAACTTCAGAGTGCCACCATAAGAACTTTGCATCTGAAAGCTGCATCCGCAGAAGATTAGACATCCACCTGGTAGAACTTTGAGGCAGTATGAACAGAGGTCCTGGTGGTGGCCTTACACATCTGGGCTACAGAGACTTGGTGCCAAAATTCCCAGGAAAGTGCTGCTTCCCACATTTATTTCACACTTAGTGCAAAGTTTTTTCTTTTGTTTTTTTTAAAAATGCTGAGGTAATCCAGCATTTGCCTATTTGCTTGGAATTACAAGTATTGCAGTTAATTGGAAAAATCGTAACTGCCATTTACAATATGTTTGGTATTTAGCAGATCTGCTGCAGTTAATGTTGAATCTAATTGGCAAATCCTCATTTGTATCTGCATACTAAGAGTAATAAGGTCTGCCATCAGATAAATGTTTCGATTTTCTTTGCCCAGTAGTTTTCAGAAGTCTCTGTATTAAAGCGGAGGCCCACACATATTGTAAACTTTATATTAATCCCTTCATGGCATT
Organism: Aquarana catesbeiana; assembly: GCF_042186555.1. Taxonomy (NCBI): domain Eukaryota; kingdom Metazoa; phylum Chordata; class Amphibia; order Anura; family Ranidae; genus Aquarana; species Aquarana catesbeiana. The sequence goes on along the minus strand of NC_133334.1, from coordinate 43,799,683 downwards.
GAACAGATCTCTCAATGAAAAAAAAAAAAAAACATTTCTGTGGGTTTACCTTGTAATTGGTCTTTATAGTGGAACTTCCTGTTTCTGACCCCCGCGCGAGTAGGCGTGTAATTTCTTTATCCCCGGCGGTGCACTGTATTCTGGGAGGTCTCCTGGGATCTATCTGTTGCCATCACAATGGGGCGGGAACTTCTGACGACGCCCATTGTGATGGCAACCTCAAAGTTTATGGCACCCGGGAATGAGCGGTGAATGCTGGTAGCTCAGCATTCACTGCATCCAGGAAGTAAATGCTTGTGGGCTTCACATGCCCACAAGCAAGATGGAACCGGCCGTTCACAATTTTTAAAACTTTGTTTTTTATTGAAAACCGGACATCGGGGGACATAGTTCACCAAACAAGTGAGTCTTACATTGTTATTAGTGTCTGCATGGTTGAAAAAAAAAAAAAAGAATGGTCGGTGGACCTCTGCTTTTAAAGCTGAATGCCAGACAGATATAAAAGCAGCATATTAGTTCAGCTGTATTAGTGCACCATCAAATGTACTTTTTACTAAAGCTAGTTTAGTACCTGAATTTGACTTGCTATTCACCTTGTCAAACATCCTGTACAGCACCACACAGACTTACAGAAAGCAGAGAGATTACCTGATCAGTGTGCTGCTGCTCTTTTACTGTTCAGTCAGCAGACTGGGGGTTGGGAGAGGACAACACTATTCTTTTTAAATTCTATAATTGTAACAAGTGTTGGCAGCTTCTTAGCTATGTTTTTTTGAGGGGCTGTATAAATCTCAGGAATGGGAGGGACAGAGATATAAATCAAATAGCAGGCATAACAGCTTCCTTGTAGTTGTTCCATCTGTGTATTGAGCTATTTGCCTGGGGTTTACCTTTTCGTTCTTGATATATTCTGTTCATTTGAGTACAGGCTTGGTAAGTAAAATCCTTTGGATGGAAATAATAAATTTATAAATCTTACTGTTTCTTTACAGCCGTCCTCACCTCGGCAGTGTACCTGACTTCCGATATGCTCTTGCTCCTTCCTCAATGTCTGATGGCCACTCGGACTCCTATAGTTCTTCAATGGTTCTACGAAGGCCGCAAAAAGGACGGCTAGCTGCTCTTCGCGATGAGCCCTCAAAGGTATGCTTTTTAAGGCTCCATTTGCCTTTACAATATTGCACGTATTTTTGCAGGATCACGTTTGCAGTGCCAGACTCCTGCAACCGCTTTCTCCAGCTCCCTGCCTGTACCTCTGGGCTTTCAGTCGGAGAACTGGAGGAAGTGTCAATGGACAAAGTGTGCTTATTACCTAATTTTTGTGCTCAATTGGCAACTACAAGTCTGTCTACCTTGGTGGCAGAGGGGACTTCTAGTTTTTTCAATCACAAATCTCTGCAAATGAATTTCACAGCTGTGGGGGCAGAGCCCTGCAAAGCTGTGCCAATTTTCAAATTTGACAGCTACTGTGAGAGAACCCCCGCACACTGTCATGGGGTGGGAGGGTTGCTTAGAAACATGTTACACCCTTAATGCAGGTGTAACATGTTGCTCAAGATGGAATTGGCCTTTAAGGAAGTTGAACCCTTAGTAACAAAGTGAAACTAGGATCAAAGATAAACACAGAATTCTTTCTGGCTGACAGAAGTACTAGCAGGCTGCTGGTGGTGTATCTCGTCTTAGCCAGAGTCGTTCATTTTTAGGCATGTAAAATGGCCAACACAATTGCTTTTAATCCCTTTTTCTGAGAAAAATGTAAAATACATCACATGTTAAAGAAAATGTGTTTTATAACTGCCTATCTTATGGCCCTGCCCCTCTGAACTTTGCCCTCCTCACTTTTTGGGTGTATCGGGTGCCATACCCCCCCACGTGCTCTATGATTTCTCCCACTGACTACTATGTCGCTACAGGACTCTTCGTAGTGATGTATATGTCAACAGGTGGATCCATGGCATATGATGGGGGTGCAGGTGTTTCGTCACATATGGCGACCCATCACATTTGGTTACCCGCTGGACTGCACATTCGCACCGCCGCCATATGCGTTCCAACACTGTGGCGATCTACGCTGGTGCAGAATTTTGTGGCCACACCCCTGGGTCCAGGTTCAAGCCCCACCATCCAAGTGGACATAGAGTTGGATTATAAATATGCCATGCGAAGCGAGGCCATGCCTGAAGCGTGGGGAGTAGCCCTGTGGCAAAGTGGTGTCCTACAACAGTGTTGTAATTCATATTGCGGCGTCGCGCATGCGCACTCCAGCAGGTAGCAAAATGTGATGGGTAGCCGAATGTGACAAAACACAGGCATCCCACACCCCCAGAACTATCAACTGTGAAAATTCTGCCTGAGGCTTCAGCTTTTAAACAAAGTAAAGATTAGCAGGATAGGCGAGTATAAACTTTATGAACTCAATGGTACAGAGGCATTTAAGTGCAACTTTAGTCAAATCTTTCTTTTTTTTTTTTTCCCCCCAGTTTTGAATAGAGTGAGACAGATTATAACCTTTGTCAGGTTTCTTTTAACTGTTGGTGATCTCATTGGACTGATTTTACCTTGATTTCTACCCTAGTGACATAGGACATGAAAATGGGGCACAGGTTATCGCCCGGAAAAAGAGATTGTAATAACATTCTGACAGACATCATGCCCTTTTCCTTTAAACTAGAAATACGTTTTTGATGCTTCCCAAAAATAGAAATGACGTTTTTAGTGGCGAAAACTTTTCTGGTGACAACTGTTTTCCCCCACTTTATGTTAAGTGTATAGGATAGGAAATTATATTGTTTCAAACGTGGACACCGTAATAAGAACCTAAAGAGGTTCGACCCATTCCCTTCTCTATCTAAATGCAAGAAGGTTTTGACTGAATTTGGGCTTTAGAAAGTCCATGCTTGTAACAATCTGTGAGCAGGTTACGGTGTTTTAGGCCTAACCTTCCTCCAGTAAGTGCTTGTTCACACTTGTCTAAATTTCTAACGCTTCACAAATGTTCCTATATCGTTAGTATGGGTGTTAGACTGGCGATTTACAAGCATTAATGATGCATTAGAAACACTCCCCAGATGCCCTATGCGCAGTTTTGAAGTGTTTGATGAGCGTTGATGTGCGTTACAACTGCTCCACAATGGAAAGTTACATTACAGGACATAATTTTAACGCCCCGCAACTGCGCTGCAGATGCCTGCCAGTGTTTGCAAGGCCTTACAATAGACTTGAATGGGAGACGTTGAAGGCCTTTAAACGCCTCCTGACTCGACATGAGGCTTCAATTTTGAAGCGACACTGACACTTCATGTTTTTATAATGTGAACAGCACTGTGTGCTGTCCATTGTATCATTTGCATAGGCGTTTGAGGGGCGTTTATAACCCTCCTAAAAAGCCTGCTTTTAATGCCAGTGTGAACTTAGCCTAACGCTTTGCCCAGGAAGCCTTTGACATTTCCAGCTGCATTCCAACTGTATTTCTAGCAGTTATCTGCTCTGATTTCAGGTGGCTGTGATGGCAACTTTGTTTGTGCCCTGGTTGTTTGATGCATGATTTGTATAGACTTGTAACCATTCTCCCTCTTTGAGCACTTCTATTGTATTAAGAGCTTTGCTTCTGTTCTGTTTTTCTCTTTTTCACTCTCTGGATCTTCACTTTTAGCACGTAAGTGTCCTCTTTGTTTTTCTTTTTTCCTACTTTTTCCCTTCCTTTGAAATCTACATATGCCTTAATCACATGTTTTCTGTTTGTGTAGGTACAGACTCTTAATGAGCAGGACTGGGAACGAGCCCAGCAAGCTAGTGTACTGGCCAATGTAGCCCAAGCTTTTGAGAGCGATGTCGATATATCTGATATGGAGGATGACCGAGACACCATTTTCAGCTCTGTGGATCTTCTTTCCCCTTGCGGCCAGGCAGACGCTCAAACGCTCGCTGTTATGTTGCAGGAACAATTAGATGCCATTAATAAGGAAATCAGGTACATAAATATTTGTTGACGTGTTTAGATATCTTCTTCCCTGCTCTTTATAAAATGAAATTTATGAAAGCCTCTGCTCACTAGGTAATCTACCTATAGAGGTTTTGTGGTTACTTCCTATTAGAAAATTCCATCAAGCTGAATGAAAGGATTTGTGAATCCAGTCCATTTTTCGTAATAGGCCTCAGGCCAAGAACATCCTGTTCTAGGTCTTGAAGTTGCTACTGTCATCAATTCATGCTTATGTTGGCGGTTTCCCTATATACGTCTATGTAGAAACGCACTGCTGTAGCGGTGTGTGGGGGGGCTATGGTTTTTATGCACCTTGTGCTCTTGCAGTAGTAAGTTATGTGGGCACATGTCTCCTAGGAAAAAATAAGTGTGTTGTTTGTGTATATGTGTAAGCATCGGCAGGTAAAATTAGTTAAAGTGATATTAAAGGTTATTTTTTTTTAAGTAAACATCTTATACTTGCCTACAGTGGTTTTGCACAGAGCAGCCCTGATCCTTCCTTCTCCTGGCTCCTCTTCTCAGAGCGCCCCCATAGCAAGCCACTTGATATGGGGGCACTTGTATGTGCTCGCTCTCAAGCCCCGCTCTGTGTGTCCATAAGATGCGCAGTATGGGGCTCGGCCCCACCCCTGATCTCTCCTCTGGCTGTGATTGACAGCAGCGGGAGTCATGAGGAGGCAGAGACCTGGGGGGTGCAGCCGCTCTCGTGCATATCGCTGGATCGCGAACGAGCTTGGGTAAGTATTAGGGGGGCTGTTGGGAGAGCTACATACTAAAGGTTTTTTTTATCTTCATGCAAAAAAAAAAAAAAAAACCACACTAATGAATGAACATACACCCAGTAGTATAGAACCTTCGGGCATCCCTTCCCTTTTAGTTAACAGCCTGCACTATGCAGTAGAAATGGAGATATGAGTGTTGGTGCAGAGCTTCTTATCACGGCTGTGTCTGCCCCATATTGGCACTATATGTCCACACTCTCAAGAGTAACTATTTTAGCAAATAAGAGTTGGTAAATCTGAAAAATAGAGTAGGAATTGGCCAGAGAGGGATCACTTGGTTGTGGTTGGCCAGCAACCCCATTTCTAAGCAGGAGTTTGCTATAGGTAAGGCTTAATATGTGGCAATGGCTCCTTGGTATCTTGGTATGTGTCCGCTATGTGAAACTATTTATGACCTGAACACTCATATTTCCATTTCTACTGTATGCTGCAGGTTGGTAACTAAGGGCAAAGGTGCCTGAAGTCTCTAGATTACTGGCTTTACATTTATGCATACTGTGCTATATCCCTTGTGTTACACAGTGAGTTGTTTGGTGTGGTTTTTTTTTTTTTTAATCCACCTGGGTAATTGCATAGATACCTCTTTTTCTTTCTCGAACATCACGGGACACAGAGCCACAGTAATTACTGATGGGTTATATAGGTATCACTGGTGATTGGACACTGGCACACCCTATCAGGAAGTTCAGCCCCCTATATAATCCCTCCCCCTTGCAGAGATACCTCAGTTTTTACGCCAGTGTTAGGTGATGGACGTGTAAAGATGTCCTGTGCTGAGCTCCAAAGGGAATATCCTAAGATCCTATACTGGGGCAAGCCAGGCGAACCGGATCCATTCAAAGTGTCTTTTCATGGCCGAATTGAATGGTACCCGGGCCTCGTGTCCGAAAAAACGAGGTTTTACCCGTAATGCTTCTCTTTTTAGAGAGCTGGACCCCGCAGATCAGAAAATGGCTTTAAACTTCCTAATTTCTGGCGAGGTGCTTTACGGTCCCAGAACTGTTGGATCCCCCTACTGATGGGGGCCCCAGTCTCTGACGGTTTTTTCAAACGGAGCCCACCGTGAGAGGTAAAGATTGGGTCTGTGTAAACAGCACCCTGCGGCTGGATAAGGTAAGAGGAGATTCCACAGAATTTTTGAGTTCTAGTGGCTTTTCTCCTTTAAGGTAAATGCATGCTATGCCTATTGTGACCACCGGGGGCTGCCAAGAGCACAAACCTACACATGCTGACTGTCTGTCTCAGGTGTTGTAATCGCTGTTTATGTCCCAGCGTCTCAAGCAGGCTGCAAACAGGTAAGGTGGAAAGGGGGGATTTCTCATGTTTGAATGTTCCCCCCCCAGGCTAGAGAGGGGCCACAGGGGTCTAGAAAGTGGTTATACCACCCGGGCTCTGCGGCCTAATGGCCACCATCTCTCAAGATAGCCGTTCAGGCAGATCTTGTTACCAGCCTCCCTCCCTCCATCCCCATCCCCCCCCGCCCCGCCCCCCCCCCCCATCCCCAGCCTTTCTCCGGAAGCATGACAGGAGAGTCGGCAGCGCGGGAAGCGCTCGTTTTTTTCAAAACTCGGGGGGGGGGGCAGTAGAGGAGGGGGCGGGACGTCAGCACAGGTGCTTAGACTCCCACTCAGGCCAGCTGCAGGCTATTAGAGGCACTCTGTACAGGTGCACTCAGCCTTCTGAGAGACACAGAGCTGACGGTCGCATGTAAGGTGGGACACAGGCATTCTCCTAGGCAGCATTTACTGAAGTAACACCAGACTGAGCATTGGGTAGCAAGGCTTTTAGCCAGACTACATCGCTCAGCGGGCAGTGTTCATTTGTATACCTCACACCTTGTTGCTTTGCACTATGGGTAGAAGAGGTTCAAGCACCCCAGGAACCAGAGACACTAGGGGATCTCGTTCAGGTTCTGAGGGCCCCCTGTCGGCAGCATCCTCCCCCCCCTAAAGATGGGCCAGGGACGGCTAGCCAGGGAGAGCCATCGGGGTCAGGGGCTACACCTGCTTCTGGCACTTCAGCCCCTGTATATATTACACAAGAGGTTTTTTCCTCAACCATTAATGGTCTAGAGGAAAGATTAATGGCCGTGATTACGTCTTCACTCAGTGGAAGAAAACGCACTAGGCTTTCCTCTGTTCCCCAAGACCCTCAGACAGAGGAGCTCTGGGATAAAGGAGATGAATCCCTTTCAGAGGATCGGGATGGGATGGATGATTCCTCTTCGGAGGATTCAGGTGGAGAGGGACCCTCTGCGACTTCCCAAGAGGAGAAAGTCTTAGTGCAGATCCTCACTGGATTGGTCCGCTCCACATTTAAGTTGCCCATACCTGAAACTGCTAAAGAATCCTCTTCTGCTTTGGGGTCACTGAAACCTTTCCAAGCAGCACATGCTTTTCCTGTTCATACTTTACTTGAAAAGCTTATTTATTCTGAGTGGGATCACCCAGACAATCGTTTTTTTCCGCCGAGAAAGTTTTCAACACTTTATCCGATGGAAGAAAAGTTTATTAAAATGTGGGGAATACCGGCTATTGATGCCGCCATTTCCTTCGTAAATAATAGCCTGACTTGTCCTGTAGACAATGCTCAGATGCTCAGGGATCCTGTAGATAAAAGGATGGAATCCCTATTGAAGGATGTTTTCTCCTTAGCAGGATCAGTGGCCCAACCTGCAGTAGCAGCGATTGGAGTCTGTCAATACTTAAGAGACCATGTTAAGCAGGTCATCAAAGTATTACCTGAACAGCAGGCCCAGGGGTTTGCTAACCTTCCAGCGGCCTTATGCTTTGTGGTTGACGCCATTAGAGATTCTATCGTGCAAACCTCCCGTCTTTCACTGGGGTTGGTGCATATACGTAGAATCCTATGGTTGAAAAATTGGTCAGCCGAAGCACCATGTAAGAAGCTACTGGCTGGGTTTCCATTTCGTGGTGCAAGGTTGTTTGGAGAGGACTTGGATAACTATATCAAGAGAATCTCTTGTGGGAAAAGCACTCTCTTACCTGTCAAGAAGAAGAGTAAGCGTCCCTCTTTCAAACGGACTCTTTCCCCAGCGCCGGGGGCTTCAGCCTCCAGGCAGTCTCGACGGCCGCCTCCATCGGGGTCCAGAGACAAGAGTCAACCCCAGGGACAAAAGAAGTCCTGGGGAAAGAAGCCTACTAGGCAAAACACTAAGACCTCTGCATGAGGGGGCGCCCCTGCTCACTCGAGTGGGGGGAAGACTGCGACACTTCTCAGAGCTCTGGCACGAGGACTTCCAGGACAGATGGGTAGTCTCCACGGTAACCTTAGGGTACAAGCTGGAGTTTCAGGAATTCCCTTCTCCTCGGTTCCTCAGATCAAATGTTCCCAGAGACCCAGAGAAGAAGCAGTCGCTCCTTCTAGCGTTAGAGCGACTTTTGTCGCAGGAGGTCATTATGATAGTTCCCGCAAAGGACCAGGGATTGGGCTTCTATTCCAACCTTTTTACGGTCCAAAAGCCAAATGGGGATGTCAGGCCCATTTTGGACTTAAGGGATCTGAACCGATTCCTAAGGATTCAATCCTTCCGCATGGAATCAATTCGAACAGTAGTTCCCACCCTGCAGGGAGGAGAATTTCTGGCATCAATAGACATCAGAGATGCATATCTGCATGTGCCCATTTTTCCTGCTCATCAGAAGTTTCTGCGCTTCGAGGTAGGAGGGCGCCATTTCCAGTTTGTGGCTCTGCCTTTCGGGATAGCCACTGCACCTCGAGTGTTCACAAAGATCTTGGCTCCTCCTCTGGCCAGATTAAGGGCTCAGGGTATAGCTGTCATAGCATACCTAGATGACCTGCTCTTGATAGACCGGTCGGTAGCCTCTTTGAATGGAAACTTGAGGACCACGGTCAGGTATCTAGAACACCTGGGTTGGATCCTCAACTTAGAAAAGTCTTTCCTAAAACCAGTAAGAAGACTGAAGTATTTAGGTCTTATTATAGATACAAGCCAGGAGAAAATATTTCTACCCCAGGCAAATATCACTGCTTTGAGAGAGCTGATTCTGACAGTAAGGACCAAGAAGGGTCCCTCAGTCCGCCTTTGTATGAGGCTACTAGGGAAGATGGTGTCTTCATTCGAAGCAGTTCCCTATGCTCAGTTTCACTCAAGAATGCTGCAACACAGTATTCTGTCGACCTGGAACAAGAAGGTTCAGGCATTAGACTTTCCGATGCACCTGTCGCATGCGGTGCGTCAGAGCCTCAATTGGTGGCTCATACCCGAAAACCTGCAGAAGGGGAAATCCTTTCTACCAGTTACCTGGACGGTGGTAACAACAGATGCCAGTCTGTCAGGTTGGGGAGCAGTTCTGGAACAGGCTGCGGTCCAAGGGGTATGGTCCAAGACAGAGAGGACCTTACCCATCAACATTCTGGAGATCTGGGCGATACATCTAGCTCTAAAAGCCTGGACTATCAGGCTACAGGGTTGTCCGGTCAGGATCCAGTCCGACAATGCCACAGCAGTGGCTTATGTCAATCATCAGGGAGGCACCCGGAGCCGAGCTGCTCAAAAAGAGGTGAACCAGATCTTAGTCTGGGCAGAGATGCATGTGCCATGCATATCGGCAGTTTTCATCCCGGGAATAGAGAATTGGCAGGCGGACTATCTAAGTCGCCAGCAGTTACTTCCAGGGGAATGGTCTCTGCATCCCGACGTCTTTTGGGCCATATGCCAAAGATGGGGGGTTCCAGATGTAGATCTCTTTGCATCCCGATTCAACAAAAAGATAGATTTGTGGCAAGGACAAAAGATCCTCTTGCATGCGGGACGGATGCGCTGGTGATTCCGTGGCATCGGTTCTCACTGATTTACGCATTCCCGCCTATTCTGCTACTACCACGACTCCTTCGCAGGATCAGGCAGGAAAGGAAGTCGGTACTTCTGGTGGCCCCCGCTTGGCCCAGAAGGACTTGGTATGCAGAAATAGTAAGGATGACGGTGGGTTCCCCGTGGACCCTACCGGTACGCCCAGACCTGTTATCTCAAGGTCCAGTGTTCCATCCTGCCTTACAAACGCTAAATTTGACGGTTTGGCTATTGAGACCCACGTTCTGAAGAGTCGTGGGCTCTCAGGTCCTGTCATATCTACCTTGATTAATGCAAGGAAGCCAGCTTCCAGGATGATTTATCATAGAGTCTGGAAGGCTTATATAACCTGGTGTGAATCCAGAGGTTGTCATCCCAGGAAATATGTCATAGGTAGAATCCTTGATTTTCTACAGATGGGATTAGAGATGAAGCTGGCCTTGAGTACCATCAAGGGCCAGGTTTCTGCTTTATCAGTATTATTTCAGCGGCCACTTGCTTCGCATTCTTTGGTCCGAAACTTTATGCAGGGGGTGATGCGTCTTAATCCTCCGGTTAAAGCGCCCCTAAACCCCTGGGACTTGAATTTGGTCCTGGCTGTGTTACAGAAACAGCCTTTTGAACCAATAAGTCAGATTCCTTTGGTCTTGTTGACAAGGAAATTAATTTTTCTGGTGGCCATCTCTTCTGCTAGAAGAGTATCAGAATTAGCAGCTCTTTCCTGTAAGGAGCCTTATTTGATTATACACAAGGATAGAGTGGTACTACGCCCTCATCCTAGTTTTTTACCGAAGGTGGTTTCTGATTTTCATTTAAACCAAGACATTGTTCTACCTTCCTTTTTTCCAGATCCCTGTTCTCTGGAAGAGAGATCTCTACATTCGTTGGATGTAGTAAGAGCAGTTAAGGCCTATCTAGGGGCAACTACTCAGATCCGCAAGACGGATGTTTTGTTTGTGCTGCCAGAGGGTCCCAATAGAGGACAGGCAGCGTCAAAAGCTACCATTTCTAAATGGATTCGACAGTTGATCATTCAAGCTTATGGTTTGAAACAGAAGATTCCTCCGTTTCAGATCAGGGCACATTCCACAAGGGCTATTGGTGCTTCTTGGGCAGTGCATCAACGGGCCTCTATGGCTCAAATCTGCAAGGCCGCAACCTGGTCTTCAGTTCATACATTCACCAGATTCTATCAGGTGGATGTGAGAAGGCATGAGGATATCGCCTTTGGGCGTAGTGTGCTGCAGGCAGCGGTACAGGGTCCTCAGGTCTGATTGCACCCTACTTGGTCGTGGTTCCCCCCCCTCAGGTAGCATTGCTCTGGGACATCCCATCAGTAATTACTGTGGCTCTGTGACCCGTGATGTTCGAGAAAGAAAATAGGATTTTTTAAAACAGCTTACCTGTAAAATCCTTTTCTTTTGAAGGACATCACGGGACACAGAGGTCCCGCCCCTCTTCTAATACACTATATTGCTTGGCTACAAAACTGAGGTATCCCTGCAAGGGGGAGGGATTATATAGGGGGTTGAACTTCCTGATAGGGTGTGCCAGTGTCCAATCACCAGTGATACCTATATAACCCATCAGTAATTACTGTGGCTCTGTGTCCCGTGATGTCCTTCGAAAGAAAAGGATTTTACAGGTAAGCTGTTTTAAAAAATCCTATTTTTCCTGCTGGTGCTGTCCAACCTCTTCAAATATAAACTCTTAAACCTGTGTGTGTTTTACATACATGAGTGCAAAATATTTACCGGACTCTTGCTTTGCTTTATGCAGATTGATTCAGGAGGAGAAGGAGACGACTGAGCAGAGAGCCGAAGAGATCGAGTCTAGGGTGGGCAGTGGCAGTTTAGATAACCTTGGGCGGTTCCGGTCGATGACCTCTATTCCCCCATCTTTCACTGGCTCTGCTCTTGCTGGCTCCTCCCCACCTGGCAGCGGGCGCTCCACTCCCAGACGAATTCCTCACAGTCCTGCCCGGGAAGTGGACAGGCTAGGTGTTATGACCTTGGTATGTATTTACTTTCTACACCAGGTTATTTTTGTGAGGTTAGAAAATGCTGGGGGGCGCAGGATGCTAATTTTTAAGCAGTGTAATGCTCTTTGTATATGGGTACTGATTACACTGATATATGGAATCAGCCATTGCTGACCTTTCCTTCTGAAAGCACTGTATCTTTTTGAATCACTGACCAGAAACCCGTCTGCAGTGCCAGTGTATGTGTTTCTTTAATGACCGGGTTCCTTTTGAAGAGCACAGGTGGTGTACCTTTTGTGATCCTTACCAATTGCTACTACAGCCAGTAATTTTAGTTTGTTAACGTGAACTTGTTAAGATCTAATCATTGGAGCTGCCATTGGTAAATTGTTGGTCAGTGCAAGATCTGAAGCTGTTAACTACATCCTTGCATCCCTACTGAGTGAGTCACTGACTTGGACCAAGTATATAGCTTGTAAGCTCTGTCCTTACTGACTGTAAAAAAAAAGTTCACGTCTGACTTGCTGTGGTTAGCGTTGGCAGCTTTGATTTGTCTGTTCTGGAAGGCGCCCATTAACATTCTACATTTCTGATTCCAGTGTTTTGGCAGCTGAATAGTAAAGGACAACTTTTGCTCAGAGGAACATGAAATTCTCCTATTACTGACCTTTCATTCTGGAAATGCCTTTTGCCTAATCCCTTTTCTCTGGCTTTTATGATGTGCATGTTTGTTCTGAGTAAAGCAGTGGATCACCATAACAGTCAGGCAACTAGCATTGATAGTGGTCAGTGATAGGAGTTCTCTTTCTTAGGGTAAGTTTATCTTCTTGGAGTAAAATTCACAATTTTATTGAAACGGGACGACTATCAGCCCACAGAAATTTATAGGCAAACTGATATTTTTCGATTGTAGCCCTCCTGGAATTTACCCGGCTGTCCTTTCAGATCTAATACAGAGCCATTGTGTGCAGGTTTGAAAATGTAGTATATTAGCGGAGGAGGCTCAGGAGACACTCATACAGAGCAGTGGGTGTATGAATAGGAAATCAATAGTAAGCAGAACTAGCAAAATGGGATAAAGAGCCTGAACTAAAATATTGCATTAACACCACCTACACTATATGGCCAAGGTATGCGGACTCCTAACCTTCACAGCTATATTTGGACGTCCCTTTCCAAAACCACAATAAACACGAACATACCCTCTAAACCAGCCTTTCAACCAGGGGGCCTTTAGGTTTCTTCAGGGGCGCCTTGACAAAATTCCTAAAAAATGCCCAAAAATTGTATACAAGTCAGCAGATGGATGAAGCCTGCCTTTTAGTTACACAAAGCCACAGGCTTTCATTGTGCACCAATACAACCGTCCAGCTGCTGGCGTCCGAACAACCAATAATGTCATCGGCTGATAAAGGGAATGCTGGGTGCCATCACAGCATCCTTGTTGGCCCCTCTTCATCAGCACTGGATCACAATAGCCGAGTGAAGGAGAGAAACTGAGGAAGAAGAGAAACATTGGAATACTAGTCAATACCATTGTGCAAAGGTGTATTTGCTTTGGAAGAATAAATCGCCTCTAATGTTGGGTGCCCTACATTTGTGGATGTTGCTGCTTTATGCAAAACTATTAGCTTTTACATTTTAGAGTGGGGTGCCTCGAGGTTGAGCAGAATTTTAAAGAGTGCCCTGACTGAAAAAAGGTTGAGAAACACTGCTCTAAACCACCAACAGGCTGGGGGACCATTATAGGCTACCTAGAAGTATAACCATAACCATGGGCGCTAATATGCAGTTGCCATCCACTTTCTCCATCCCACCCCCACCCCACCCTTCTTTTGCTGCTATAATAGTTATTTTTCTGGGAAGGCATTCCACAAGAGTTTGCATTGATTCTGTAGGAATATGTCCCCATTCATCTAAAAGCATTTGTGAGTTCAGGTACTGATAAGATATCTGGCTCTCAGTTGACATTCTAGTTCATTCTAAAGGTGGTCATAGGTTTGAAGTGCAGTCTACATGTGTGCCTTCACACCAGCCTCATCCAACCTTTATAGAGCTGACTTGGTGCACAAGGGTGCAGTCCTGATGAGACCGGAAAGGGCCTTCCCCAAAATGTTTTCACAAGTTTGGGAGTGTCCACATTTCTAAAATATATTTTTGTGTGCTGTAGCATTAGCAGTATCTCACTGGAAGCGCCTGTACCTAATGATTTGAAGGGGTTCTCTACATACTTTTTACCCAAATAGTATGTACATGTGCAGAGGAGCCGGTGTTTGATCCTGTTATCCAATGACCAATCTCTTGCTTTTGAGGTTTTATATTGCATCCTTTGCATTTGAGTGGTGTGTGGCTGGAGTGATTGTCAGGTTTGCTTTTGACGGCTTGTTTGTCGCCGAGTTGGAGTTTGCAGAATGCATTAGCATTTGGACTCTATACTTCATATATTGAGTGAATGTTCATCTTCCTATTTATTCATTTAGTGTTTCTTATGAGTCACTCATTCTGCATCAGTCTTTCTTTTCAGTAAGCGATTTCACCTTTGCTCTCATTGATTTGCCCTTTACTTTGGTAAAACCTTTCTAAAAGTGATTCCCTGTTGGTGGCTGCTGACCTTTTAAATGGAAAAGTAAATCAGTTTTTCAATAAACTGCAGCATCAGTAAAAGTTCCCCGTCGTTTAGTACAGAGAAACCAATTACATTTTTGTTAAAGCGGAGTTCCACCCAAAAGGGGAAATTCCGCTCATTTGTCTCCTCTCCCCCTCAGGTGCCACAATTGGCACCTTTCGGGGGGGGGGGAGTAAACCTGTCTTTCACAGGTATCCTGTTCCCACTTCCGGGAGTCCGGCTGCAGCCCGCGATTCCACCGCGGGGCTCCCTTCTCCTCTCCCTGTCGCCGGGCCAGTAGGAGAGAGGAGCAGGGCCTCACGCATGCGCAGTAGGGTTCCCGGCGTGAAGCCGTAAGGCTACACTGCCGGGTACCCTTACCCGCAATGGCGGCGGCAGCACCTGACAGCTGATGGAAACATCAGCTGCGGTGCCGACATCGCGGGACTCCTAGACAAGTAAGTGTCCTATTATTAAAAGCCGGCAGCTGCAGTATGTGTAGGTGCTGGCTTTTCATTTTTTAAATTTTTTTTTTTGGGCGGAACACCGCTTTAAGGTGTTTAGTCTATCTAAAGCCAAAAACTTTTTTTTGGGGGGGGGGGGGGGCAAGAACCTTTGTCAGGTTTTTGTTATAGCCATCAGTGGGTAGATTTTACCCTCATAAGTTAAATATACCGTTTACCAGGACTGGAATTGAGTAAAAAAATCTAAAGGGTAACCCCACTTTCATGGGAAAAAAAATTTATATAGCCTATACAATTGCTACACAAGTCATTTTATGACTGAATGGTATTAAAAATGACCTTTCATTTTCAATCTGCAGCCACTGTAATTTTCTGTAAAATGCAGGATGGCAATCTGGAGGCTTTCTGTACACAGGAGCTGTACAGACCGCCCCGCCCCCCCCAGAAATGTCCCTTCCTGCTTGTGTGATTGGCTCACTAAGATACAATCAGGTTTTGGGCATCCCCTGCAACAAAAATCTTATTTTTGGAGAGATGCCCTTAAAGGCAAATCCTGTCTAAAGGGAAGGCAGACCCTGATAATTTCCTCATTGGAACCCTGAAGGCTCAGAAACTGGTTAATAATTATAAAATCATTCCCATTTATATTCACTTTGAACATGGACACAGACAAACCACAGTTTCTTTAGCATAACAAAAGGTAGGAATTTGCAACAAAGTTTGTTAAAATCCCTGTAATGTACATAGATCATCCAGAGAGCAATGGTATTTTTCAGCAAAGGTGGAGTTATTATTTAATTGGGAGTTATTGGAATTGAAGAGATGTATTCCAATGAGGATGCCTGTTCGGAGGTAGTTTTAGGCAGATTTGCTCTTATTTTTTGTGTCCTTAGAATTTCTTCACAGTAGAACAGACTGCAAAAAAAAAGACAGCCAGACAGTGGTTTCAGCCCTTCCATACTCTAGCCAAAACTAAAAAAAAGCTTGTTATATATATACAACTGATTTTAATTAAGTCTTGGCACTTTATTTCTGCCAAAGTTTCTTGTAATTTTCGCAAATAGTTTCTGAAAAGCCTTCTGGCTTATAGACCCCTTGGAAGTAATTGAATTCTAAATATGTAGCACATTTATTCTATAGCGATTTTATAGAGTAGGGCTTGGGATATGTAAATAATGTGAATCCTGTGTCTCCTAAGAAGGCTCTGTCCACTGGGATGAAGGGCTGTTTGATTCCTTAAGTCTTTCTACTCTTCTAACTCTATTATAGTGGAACTGCAGGGGTCTCAAACTGGCGGCCCTCCAGCTGTTGCAGAACTACAAGTCACATCATGGCTCTGCCTGAGGGTGTCATGCTTATAACTCTTAGCCTTGCAATGCATCATGGGACTTTTAGTTTCGCAACAGCTGGAGGGCCACCAGTTTGAGACCCTAGCCATAGTGTAAGCAAAAATCAAGGGAGAGAAATCCTGCAGCTCCTAGGTAGATCTGGGACCGTTCCTATCCATGTGCATGTAAAAGCAGAGAAAACGGGGTGCAAGGATCAGTAAAAGTAAAACTGTATTCCATCAAATACATAGCAGACTTACATTAGGGTATACAGCAGGGATATGCAATTATCGGACATCCAGCTGTTGTGGAACTACAAGTCCCATGAGGCATAGCAAGACTCTGACAGCCACAAGCATGATACCCTGAGGCAGAGGCATGATGGGACTTGTAGTTTTGCAACAGCTGGAGGTCCGCTAATTGCAAATTCCTGGTATACAGTGTCCAACAAGAAAGTGAGAAGGAAGGCACGTACAGTAGGTGAACCCAGGATGGTGTGTGGGCAAAAATCTATAAGCTTCCTTGGTATAAAAGCCAGACCCACACAAATAGAGCTGGCAGCGTCTACAGCTGCTGTCGCTGTGATATGAGGTGCATGTTTGATGGCCATAGACACCGCCAGCTCCATCTGTGCGGTGGGTCCAGCTTTTCATACCACAGAGGCTTATAGATTTATGCCCACCCACCATCCTGGCTTCATCCACGTGGCTTCCTTCTGAGCTTCACATTGGACAAAGTATATCTTAGAGTAAAGCCTCGTGCACACAATCGGATTTTCGGCAGGGAATTGTGTGATAACAGACTGTTTGCCTAAAATCCCACCGTTAGTACGCTCCTTCAGACAATTGTTGTCCACCTTTCCGCCAACAAATGTTGGATGACAGGCTAGTAAATGTTTGGTGACAATGGTCTGTTGTCATATTTTCCTATCGTGTGTACACAAGTCCGTCACACAAAAGTCCAAAGTACAAACACGCATGCTCGGAATCAATGCTCACCAAACATGACATTAGCAGAAAAGGGTGGCGCTCAAGAGCTGAAATTCCTCGTAGTACGTCGATATGTTCGTGTTTGTTGGCCGACAATTGTGTACCGTTTGTTTGCAAGACAAGTTCCTGGCACACGCCCTTTGGATAAAAGTCTGATGCTCTGTTGGCCAACAATCCAATCGTATGTACGAGGCTTTAGTGTGCTATGTATTTGGAATAAAGCTATACTCATATGCAGATTACATTACCGCTGATATGCTGGGGGAGGCATTTATGACAGAAGAGAT